>NW_027488619.1:0-600000 GCF_050948215.1 Halictus rubicundus
ATCCTATCCTCTTGCCTATAATATCATCTACCCTATCCTATCCTCTATCCTATCCAATCCCCTACCCTATCCTCTATCCTATCCTATCCTCTATCGTCTGCTCTATCCTATCCTATCCTCTATCCTATGCTATCCTCCATCGTCTCCTATCCTCGATCCTATCCAATCCCCTATCCTATCCTCTATCCTATCCTATCCTCTATCCTATCCTGTCCTGTATCCTATCCTATCCTCTATCCTATCCTATCCTCTATCATGTCCTATCCTCTATAATATCGTATCCTCTATCATATCCTATCCTCTTCCCTATAATATCATCTATCCTATCCAATCTCTATCGTCTCCTTTCCTCTATCCTATCCAATCCCCTATCCTATCTTCTATCGTCTCCTGTCCTCTATCCTATCCAATCCCCTATCCTATCCTCTATCCTATCCTATCCTCTATCCTATCCTACCCTCAATCCTATCCTCTCCTATGCTCTATCCTATTCTATACTCTATCCTATCCCATCCTCTATCCTATCCTATCCTATCCTCTATCCTATCCTATCCTCTATCCTATCCTATCCTCCATCCTAACCTATCCTCTATCCTAGCCTATCCTCTATCCTATCCTATCCTCTATCCTATCCTATCCTCAATCCTATCCTATCCTCTATCCTCTCCTATCCTTTATACTAACCAATCCTCTATCCTATCCTCTATCCTATCCTATCCTCTATCCTATCCTATCCTCTATCCTATCCTATCCTCTATCCTATCCTATCCTCTATCCTCTCCTATCCTCTATACTATCCTATCCTCTATCCTATCCTATTCTATCCTCTATCCTAACCTATCCTCTATCTTATCCTATCCTCTATCCTATCCTATCCTCTATCCTATCCTATCCTCAATCCTATCCTATCCTCTATCCTACCCTATCCTCTATCCTGTCCTATCCTCTATAATATCGTATCCTCTATCATATCCTATCCTCTTTCCTATAATATTATCTATCCTATCCAATCTCTATCGTCTCCTTTCCTCTATCCTATCTTCTATCGTCTCCTGTAATCTATCCTATCCAATCCCCTATCCTATCCTCTATCCTATCCTATCCTCTATCCTATCCTATCCTCTATCCTGTCCTATCCTGTATCCTATCCTATCCTCTATCCTATCCTATCCTCTATCCTGTCCTATCCTCTATAATATCCTATCCTCTATCCTATCCTATCCTGAAACCTATCCTATCCTCATTCCTATCCTATACTCCATTATATCCTATCCGCTATCCTATCATATCCTCTATCCTATCCAATCCTCTATCCTATCCTATCCTCTATCCTATCCTATCCTCTATCCTATCCTATCCTCTATCCTATCCTATCCTCTATCCTATCCTATCCTCTATCCTATCATATCCTCTATCCTATCCTATCCTATCCTCTATCCTATCCTATCCTCTATCCTGTCCTATCCTCTATAATATCGTATCCTCTATCCTATCCTATCCTCTATCCTATCCTATCCTCTATCCTATCCTATCCTCAATCCTATCCTATCCTCTATCCTCTCCTATCCTTTATACTAACCAATCCTCTATCCTATCCTCTATCCTATCCTATCCTCTATCCTATCCTATCCTCTATCCTATCCTATCCTCTATCCTATCCTATCCTCTATCCTATCCTATCCTCTATCCTATCCTATCCTCTATCCTATCATATCCTCTATCCTATCCTATCCTATCCTCTATCCTATCCTATCCTCTATCCTGTCCTATCCTCTATAATATCGTATCCTCTATCCTATCCTATCCTCTATCCTATCCTATCCTCTATCCTATCCTATCCTCAATCCTATCCTATCCTCTATCCTCTCCTATCCTTTATACTAACCAATCCTCTATCCTATCCTCTATCCTATCCTATCCTCTATCCTAACCTATCCTCTGTCTTATCCTATCCTCTATCCTATCCTATCCTGAAACCTATCCTATCCTCATTCCTATCCTATACTCCATTATATCCTATCCGCTATCCTATCATATCCTCTATCCTATCCAATCCTCTATCCTATCCTATCCTCTATCCTATCCTATCCTCTATCCTATCCTATCCTCTATCCTATCCTATCCTCTATCCTATCCTATCCTCTATCCTATCATATCCTCTATCCTATCCTATCCTATCCTCTATCCTATCCTATCCTCTATCCTATCCTATCCTCTATCCTATCCTATCCTGTATCCTGTCCTATCCTCTATAATATCGTATCCTCTATCCTATCCTATCCTCTATCCTATCCTATCCTCTATCCTATCCTATCCTCTATCCTATCCTATCCTCAATCCTATCCTATCCTCTATCCTCTCCTATCCTTTATACTAACCAATCCTCTATCCTATCCTCTATCCTATCCTATCCTCTATCCTAACCTATCCTCAGTCTTATCCTATCCTCTATCCTATCCTATCCTGAAACCTATCCTATCCTCATTCCTATCCTATACTCCATTATATCCTATCCGCTATCCTATCATATCCTCTATCCTATCCAATCCTCTATCCTATCCTATCCTGAAACCTATCCTATCCTCATTCCTATCCTATACTCCATTATATCCTATCCGCTATCCTATCATATCCTCTATCCTATCCAATCCTCTATCCTATCCTATCCTCTATCCTATCCTATCCTCTATCCTATCCTATCCTCTATCCTATCCTATCCTCTATCCTATCCTATCCTCTATCCTATCATATCCTCTATCCTATCCTATCCTATCCTCTATCCTATCCTATCCTCTATCCTATCCTATCCTCTATCCTATCCTATCCTCTATCCTGTCCTATCCTCTATCCTATCCTATCCTCTATCCTATCCTATCCTCTATCCTATCCTATCCTCAATCCTATCCTATCCTCTATCCTCTCCTATCCTTTATACTAACCAATCCTCTATCCTATCCTCTATCCTATCCTATCCTCTATCCTAACCTATCCTCTGTCTTATCCTATCCTCTATCCTATCCTATCCTGAAACCTATCCTATCCTCATTCCTATCCTATACTCCATTATATCCTATCCGCTATCCTATCATATCCTCTATCCTATCCAATCCTCTATCCTATCCTATCCTCTATCCTATCCTATCCTCTATCCTATCCTATCCTCTATCCTGTCCTATCCTCTATAATATCGTATCCTCTATCCTATCCTATCCTCTATCCTATCCTATCCTCTATCCTATCCTATCCTCAATCCTATCCTATCCTCTATCCTCTCCTATCCTTTATACTAACCAATCCTCTATCCTATCCTCTATCCTATCCTATCCTCAACCCTATCCTATCCTCTATCCTATCCTATCCTCTATCCTATCCTATCCTCTATCCTATCCTATCCTCTATCCTCTCCTATCCTCTATCCTATCCTATCCTCTATCCTATGCTATCCTCTATCCTATCCTATCCTCTATCCTATACTATCCGCTATCCTATCCTATTCTCTATCCTATCCTCTCCTGAACCCTATCCTATCCTCATTCCTAACCTATACTCCAGTATATCCTATCCGCTATCCTATCATATCCTCTATCCTATCCAATCCTCTATCCTATCCTCTATCCTATCCTATCCTCAACCCTATCCTATCCTCATTCCTATCCTATAGTCCATTATATCCTATCCGCTATCCTATCCTCTATCCTATCCTCTATCCTATCCTCTATCCTATCCTATCCTCTATCCTATCCTATCCTCTATCCTATCCTATCCTCTATCATATCCTATCCTCTATCCTATCCTATCCTCTATCCTATCCTATCATCCATCCTATCCTATCCTATCCTATCCTCTATCCTATCCTATCCTATCCTGTATCCTATCCTATCCTCTATCCTATCCTATCCTCTATCCTATCCTATCCTCTATCCTATCCTATCCTCTATCCTATCCTATACTCTATCCTAACCTATCCTCTATCGTATCCTATTCTCTATCCTATCCTATCCTCTATAATATCGTATACTCTATCATATCCTATCCTCTTGCCTATAATATCACCTACCCTATCCTATCCTCTATCCTATCCAATCCCCTACCCTATCCTCTATCCTATCCTATCCTCTATCGTCTGCTCTATCCTATCCTATCCTCTATCCTATGCTATCCTCCATCGTCTCCTATCCTCGATCCTATCCAATCCCCTATCCTACCCTCTATCCTATCCAATCCCCTATCTTATCATCTATCGTCTCCTGACCTCTATCCTATCCAGTCCCCTATCCTATCCTCTATCCTATCCTATCCTCTATCCTATACTGCCCTCAATCCTATCCTATCCTATGCTCTATCCTATTCTATACTCTATCCCATCCTATCCTCTATCCTATCTTATCCTCTATCCTATCCTATCCTCTATCCTAACCTATCCTCTATCCTATCCTATCCTCTTTCCTATCGTATCCTCTATCCTATCCTATCCTCTATCCTAACCTATCCTCTATCCTATCCTATCCTCTATCCTATCCTATCCTCAACGCTATCCTATCCTCATTCCTATCCTATACTCCATTATATCCATTCCGCTATCCTATCATATCCTCTATCCTATAATATCCTCTATCATATCCAATCTCTATCGTCTCCTTTCCTCTATCCTATCCAATCCCCTATCTTATCTTCTATCGTCTCCTGTCCTCTATCGTCTCCTGTCCTCTATCCTATCCAATCCCCTATCCTATCCTCTATCCTATCCTATCCTCTATCCTATACTGCCCTCAATCCTATCCTATCCTATGCTCTATCCTATTCTATACTATATCCTATCCTATCCTCTATCCTATCCTATCCTCTATCCTAACCTATCCTCTATCCTAACCTATCCTCTATCTTATCCTATCCTCTATCCTATCCTATCCTGAACCCTATCCTATCCTCTATCCTATCCTATCCTCTATCCTATCCTATCCTCTATCCTAGCCTATCCTCTATCCTATCCTGTCCTCTATCGTATCCTATCCTCAATCCTATCCTATCCTCTATCCTATCCTATCCTCTATCCTGTCCTATCCTCTATAATATCGTATCCTCTATCATATCCTATCCTCTTTCCTATAATATCATCTATCCTATCCAATCTCTATCGTCTCCTTTCCTCTATCCTATCCAATCCCCTATCCTATCTTCTATCGTCTCCTGTCCTCTATCCTATCCAATCCCCTATCCTATCCTCTATCCTATCCTATCCTCTATCCTATCCTATCCTCTATCCTGTCCTATCCTCTTTAATGTCGTATCCTCTATCATATCCTATCCTCTTTCCTATTATATCATCTATCCTATCCAATCTCTATCGTCTCCTTTCCTCTATCCTATCCAATCCCCTATCTTATCTTCTATCGTCTCCTGTAATATATCCTATCCAATCCCCTATCCTGTCCTCTATCCTATCCTATCCTCTATCCTATCCTACCCTCAATCCTATCCTATCCTATGCTCTATCCTATTCTATAATCTATCCTATCCCATCCTCTATCCTATCCTATCCTCTATCCTATCCTATCATCTATCCTATTCTATCCTCTATCCTAACCTATCCTCTATCCTATCCTATCCTGTATCCTATCCTATCCTCTATCCTATCCTATCCTCTATCCTGTCCTATCCTCTATAATATCGTATCCTCTATCCTATCCTATCCTCTATCCTATCCTATCCTCAACCCTATCCTATCCTCATTCCTATCCTATAGTCCATTATATCCTATCCGCTATCCTATCCTCTATCCTATCCTCTATCCTATCCTCTATCCTATCCTATCCTCTATCCTATCCTATCCTCTATCCTATCCTATCCTCTATCATATCCTATCCTCTATCCTATCCTATCCTCTATCCTATCCTATCATCCATCCTATCCTATCCTATCCTATCCTCTATCCTATCCTATCCTATCCTGTATCCTATCCTATCCTCTATCCTATCCTATCCTCTATCCTATCCTATCCTCTATCCTATCCTATCCTCTATCCTATCCTATACTCTATCCTAACCTATCCTCTATCGTATCCTATTCTCTATCCTATCCTATCCTCTATAATATCGTATACTCTATCATATCCTATCCTCTTGCCTATAATATCACCTACCCTATCCTATCCTCTATCCTATCCAATCCCCTACCCTATCCTCTATCCTATCCTATCCTCTATCGTCTGCTCTATCCTATCCTATCCTCTATCCTATGCTATCCTCCATCGTCTCCTATCCTCGATCCTATCCAATCCCCTATCCTACCCTCTATCCTATCCAATCCCCTATCTTATCATCTATCGTCTCCTGACCTCTATCCTATCCAGTCCCCTATCCTATCCTCTATCCTATCCTATCCTCTATCCTATACTGCCCTCAATCCTATCCTATCCTATGCTCTATCCTATTCTATACTCTATCCCATCCTATCCTCTATCCTATCTTATCCTCTATCCTATCCTATCCTCTATCCTAACCTATCCTCTATCCTATCCTATCCTCTTTCCTATCGTATCCTCTATCCTATCCTATCCTCTATCCTAACCTATCCTCTATCCTATCCTATCCTCTATCCTATCCTATCCTCAACGCTATCCTATCCTCATTCCTATCCTATACTCCATTATATCCATTCCGCTATCCTATCATATCCTCTATCCTATAATATCCTCTATCATATCCAATCTCTATCGTCTCCTTTCCTCTATCCTATCCAATCCCCTATCTTATCTTCTATCGTCTCCTGTCCTCTATCGTCTCCTGTCCTCTATCCTATCCAATCCCCTATCCTATCCTCTATCCTATCCTATCCTCTATCCTATACTGCCCTCAATCCTATCCTATCCTATGCTCTATCCTATTCTATACTATATCCTATCCTATCCTCTATCCTATCCTATCCTCTATCCTAACCTATCCTCTATCCTAACCTATCCTCTATCTTATCCTATCCTCTATCCTATCCTATCCTGAACCCTATCCTATCCTCTATCCTATCCTATCCTCTATCCTATCCTATCCTCTATCCTAGCCTATCCTCTATCCTATCCTGTCCTCTATCGTATCCTATCCTCAATCCTATCCTATCCTCTATCCTATCCTATCCTCTATCCTGTCCTATCCTCTATAATATCGTATCCTCTATCATATCCTATCCTCTTTCCTATAATATCATCTATCCTATCCAATCTCTATCGTCTCCTTTCCTCTATCCTATCCAATCCCCTATCCTATCTTCTATCGTCTCCTGTCCTCTATCCTATCCAATCCCCTATCCTATCCTCTATCCTATCCTATCCTCTATCCTACCCTATCCTCTATCCTGTCCTATCCTCTTTAATGTCGTATCCTCTATCATATCCTATCCTCTTTCCTATTATATCATCTATCCTATCCAATCTCTATCGTCTCCTTTCCTCTATCCTATCCAATCCCCTATCTTATCTTCTATCGTCTCCTGTAATATATCCTATCCAATCCCCTATCCTGTCCTCTATCCTATCCTATCCTCTATCCTATCCTACCCTCAATCCTATCCTATCCTATGCTCTATCCTATTCTATAATCTATCCTATCCCATCCTCTATCCTATCCTATCCTCTATCCTATCCTATCATCTATCCTATTCTATCCTCTATCCTAACCTATCCTCTATCCTATCCTATCCTGTATCCTATCCTATCCTCTATCCTATCCTATCCTCTATCCTGTCCTATCCTCTATAATATCGTATCCTCTATCCTATCCTATCCTCTATCCTATCCTATCCTCAAACCTATCCTATCCTCTATCCTCTCCTATCCTTTATACTAACCAATCCTCTATCCTATCCTCTATCCTATCCTATCCTCTATCCTATCTTATCCTCTATCCTAACCTATCCTCTATCCTCTCCTATCCTCTATCCTATCCTATCCTCAACGCTATCCTATCCTCTATCCTATCCTATCCCCTATCCTAACCTATCCTCTATCCTATCCTATCCTCTTTCCTATCCTATCCTCTATCCTATCCTATTCACTATCCTAACCTATCCTCTATCCTATCCTATCCTCTATCCTATCCTATCCTCAACGCTATCCTATCCTCATTCCTATCCTATACTCCATTATATCCTATACGCTATCCTATCATATCCTCTATCCTATAAAATCCTCTATCTTATCAAATCCTCTATCCTATCCTCTATCCTATCCAATCCTCTATCCTATCCTCTATCCTATCCTATCCTCTATCCTATCCTATTCTCTATCCTATCCTATCCTCTATCCTAACCTATCCTCTATCTTATCCTATCCTCTATCCTATCCTATCCTCAACGCTATCCTATCCTCTATCCTAATCCTATCCTCAACGCTATCCTATCCTCATTACTATCCTATACTCCATTATATCCTATCCGCTATCGTATCATATCCTCTATCCTATAATATCCTCTATCCTATCCAATCCTCTATCCTATCCTCTATCATATCCTCTATCCTATCCTATCCTCTATCCTATCCTATTCTCTATCCTATCCTATCCTCTATCCTGTCCTATCCTCTATAATATCGTATCCTCTATCCTATCCTATCCTCTATCCTATCCTATCCTCTATCCTATCCTATCCTCTATCCTATCCTATCCTCAACGCTATCCTATCCTCTATCCTATCCTATCCTCTATCCTAACCTATCCTCTATCCTATCCTATCCTCTTTCCTATCCTATCCTCTATCCTATCCTATTCTCTATCCTAACCTATCCTCTATCCTATCCTATCCTCTATCCTATCCTATCCTCAACGCTATCCTATCCTCTATCCTATCCTATCCTCAATGCTATCCTATCCTCATTACTATCCTATACTCCATTATATCCTATCCGCTATCGTATCATATCCTCTATCCTATAATATCCTCTATCCTATCCAATCCACTATCCTATCCTCTATCATATCCTCTATCCTATCCTATCCTCTATCCTATCCTCTATCCTATCCTATCCTCTATCCTATCCTCTATCCTATCCTATCCTCTATCCTGTCCTATCCTCTTTAATGTCGTATCCTCTATCATATCCTATCCTCTGTCCTATTATATCATCTATCCTATCCAATCTCTATCGTCTCCTTTCCTCTATCCTATCCAATTCCCTATCTTATCTTCTATCGTCTCCTGTCCTATATCCTATCCAATCCCCTATCCTGTCCTCTATCCTATCCTATCCTCTATCCTATCCTACCCTCAATCCTATCCTATCCTATGCTCTATCCTATTATATACTCTATCCTATCCCATCCTCTATCCTATCCTATCCTCTATCCTATCCTATCCTCTATCCTATTCTATCCTCTATCCTAACCTATCCTCTATCCTATCCTATCCTGTATCCTATCCTATCCTCTATCCTATCCTATCCTCTATCCTGTCCTATCCTCTATAATATCGTATCCTCTATCCTATCCTATCCTCTATCCTATCCTATCCTCTATCCTATCCTATCCTCAATCCTATCCTGTCCTCTATCCTCTCCTATCCTTTATACTAACCAATCCTCTATACTATCCTCTATCCTATCCTGTCCTCTATCCTATCCTATCCTATCCTCTATCCTATCCTATCCTCTATCCTCTCCTATCCTCTATCCTATCCTATCCTATCCTATCCTCTATCCTAACCTATCCTCTGTCTTATCCTATCCTCTATCCTATCCTATCCTGAAACCTATCCTATCCTCTATCCTCTCCTATCCTTTATACTAACCAATCCTCTATCCTATCCTCTATCCTATCCTATCCTCTATCCTATCCTATCCTCTATCCTATCCTATCCTATCCTCTATCCTATCCTATCCTCTATCCTCTCCTATCCTTTATACTAACCAATCCTCTATCCTATCCTCTATCCTATCCTATCCTCTATCCTATCCTATCCTCTATCCTGTCCTATCCTCTATAATATCGTATCCTCTATCCTATCCTATCCTCTATCCTATCCTATCCTCTATCCTATCCTATCCTCTATCCTATCCTATCCTCAACGCTATCCTATCCTCTATCCTATCCTATCCTCTATCCTAACCTATCCTCTATCCTATCCTATCCTCTTTCCTATCCTATCCTCTATCCTATCCTATTCTCTATCCTAACCTATCCTCTATCCTATCCTATCCTCTATCCTATCCTATCCTCAACGCTATCCTATCCTCTATCCTATCCTATCCTCAATGCTATCCTATCCTCATTACTATCCTATACTCCATTATATCCTATCCGCTATCGTATCATATCCTCTATCCTATAATATCCTCTATCCTATCCAATCCACTATCCTATCCTCTATCATATCCTCTATCCTATCCTATCCTCTATCCTATCCTCTATCCTATCCTATCCTCTATCCTATCCTCTATCCTATCCTATCCTCTATCCTGTCCTATCCTCTTTAATGTCGTATCCTCTATCATATCCTATCCTCTTTCCTATTATATCATCTATCCTATCCAATCTCTATCGTCTCCTTTCCTCTATCCTATCCAATTCCCTATCTTATCTTCTATCGTCTCCTGTCCTATATCCTATCCAATCCCCTATCCTGTCCTCTATCCTATCCTATCCTCTATCCTATCCTACCCTCAATCCTATCCTATCCTATGCTCTATCCTATTATATACTCTATCCTATCCCATCCTCTATCCTATCCTATCCTCTATCCTATCCTATCCTCTATCCTATTCTATCCTCTATCCTAACCTATCCTCTATCCTATCCTATCCTGTATCCTATCCTATCCTCTATCCTATCCTATCCTCTATCCTGTCCTATCCTCTATAATATCGTATCCTCTATCCTATCCTATCCTCTATCCTATCCTATCCTCTATCCTATCCTATCCTCAATCCTATCCTGTCCTCTATCCTCTCCTATCCTTTATACTAACCAATCCTCTATACTATCCTCTATCCTATCCTGTCCTCTATCCTATCCTATCCTATCCTCTATCCTATCCTATCCTCTATCCTCTCCTATCCTCTATCCTATCCTATCCTATCCTATCCTCTATCCTAACCTATCCTCTGTCTTATCCTATCCTCTATCCTATCCTATCCTGAAACCTATCCTATCCTCTATCCTCTCCTATCCTTTATACTAACCAATCCTCTATCCTATCCTCTATCCTATCCTATCCTCTATCCTATCCTATCCTCTATCCTATCCTATCCTATCCTCTATCCTATCCTATCCTCTATCCTCTCCTATCCTTTATACTAACCAATCCTCTATCCTATCCTCTATCCTATCCTATCCTCTATCCTATCTTATCCTCTATCCTAACCTATCCTCTATCCTCTCCTATCCTCTATCCTATCCTATCCTCAACGCTATCCTATCCTCTATCCTATCCTATTTTTTTTTTTTTTTTTTTTTTTTTCCGAGGAGGTAATCTCGTTACGGATACCCGAACCCCCCCGGGGGGGGGTGGTCCGGGTTATGTGGGACTCCTCGGCTGGTTGGTGCAACGCCGAGTATACCCACTAACTCCTCCCCGTCCGTCCCTAGACTCCTGGGGGCACCCGTGCTCTGCGCGCGCATGTCAATCCGGTGTGCCCCCGCCTTAGCATACCACCCAGGGGGGGGACGCGGCCCCCTCCCGTACCTACTCTATCCGAAGGCACCACGCAACGGACGACGTGGCGCCTTCCCCCCTGTTAGGCCGCCCGATGAGCATCCGAGCCCCCGCTCGAGATGCCCGGCGGCCTCCGGGGACGCCGTTGGTGACCGAGTGTAAGGGGATATCCGATCCCCCGCCTCGAGATCATCAAGGGCGTCCCCGCTCGCGTCAGAGGCGTCGCAACGGGGGTACGCCCCCGGGGCGTACCCTGCGCCGCCTCCCCCCCCTTCGGCCGGGATCGTGATTACGCTCCCGATCCCGTTCCGCAGCCTCCTTCCGCAGCATAACCCGCTCGCAGAAGGAAGCGAACCCCCTCCACGCCTCCTCGCCACCGGCTGCCGCAGCGACGACAGCCGGGAGCGAGAGGTCGTGGCCCACCGCGCGCCGCAGGGCACGGCGCTCTCCCCCCCATGCCGGACACTCCTCCAGAGTGTGTTGCGCCGTGTCCCGCGGCTCGCCGCAGTGGTGACACGCCTCCTCGGTCTCCCTCCCGATGCGACACAGGTAGTCGCCGAAGCACCCGTGCCCGCTCATCACCTGCGTCACACGGTAGGAGACCCTATGCCCCATCCATCCCCTGTTCCATTGATCGAACACCGGGAGGATGGCCCGAACGGCCCGCCTCTCGCCCTCCCTCGTCCCGGGAAGGCTATCGCGCCACTCCCGGGCTGCGTGCCGCCGAGCATGTCGCCTGAGCTCATCCACCATGAGCCGCGCCTGATCCGGGGCCACCCCCCGGAGCCGGAGTTCCCTGGAGTGCGTATGCACATCCGCCAACACGCGGGCCTCCAGCTCGAGGGGGATCAGCCCCGACATCACCATCGCCGTCGCGTATGAAATGGTGCGGTACCCCCGCACGATGCCTATGGCCAGCCTGCGCTCGATGCGACGCAGCAGCGACCGTGTGCCGCCACTGCGCCCCCTAGCCAAGACATCGCGCGCCCACACAGGGGCTCCGTACAGGACCAAAACTCGCACCACCACCGCGAACAGACGACGCACCCGTCCACAGGGTCCCCCGAGATTCGGGAGAAGGCGACCGAGCGCAGCGGTCGCCCTCTCCGCCCGGGATCCTCTATCCTATCCTATCCTCTATCCTAACCTATCCTCTATCCTATCCTATCCTCTTTCCTATCCTATCCTCTATCCTATCCTATTCTCTATCCTAACCTATCCTCTATCCTATCCTATCCTCTATCCTATCCTATCCTCAACGCTATCCTATCCTCTATCCTATCCTATCCTCAATGCTATCCTATCCTCATTACTATCCTATACTCCATTATATCCTATCCGCTATCGTATCATATCCTCTATCCTATAATATCCTCTATCCTATCCAATCCACTATCCTATCCTCTATCATATCCTCTATCCTATCCTATCCTCTATCCTATCCTCTATCCTATCCTATCCTCAACGCTATCCTATCCTCTATCCTATCCTATCCTCAATGCTATCCTATCCTCATTACTATCCTATACTCCATTATATCCTATCCGCTATCGTATCATATCCTCTTTCCTATTATATCATCTATCCTATCCAATCTCTATCGTCTCCTTTCCTCTATCCTATCCAATTCCCTATCTTATCTTCTATCGTCTCCTGTCCTATATCCTATCCAATCCCCTATCCTGTCCTCTATCCTATCCTATCCTCTATCCTATCCTACCCTCAATCCTATCCTATCCTATGCTCTATCCTATTATATACTCTATCCTATCCCATCCTCTATCCTATCCTATCCTCTATCCTATCCTATCCTCTATCCTATTCTATCCTCTATCCTAACCTATCCTCTATCCTATCCTATCCTGTATCCTATCCTATCCTCTATCCTATCCTATCCTCTATCCTGTCCTATCCTCTATAATATCGTATCCTCTATCCTATCCTATCCTCTATCCTATCCTATCCTCTATCCTATCCTATCCTCAATCCTATCCTGTCCTCTATCCTCTCCTATCCTTTATACTAACCAATCCTCTATACTATCCTCTATCCTATCCTGTCCTCTATCCTATCCTATCCTATCCTCTATCCTATCCTATCCTCTATCCTCTCCTATCCTCTATCCTATCCTATCCTATCCTCTATCCTATCCTATCCTATCCTATCCTCTATCCTAACCTATCCTCTGTCTTATCCTATCCTCTATCCTATCCTATCCTGAAACCTATCCTATCCTCATTCCTATCCTATACTCCATTATATCCTATCCGCTATCCTATCATATCCTCTATCCTATCCGCTATCCTATCCTCTATCCTATCCTATCCTCTATCCTATCCTATCCTCTATCCTATCCTATCCTCTATCCTCTCCTATCCTCTATCCTATCCTATCCTCTATCCTATGCTATCCTCTATCCTATCCTATCCTCTATCCTATACTATCCGCTATCCTATCCTATTCTCTATCCTATCCTCTCCTGAACCCTATCCAATCCTCATTCCTAACCTATACTCCATTATATCCTATCCGCTATCCTATCCTATCGTCTATCCTATCCAATCCTCTATCCTATCCTCTATCCTATCCTATCCTCAACCCTATCCTATCCTCATTCCTATCCTATAGTCCATTATATCCTATCCGCTATCCTATCCAATCCTCTATCCTATCCTCTATCCTATCCTCTATCCTATCCTCTATCCTATCCTATCCTCTATACTATCCTATCCTCTATCCTATCCTATCCTCTATCCTATCCCATCCTCTATCCTATCCAATCCTCTATCCTATCCTCTATCCTATCCTCTATCCTTTCCTCTATCCTATCCTCTATCCTATCCTATCCTCAACCCTATCCTATCCTCATTCCTATCCTATAGTCCATTATATCCTATCCGCTATCCTATCATATCCTCTATCCTATCCAATCCTCTATCCTATCCTCTATCCTATCCTCTATCCTATCCTATCCTCTATCCTATCCTATCCTATCCACTATCCTATCCTATCCTCTATCCTATCCTATCCTCTATCCTATCCTATCCTCTATCCTCTCCTATCCTCTATCCTATCCTATCCTCTATCCTATCCTATCCTCTATCCTATACTATCCTCTATCCTATCCTATCCTCTATCCTCTCCTATCCTCTATCCTATCCTATCCTCTATCCTATCCTATCCTCTATCCTATACTATCCGCTATCCTATCCTATTCTCTATCCTATCCTCTCCTGAACCCTATCCTATCCTCATTCCTAACCTATACTCCATTATATCCTATCCGCTATCCTATCATATCCTCTATCCTATCCAATCCTCTATCCTATCCTCTATCCTATCCTATCCTCAACCCTATCCTATCCTCATTCCTATCCTATAGTCCATTATATCCTATCCGCTATCCTATCCAATCCTCTATCCTATCCTCTATCCTATCCTCTATCCTATCCTCTATCCTATCCTATCCTCTATCCTAACCTATCCTCTATCCTATCCTATCCTCTATCCTATCCTATCCTGTATCCTATCCTATCCTCTATCCTATCCTATCCTCTATCCTGTCCTATCCTCTATAATATCGTATACTCTATCATATCCTATCCTCTTTCCTATAATATCATCTATCCTATCCAATCTCTATCGTCTCCTTTCCTCTATCCTATCCAATCCCCTATCCTATCTGCTATCGTCTTTTGTCATCTATCCTATCCAATCCCTTATCCTATCCTCTATCCTATCCTACCCTCAATCCTATCCTATCCCATGCTCTATCCTATCCTATCCTCCATCCTATCCTATCCTCTATCCTATCCTATCCTCAATCCTATCCTATCCTCTATCCTCTCCTATCCATTATACTAACCAATCCTCTATCCTATCCTCTATCCTATCCTATCCTCTATCCTATCCTATCCTCTATCCTATCCTATCCTCTATACTATCCTATCCTCTATCCTATCCTATCCTCTATCCTATCCCATCCTCTACCCTATCCAATCCTCTATCCTATCCTCTATCCTATCCTCTATCCTTTCCTCTATCCTATCCTCTATCCTATCCTATCCTCAACCCTATCCTATCCTCATACCCATCCTATAGTCCATTATATCCTATCCGCTGTCCTATCATATCCTCTATCCTATCCAATCCTCTATCCTATCCTCTATCCTATCCTATCCTCTATCCTATCCTATCCTATCCTCTATCCTATCCTATCCTCTATCCTATCCTATCCTCTATCCTATCCTATCCTCTATCCTATCCTATCCTCTATCCTATCCTATCCTCTATCCTATCCTATCCTCTATCCTATCCTATCCTCTATCCTATCCTATCCTCTATCCTATCCTATACTCTATCCTAACCTATCCTCTATCGTATCCTGTTCTCTATCCTATCCTATCCTCTATAATATCGTATCCTCTATCATATCCTATCCTCTTGCCTATAATATCATCTACCCTATCCTATCCTCTATCCTATCCAATCCCCTACCCTATCCTCTAACCTATCCTATCCTCTATCGTCTGCTCTATCCTATCCTATCCTCTATCCTATGCTATCCTCCATCGTCTCCTATCCTCGATCCTATCCAATCCCCTATCCTATCCTCTATCCTATCCTATCCTCTATCCTATCCAATCCCCTATCTTATCATCTATCGTCTCCTATCCTCTATCCTATCCAATCCCCTATCCTATCCTCTATCCTATCCTATCCTCTATCCTATACTGCCCTCAATCCTATCCTATCCTATGCTCTATCCTATTCTATACTCTATCCTATCCTATCCTCTATCCTATCCTATCCTCTATCCTAACCTATCCTCTATCCTATCCTATCCTCTATCCTATCCTGTCCTGTATCCTATCCTATCCTCTATCCTAACCTATCCTCTATCCTATCCTATCCTCTATCCTATCCTGTCCTGTATCCTATCCTGTCCTCTATCCTATCCTATCCTCTATCATGTCCTATCCTCTATAATATCGTATCCTCTATCATATCCTATCCTCTTCCCTATAATATCATCTATCCTATCCAATCTCTATCGTCTCCTTTCCTCTATCCTATCCAATCCAATATCCTATCTTCTATCGTCTCCTGTCCTCTATCCTATCCAATCCCCTATCCTATCCTCTATCCTATCCTATCCTCTATCCTATCCTACCCTCAATCCTATCCTCTCCTATGCTCTATCCTATTCTATACTCTATCCTATCCCATCCTCTATCCTATCCTATCCTCTATCCTATCCTATCCTCTATCCTATCCTATCCTCTATCCTATCCTATCCTCTATAATATCGTATCCTCTATCATATCCTATCCTCTTGCCTATAATATCATCTACCCTATCCTATCCTCTATCCTATCCAATCCCCTACCCTATCCTCTAACCTATCCTATCCTCTATCGTCTGCTCTATCCTATCCTATCCTCTATCCTATGCTATCCTCCATCGTCTCCTATCCTCGATCCTATCCAATCCCCTATCCTATCCTCTATCCTATCCTATCCTCTATCCTATCCAATCCCCTATCTTATCATCTATCGTCTCCTATCCGCTATCCTATCCAATCCCCTATCCTATCCTCTATCCTATCCTATCCTCTATCCTATACTGCCCTCAATCCTATCCTATCCTATACTCTATCCTATTCTATACTCTATCCTATCCTATCCTCTATCCTATCTTATCCTCAACCCTATCCTATCCTCATTCCTATCCTATAGTCCATTATATCCTATCCGCTATCCTATCATATCCTCTATCCTATCCAATCCTCTATCCTATCCTCTATCCTATCCTCTATCCTATCCTATCCTCTATCCTATCCTATCCTCTATCCTATCCTATCCTCTATCCTAACCTATCCTCTATCCTATCCTATCCTCTATCCTATCCTATCCTGTATCCTATCCTATCCTCTATCCTATCCTATCCTCTATCCTGTCCTTTCCTCTATCATATCCTATCCTCTTTCCTATTATATAATCTATCTTATCCAATCTCTATCGTCTCCTTTCCTCCATCCTATCCAATCCCCTATCTTATCTTCTATCGTCTCCTGTCCTCTATGCTATCCAATCCCCTATCCTATCCTCTATCCTATCCTATCCTCTATCCTATCCTACCCTCAATCCTATCCTATCCTATGCTCTATCCTATTCTGTACTCTATCCTATCCCATCCTCTATCCTATCCTATCCTCTATTCTATCCTATCCTCTATCCTGTCCTATCATCTATCCTAACCTATCCTCTATCCTATCCTATCCTCTATCCTATCCTATCCTGTATCCTATCCTATCCTCTATCCTATCCTATCCTCTATCCTGTCCTATCCTCTATAATATCGTATACTCTATCATATCCTATCCTCTTTCCTATAATATCATCTATCCTATACAATCTCTATCGTCTCCTTTCCTCTATCCTATCCAATCCCCTATCCTATCTGCTATCGTCTCCTGTCATCTATCCTATCCAATTCCTTATCCTATCCTCTATCCTATCCTACCCTCAATCCTATCCTATCCTATGCTCTATCCTATCCTATCCTCTATCCTATCCTATCCTCTATCCTATCCTATCCTCTATCCTGTCCTATCCTCTTTAATGTCGTATCCTCTATCCTAACCTATCCTCTATCCTATCCTATCCTCTATCCTATCCTGTCCTGTATCCTATCCTGTCCTCTATCCTATCCTATCCTCTATCATGTCCTATCCTCTATAATATCATATCCTCTATCATATCCTATCCTCTTCCCTATAATATCATCTATCCTATCCAATCTCTATCGTCTCCTTTCCTCTATCCTATCCAATCCCCTATCCTATCTTCTATCGTCTCCTGTCCTCTATCCTATCCAATCCCCTATCCTATCCTCTATCCTATCCTATCCTCTATCCTATCCTACCCTCAATCCTATCCTCTCCTATGCTCTATCCTATTCTATACTCTATCCTATCCCATCCTCTATCCTATCCTATCCTCTATCCTATCCTATCCTCTATCCTATCCTATCCTCTATCCTATCCTATCCTCTATCCTATCCTATCCTCTATCCTAGCCTATCCTCTATCCTATCCTATCCCCTATCCTATCCTATCCTCAATCCTATCCTATCATCTATCCTAGCCTATCCTCCATCCTATCCTATCCTCTATCCTATCCTATCCTCAATCCTATCCTATCCTCTATCCTATCCTATCCTCTATCCTATCCTATCCTATCCTCTATCCTATCCTATCCTCTATCCTATCCTATCCTCTATCCTATCCTATCCTCTATCCTATCTTATCCTCTATCCTATCCTATCCTCTATCATATCCTATCCTCTATCCTATCCTATCCTCTATCCTATCCTATCCTCTATCCTATCCTATCCTATCCTCTATCCTATCCTATCCTCTATCCTATCCTATCCTCTATCCTATCCTATCCTCTATCCTATCCTATCCTCTATCCTATCCTATCCTCTATCCTATCCTATACTCTATCCTAACATATCCTCTATCGTATCCTATCCTCTATCATATCCTATCCTCTTGCCTATAATATCATCTACCCTATCCTATCCTCTATCCTATCCAATCCCCTACCCTATCCTCTATCCTATCCTATCCTCTATCGTCTGCTCTATCCTATCCTATCCTCTATCCTATGCTATCCTCCATCGTCTCCTATCCTCGATCCTATCCAATCCCCTATCCTATCCTCTATCCTATCCTATCCTCTATCCTATCCAATCCCCTATCTTATCATCTATCGTCTCCTGTCCTCTATCCTATCCAATCCCCTATCCTATCCTCTATCCAATCCTATCCTCTATCCTATACTGCCCTCAATCCTATCCTATCCTATGCTCTATCCTATTCTATACTCTATCCTATCCTATCCTCTATCCTATCCTATCCTCTATCCTATCCTATCCTCTATCCTAACCTATCATGTATCCTATCCTATCCTCTTTCCTATCCTATCCTCTATCCTATCCTATCCTCTATCCTATCCTATCCTCTATCCTAACCTATCCTCTATCCTATCCTATCCTCTATCCTATCCTGTCCTGTATCCTATCCTATCCTCTATCCTATCCTATCCTCTATCATGTCCTATCCTCTATAATATCGTATCCTCTATCATATCCTATCCTCTTCCCTATAATATCATCTATCCTATCCAATCTCTATCGTCTCCTTTCCTCTATAATATCCAATCCAGTATCCTATCTTCTATCGTCTCCTGTCCTCTATCCTATCCAATCCCCTATCCTATCCTCTATCCTATCCTATCCTCTATCCTATCCTACCCTCAATCCTATCCTCTCCTATGCTCTATCCTATTCTATACTCTATCCTATCCCATCCTCTATCCTATCCTATCCTATCCTCTATCCTATCCTATCCTCTATCCTATCCTATCCTCCATCCTAACCTATCCTCTATCCTAGCCTATCCTCTATCCTATCCTATCCTCTATCCTATCCTATCCTCAATCCTATCCTATCCTCTATCCTCTCCTATCCTTTATACTAACCAATCCTCTATCCTATCCTCTATCCTATCCTATCCTCTATCCTATCCTATCCTCTATCCTATCCTATCCTCTATCCTCTCCTATCCTCTATACTATCCTATCCTCTATCCTATCCTATCCTATCCTCTATCCTAACCTATCCTCTATCTTATCCTATCCTCTATCCTATCCTATCCTCTATCCTATCCTATCCTCAATCCTATCCTATCCTCTATCCTATCCTATCCTCTATCCTGTCCTATCCTCTATAATATCGTATCCTCTATCATATCCTATCCTCTTTCCTATAATATTATCTATCCTATCCAATCTCTATCGTCTCCTTTCCTCTATCCTATCCAATCCCCTATCCTATCTTCTATCGTCTCCTGTAATCTATCCTATCCAATCCCCTATCCTATCCTCTATCCTATCCTATCCTCTATCCTATCCTATCCTCTATCCTGTCCTATCCTGTATCCTATCCTATCCTCTATCCTATCCTATCCTCTATCCTGTCCTATCCTCTATAATATCCTATCCTCTATCCTATCCTATCCTGAAACCTATCCTATCCTCATTCCTATCCTATACTCCATTATATCCTATCCGCTATCCTATCATATCCTCTATCCTATCCAATCCTCTATCCTATCCTATCCTCTATCCTATCCTATCCTCTATCCTATCCTCTCCTCTATCCTATCCTATCCTCTATCCTATCCTATCCTCTATCCTATCATATCCTCTATCCTATCCTATCCTATCCTCTATCCTATCCTATCCTCTATCCTGTCCTATCCTCTATAATATCGTATCCTCTATCCTATCCTATCCTCTATCCTATCCTATCCTCTATCCTATCCTATCCTCTATCCTATCCTATCCTCAATCCTATCCTATCCTCTATCCTCTCCTATCCTTTATACTAACCAATCCTCTATCCTATCCTCTATCCTATCCTATCCTCTATCCTAACCTATCCTCTGTCTTATCCTATCCTCTATCCTATCCTATCCTGAAACCTATCCTATCCTCATTCCTATCCTATACTCCATTATATCCTATCCGCTATCCTATCATATCCTCTATCCTATCCAATCCTCTATCCTATCCTATCCTCTATCCTATCCTATCCTCTATCCTATCCTATCCTCTATCCTGTCCTATCCTCTATAATATCGTATCCTCTATCCTATCCTATCCTCTATCCTATCCTATCCTCTATCCTATCCTATCCTCAATCCTATCCTATCCTCTATCCTCTCCTATCCTTTATACTAACCAATCCTCTATCCTATCCTCTATCCTATCCTATCCTCTATCCTAACCTATCCTCTGTCTTATCCTATCCTCTATCCTATCCTATCCTGAAACCTATCCTATCCTCATTCCTATCCTATACTCCATTATATCCTATCCGCTATCCTATCATATCCTCTATCCTATCCAATCCTCTATCCTATCCTATCCTCTATCCTATCCTATCCTCTATCCTATCATATCCTCTATCCTATCCTATCCTATCCTCTATCCTATCCTATCCTCTATCCTATCCTATCCTCTATCCTATCCTATCCTGTATCCTGTCCTATCCTCTATAATATCGTATCCTCTATCCTATCCTATCCTCTATCCTATCCTATCCTCTATCCTATCCTATCCTCTATCCTATCCTATCCTCAATCCTATCCTATCCTCTATCCTCTCCTATCCTTTATACTAACCAATCCTCTATCCTATCCTCTATCCTATCCTATCCTCTATCCTAACCTATCCTCAGTCTTATCCTATCCTCTATCCTATCCTATCCTGAAACCTATCCTATCCTCATTCCTATCCTATACTCCATTATATCCTATCCGCTATCCTATCATATCCTCTATCCTATCCAATCCTCTATCCTATCCTATCCTGAAACCTATCCTATCCTCATTCCTATCCTATACTCCATTATATCCTATCCGCTATCCTATCATATCCTCTATCCTATCCAATCCTCTATCCTATCCTATCCTCTATCCTATCCTATCCTCTATCCTATCCTATCCTCTATCCTATCCTATCCTCTATCCTATCCTATCCTCTATCCTATCATATCCTCTATCCTATCCTATCCTATCCTCTATCCTATCCTATCCTCTATCCTATCCTATCCTCTATCCTATCCTATCCTCTATCCTGTCCTATCCTCTATAATATCGTATCCTCTATCCTATCCTATCCTCTATCCTATCCTATCCTCTATCCTATCCTATCCTCTATCCTATCCTATCCTCAATCCTATCCTATCCTCTATCCTCTCCTATCCTTTATACTAACCAATCCTCTATCCTATCCTCTATCCTATCCTATCCTCTATCCTAACCTATCCTCTGTCTTATCCTATCCTCTATCCTATCCTATCCTGAAACCTATCCTATCCTCATTCCTATCCTATACACCATTATATCCTATCCGCTATCCTATCATATCCTCTATCCTATCCAATCCTCTATCCTATCCTATCCTCTATCCTATCCTATCCTCTATCCTATCCTATCCTCTATCCTGTCCTATCCTCTATAATATCGTATCCTCTATCCTATCCTATCCTCTATCCTATCCTATCCTCTATCCTATCCTATCCTCAATCCTATCCTATCCTCTATCCTCTCCTATCCTTTATACTAACCAATCCTCTATCCTATCCTCTATCCTATCCTATCCTCAACCCTATCCTATCCTCTATCCTATCCTATCCTCTATCCTATCCTATCCTCTATCCTATCCTATCCTCTATCCTCTCCTATCCTCTATCCTATCCTATCCTCTATCCTATGCTATCCTCTATCCTATCCTATCCTCTATCCTATACTATCCGCTATCCTATCCTATTCTCTATCCTATCCTCTCCTGAACCCTATCCTATCCTCATTCCTAACCTATACTCCAGTATATCCTATCCGCTATCCTATCATATCCTCTATCCTATCCAATCCTCTATCCTATCCTCTATCCTATCCTATCCTCAACCCTATCCTATCCTCATTCCTATCCTATAGTCCATTATATCCTATCCGCTATCCTATCCAATCCTCTATCCTATCCTCTATCCTATCCTCTATCCTATCCTCTATCCTATCCTATCCTCTATCCTATCCTATCCTCTATCCTATCCTATCCTCTATCATATCCTATCCTCTATCCTATCCTATCCTCTATCCTATCCTATCATCCATCCTATCCTATCCTATCCTATCCTCTATCCTATCCTATCCTATCCTGTATCCTATCCTATCCTCTATCCTATCCTATCCTCTATCCTATCCTATCCTCTATCCTATCCTATCCTCTATCCTATCCTATACTCTATCCTAACCTATCCTCTATCGTATCCTATTCTCTATCCTATCCTATCCTCTATAATATCGTATACTCTATCATATCCTATCCTCTTGCCTATAATATCACCTACCCTATCCTATCCTCTATCCTATCCAATCCCCTACCCTATCCTCTATCCTCTCCTATCCTCTATCGTCTGCTCTATCCTATCCTATCCTCTATCCTATGCTATCCTCCATCGTCTCCTATCCTCGATCCTATCCAATCCCCTATCCTACCCTCTATCCTATCCAATCCCCTATCTTATCATCTATCGTCTCCTGACCTCTATCCTATCCAGTCCCCTATCCTATCCTCTATCCTATCCTATCCTCTATCCTATACTGCCCTCAATCCTATCCTATCCTATGCTCTATCCTATTCTATACTCTATCCCATCCTATCCTCTATCCTATCTTATCCTCTATCCTATCCTATCCTCTATCCTAACCTATCCTCTATCCTATCCTATCCTCTTTCCTATCGTATCCTCTATCCTATCCTATCCTCTATCCTAACCTATCCTCTATCCTATCCTATCCTCTATCCTATCCTATCCTCAACGCTATCCTATCCTCATTCCTATCCTATACTCCATTATATCCATTCCGCTATCCTTTCATATCCTCTATCCTATAATATCCTCTATCATATCCAATCTCTATCGTCTCCTTTCCTCTATCCTATCCAATCCCCTATCTTATCTTCTATCGTCTCCTGTCCTCTATCGTCTCCTGTCCTCTATCCTATCCAATCCCCTATCCTATCCTCTATCCTATCCTATCCTCTATCCTATACTGCCCTCAATCCTATCCTATCCTATGCTCTATCCTATTCTATACTATATCCTATCCTATCCTCTATCCTATCCTATCCTCTATCCTAACCTATCCTCTATCCTAACCTATCCTCTATCTTATCCTATCCTCTATCCTATCCTATCCTGAACCCTATCCTATCCTCTATCCTATCCTATCCTCTATCCTATCCTATCCTCTATCCTAGCCTATCCTCTATCCTATCCTATCCTCTATCGTATCCTATCCTCAATCCTATCCTATCCTCTATCCTATCCTATCCTCTATCCTGTCCTATCCTCTATAATATCGTATCCTCTATCATATCCTATCCTCTTTCCTATAATATCATCTATCCTATCCAATCTCTATCGTCTCCTTTCCTCTATCCTATCCAATCCCCTATCCTATCTTCTATCGTCTCCTGTCCTCTATCCTATCCAATCCCCTATCCTATCCTCTATCCTATCCTATCCTCTATCCTATCCTATCCTCTATCCTGTCCTATCCTCTTTAATGTCGTATCCTCTATCATATCCTATCCTCTTTCCTATTATATCATCTATCCTATCCAATCTCTATCGTCTCCTTTCCTCTATCCTATCCAATCCCCTATCTTATCTTCTATCGTCTCCTGTAATATATCCTATCCAATCCCCTATCCTGTCCTCTATCCTATCCTATCCTCTATCCTATCCTACCCTCAATCCTATCCTATCCTATGCTCTATCCTATTCTATAATCTATCCTATCCCATCCTCTATCCTATCCTATCCTCTATCCTATCCTATCATCTATCCTATTCTATCCTCTATCCTAACCTATCCTCTATCCTATCCTATCCTGTATCCTATCCTATCCTCTATCCTATCCTATCCTCTATCCTGTCCTATCCTCTATAATATCGTATCCTCTATCCTATGCTATCCTCTATCCTATCCTATCCTCAAACCTATCCTATCCTCTATCCTCTCCTATCCTTTATACTAACCAATCCTCTATCCTATCCTCTATCCTATCCTATCCTCTATCCTATCTTATCCTCTATCCTAACCTATCCTCTATCCTCTCCTATCCTCTATCCTATCCTATCCTCAACGCTATCCTATCCTCTATCCTATCCTATCCCCTATCCTAACCTATCCTCTATCCTATCCTATCCTCTTTCCTATCCTATCCTCTATCCTATCCTATTCTCTATCCTAACCTATCCTCTATCCTATCCTATCCTCTATCCTATCCTATCCTCAACGCTATCCTATCCTCATTCCTATCCTATACTCCATTATATCCTATACGCTATCCTATCATATCCTCTATCCTATAAAATCCTCTATCTTATCAAATCCTCTATCCTATCCTCTATCCTATCCAATCCTCTATCCTATCCTCTATCCTATCCTATCCTCTATCCTATCCTATTCTCTATCCTATCCTATCCTGTATCCTAACCTATCCTCTATCTTATCCTATCCTCTATCCTATCCTATCCTCAACGCTATCCTATCCTCTATCCTATCCTATCCTCAACGCTATCCTATCCTCATTACTATCCTATACTCCATTATATCCTATCCGCTATCGTATCATATCCTCTATCCTATAATATCCTCTATCCTATCCAATCCTCTATCCTATCCTCTATCATATCCTCTATCCTATCCTATCCTCTATCCTATCCTATTCTCTATCCTATCCTATCCTCTATCCTGTCCTATCCTCTATAATATCGTATCCTCTATCCTATCCTATCCTCTATCCTATCCTATCCTCTATCCTATCCTATCCTCTATCCTATCCTATCCTCAATCCTATCCTATCCTCTATCCTCTCCTATCCTTTATACTAACCAATCCTCTATCCTATCCTCTATCCTATCCTATCCTCTATCCTATCCTATCCTCTATCCTATCCTATCCTATCCTCTATCCTATCCTATCCTCTATCCTATCCTATCCTCTATCCTATCCTATCCTCTATCCTCTCCTATCCTCTATCCTATCCTATCCTCTATCCTATGCTATCCTCTATCCTATCCTATCCTCTATCCTATACTATCCGCTATCCTATCCTATTCTCTATCCTATCCTCTCCTGAACCCTATCCAATCCTCATTCCTAACCTATACTCCATTATATCCTATCCGCTATCCTATCCTATCGTCTATCCTATCCAATCCTCTATCCTATCCTCTATCCTATCCTATCCTCAACCCTATCCTATCCTCATTCCTATCCTATAGTCCATTATATCCTATCCGCTATCCTATCATATCCTCTATCCTATCCAATCCTCTATCCTATCCTCTATCCTATCCTCTATCCTATCCTATCCTCTATCCTATCCTATCCTATCCACTATCCTATCCTATCCTCTATCCTATCCTATCCTCTATCCTATCCTATCCTCTATCCTATCCTATCCTCTATCCTATCCTATCCTCTATCCTATCATATCCTCTATCCTATCCTATCCTCTATCCTATCCTATCCTCTATCCTCTCCTATCCTCTATCCTATCCTATCCTCTATCCTATCCTATCCTCTATCCTATACTATCCGCTATCCTATCCTATTCTCTATCCTATCCTCTCCTGAACCCTATCCTATCCTCATTCCTAACCTATACTCCATTATATCCTATCCGCTATCCTATCATATCCTCTATCCTATCCAATCCTCTATCCTATCCTCTATCCTATCCTATCCTCAACCCTATCCTATCCTCATTCCTATCCTATAGTCCATTATATCCTATCCGCTATCCTATCCAATCCTCTATCCTATCCTCTATCCTATCCTCTATCCTATCCTCTATCCTATCCTATCCTCTATCCTAACCTATCCTCTATCCTATCCTATCCTCTATCCTATCCTATCCTGTATCCTATCCTATCCTCTATCCTATCCTATCCTCTATCCTGTCCTATCCTCTATAATATCGTATACTCTATCATATCCTATCCTCTTTCCTATAACATCATCTATCCTATCCAATCTCTATCGTCTCCTTTCCTCTATCCTATCCAATCCCCTATCGTATCTTCTATCGTCTCCTGTCCTCTATCCTATCCAATAACCTATCCTATCCTCTATCCTATCCTATCCTCTATCCTATCCTATCCTCTATCCTATCCTATCCTCTATCCTATCCTATCCTCTATCCTATCCTATCCTCTATCCTATCCTATCCTCTATCCTATCCTATCCTCTATCCTATCCTATCCTCTATCCTATCCTATCCTCTATCCTATCCTATCCTCAATCCTATCTTATCCTCTATCCTAAACTATCCTCTATCCTCTCCTCTATCATATCCTCTATCCTATCCTATCCTCTATCCTATCCTACCCTCAATCCTATCCTATCCTATGCTCTATCCTATTCTATACTCTATCCTATCCCATCCTCTATCCTATCCTATCCTCTATCCTATCCTATCCTCTATCCTATTCTATCCTCTATCCTAACCTATCCTCTATCCTATCCTATCCTGTATCCTATCCTATCCTCATTCCTATCCTATACTCCATTATATCCTATCCGCTATCCTATCATATCCTCTATCCTATCCTCTATCCTATCCTCTATCCTATCCTATCCTCTATCCTATCCTATCCTCTATCCTATCTTATCCTCTATCCTCTCCTATCCTCTATCCTATCCTATCCTCTATCCTATGCTATCCTCTATCCTATCCTATCCTCTATCCTATACTATCCGCTATCCTATCCTATTCTCTATCCTATCCTCTCCTGAACCCTATCCTATCCTCATTCCTAACCTATACTCCATTATATCCTATCCGCTATCCTATCATATCCTCTATCCTATCCAATCCTCTATCCTATCCTCTATCGTATCCTATCCTCAACCCTATCCTATCCTCATTCCTATCCTATAGTCCATTATATCCTATCCGCTATCCTATCCAATCCTCTATCCTATCCTCTATCCTATCCTCTATCCTATCCTCTATCCTATCCTATCCTCTATCCTATCCTATCCTCTATCATATCCTATCCTCTATCCTATCCTATCCTCTATCCTATCCTATCCTCTATCCTATCCTATCCTATCCTCTATCCTATCCTATCCTCTATCCTATCCTATCCTCTATCCTATCCTATCCTCCATCCTATCCTATCCTCTATCCTATCCTATCCTCTATCCTATCCTATACTCTATCCTATCCTATCCTCTATAATATCGTATCCTCTATCATATCCTATCCTCTTGCCTATAATATCATCTACCCTATCGTATCCTCTATCCTATCCTATCCTCTATCCTATCCTCTATCCTATCCTCTATCCTATCCTATCCTCTATCCTGTCCTATCCTCTTTAATGTCGTATCCTCTATCATATCCTATCCTCTTTCCTATTATATCATCTATCCTATCCAATCTCTATCGTCTCCTTTCCTCTATCCTATCCAATTCCCTATCTTATCTTCTATCGTCTCCTGTCCTATATCCTATCCAATCCCCTATCCTGTCCTCTATCCTATCCTATCCTCTATCCTATCCTACCCTCAATCCTATCCTATCCTATGCTCTAACCTATTATATACTCTATCCTATCCCATCCTCTATCCTATCCTATCCTCTATCCTATCCTATCCTCTATCCTATTCTATCCTCTATCCTAACCTATCCTCTATCCTATCCTATCCTGTATCCTATCCTATCCTCTATCCTATCCTATCCTCTATCCTGTCCTATCCTCTATAATATCGTATCCTCTATCCTATCCTATCCTCTATCCTATCCTATCCTCAATCCTATCCTATCCTCTATCCTCTCCTATCCTTTATACTAACCAATCCTCTATACTATCCTCTATCCTATCCTGTCCTCTATCCTATCCTATCCTATCCTCTATCCTATCCTATCCTCTATCCTCTCCTATCCTCTATCCTATCCTATCCTATCCTCTATCCTATCCTATCCTATCCTATCCTCTATCCTAACCTATCCTCTGTCTTATCCTATCCTCTATCCTATCCTATCCTGAAACCTATCCTATCCTCATTCCTATCCTATACTCCATTATATCCTATCCGCTATCCTATCATATCCTCTATCCTATCCGCTATCCTATCCTCTATCCTATCCTATCCTCTATCCTATCCTATCCTCTATCCTATCCTATCCTCTATCCTCTCCTATCCTCTATCCTATCCTATCCTCTATCCTATGCTATCCTCTATCCTATCCTATCCTCTATCCTATACTATCCGCTATCCTATCCTATTCTCTATCCTATCCTCTCCTGAACCCTATCCAATCCTCATTCCTAACCTATACTCCATTATATCCTATCCGCTATCCTATCATATCCTCTATCCTATCCAATCCTCTATCCTATCCTCTATCCTATCCTATCCTCAACCCTATCCTATCCTCATTCCTATCCTATAGTCCATTATATCCTATCCGCTATCCTATCCAATCCTCTATCCTATCCTCTATCCTATCCTCTATCCTATCCTCTGTCCTATCCTATGCTCTATACTATCCTATCCCCTATCCTATCCTATCCTCTATCCTATCCCATCCTCTATCCTATCCAATCCTCTATCCTATCCTCTATCCTATCCTCTATCCTTTCCTCTATCCTCTCCTCTATCATATCCTCTATCCTATCCTATCCTCTATCCTATCCTCTATCCTATCCTCTATCCTATCCTCTATCCTATCCTCTATCCTATCCTATCCTCTATCCTATCCTATCCTCTATCCTATCCTATCCTCTATCCTATCCTATCCTCTATCCTGTCCTATCCTCTTTAATGTCGTATCCTCTTTCCTATTATATCATCTATCCTATCCAATCTCTATCGTCTCCTTTCCTCTATCCTATCCAATTCCCTATCTTATCTTCTATCGTCTCCTGTCCTATATCCTATCCAATCCCCTATCCTGTCCTCTATCCTATCCTATCCTCTATCCTATCCTATCCCCTATCCTGTCCTCTATCCTATCCTATCCTCTATCCTATCCTACCCTCAATCCTATCCTATCCTATGCTCTATCCTATTCTATACTCTATCCTATCCCATCCTCTATCCTATCCTATCCTCTATCCTATCCTATCCTCTATCCTATTCTATCCTCTATCCTAACCTATCCTCAACCCTATCCTATCCTCATTCCTATCCTATAGTCCATTATATCCTATCCGCTATCCTATCCAATCCTCTATCCTATCCTCTATCCTATCCTCTATCCTATCCTCTATCCTATAGTATCCTCTATCCTATCCTATCCTCTATCCTATCCTATCCTCTATCATATCCTATCCTCTATCCTATCCTACCCTCTATCCTATCCTATCCTCTATCCTATCCTATCCTATCCTCTATCCTATCCTATCCTCTATCCTATCCTATCCTCTATCCTATCCTATCCTCTATCCTATCCTATCCTCTATCCTATCCTATACTCTATCCTATCCTATCCTCTATAATATCGTATCCTCTATCATATCCTATCCTCTTGCCTATAATATCATCTACCCTATCGTATCCTCTATCCTATCCAATCCCCTACCCTATCCTCTATCCTATCCTATCCTCTATCGTCTGCTCTATCCTATCCTATCCACTATCCTATCCTATCCTCAATGCTATCCTATTCTCTATCCTCACCTATCCTTTATACTATCAAATCCTCTATCCTATCCTATCCTCTATCCTATGCTATCCTCCATCGTCTCCTATCCTCTATCCTATCCAATCCCCTATCCTATCCTCTATCCTATCCTATCCTCTATCCTATCCAATCCCCTATCTTATCATCTATCGTCTCCTGTCCTCTATCCTATCCAATCCCCTATCCTATCCTCTATCCTATCCTATCCTCTATCCTATACTGCCCTCAATCCTATCCTATCCTATGCTCTATCCTATTCTATACTCTATCCTATCCTATCCTCTATCCTATCTTATCCTCTATCCTATCCTATCCTCTATCCTAACCTATCCTCTATCCTATCTTATCCTCTATCCTAACCTATCCTCTATCCTCTCCTCTATCATATCCTCTATCCTATCCTATACTCTATCCTATCCTCTATCCTATCCTATCCTCTATCCTATCCTATCCTCTATCCTATCCTATCCTCTATCCTGTCCTATCCTCTTTAATGTCGTATCCTCTATCATATCCTATCCTCTTTCCTATTATATCATCTATCCTATCCAATCTCTATCGTCTCCTTTCCTCTATCCTATCCAATTCCCTATCTTATCTTCTATCGTCTCCTGTCCTATATCCTATCCAATCCCCTATCCTGTCCTCTATCCTATCCTATCCTCTATCCTATCCTACCCTCAATCCTATCCTATCCTATGCTCTATCCTATTCTATACTCTATCCTATATCATCCTCTATCCTATCCTATCCTCTATCCTATCCTATCCTCTATCCTATTCTATCCTCTATCCTAACCTATCCTCTATCCTATCCTGTATCCTATCCTATCCTCATTCCTATCCTATACTCCATTATATCCTATCCGCTATCCTATCATATCCTCTATCCTATAATATCCTCTATCCTATCCAATCTCTATCGTCTCCTTTCCTCTATCCTATCCAATCCCCTATTTTATCTTCTATCGTCTCCTGTCCTCTATCCTATCCAATCCCCTATCCTATCCTCTATCATATCCTATCCGCTTTCCTATAATATCAGCTATCCTATCCAATCTCTATCGTCTCCTTTCCTCTATCCTATCCAATCCCCTATCCTATCCTCTATCCTATCCTATCCTCTATCCTATCCTATCCTCTATCCTATCCTACCCTCAATCCTATCCTATCCTCTTTCCTATCCTATCCTCTATCCTATCCTATTCTCTATCCTAACCTATCCTCTATCCTATCCTATCCTCTATCCTATCCTATCCTCAACGCTATCCTATCCTCATTCCTATCCTATACTCCATTATATCCTATCCGCTATCCTATCATATCCTCTATCCTATAAAATCCTCTATCCTATCCAATCCTCTATCCTATCCTCTATCCTATCCAATCCTCTATCCTATCCTCTATCCTATCCTCTATCCTATCCTATCCTCTATCCTATCCTCTATCCTATCCTATCCTCTATCCTATCCTATGCTCTATCCTATCCTATCCTCTATCCTATCCTATTCTCTATCCTATCCTATCCTCTATCCTAACCTATCCTCTATCCTATCCTATCCTCTATCCTATCCTATCCTCAACGCTATCCTATCCTCTATCCTATCCTATCCTAAACGCTATCCTATCCTCATTACTATCCTATACTCCATTATATCCTATCCGCTATCGTATCATATCCTCTATCCTATCCCATCCTCTATCCTATCCAATCCTCTATCCTATCCTCTATCCTATCCTCTATCCTATCCTATCCTCAATCCTATCCTATCCTCATTCCTATCCTATAGTCCATTATATCCTATCCGCTATCCTATCATATCCTCTATCCTATCCAATCCTCTATCCTATCCTCTATCCTATCCTCTATCCTATCCTATCCTCTATCCTATCCTATCCTCTATCCTATCCTATCCTCTACCCTATCCTACCCTCTATCCTATCCTATCCTCTATCCTATCCTATCCTCAACGCTATCCTATCCTCATTCCTATCCTATACTCCATTATATCCTATCCGCTATCCTATCATATCCTCTATCCTATAATATCCTCTATCCTATCCTCTATCCTATCCTATCCTCTATGCTATCCTATCCTCTATCGTATCCAATCCTCTATCCTATCCTCTATCCTATCCTATCCTCTATCGTATCCTATCCTCTATCGTATCCTATCCTCTATCCTATCCTATCCTCTATCCTATCCTATCCTCTATCCTATCCTATCCTCTATCCTAACCTATCCTCTATCCTATCCTATAGTCCATTATATCCTATCCGCTATCCTATCATATCCTCTATCCTATCCAATCCTCTATCCTATCCTCTATCCTATCCTCTATCCTATCCTATCCTCTATCCTATCCTATCCTCTATCCTATCCTATCCTCTACCCTATCCTACCCTCTATCCTATCCTATCCTCTATCCTATCCTATCCTCAACGCTATCCTATCCTCATTCCTATCCTATACTCCATTATATCCTATCCGCTATCCTATCATATCCTCTATCCTATAATATCCTCTATCCTATCCTCTATCCTATCCTATCCTCTATGCTATCCTATCCTCTATCGTATCCAATCCTCTATCCTATCCTCTATCCTATCCTATCCTCTATCGTATCCTATCCTCTATCGTATCCTATCCTCTATCCTATCCTATCCTCTATCCTATCCTATCCTCTATCCTATCCTATCCTCTATCCTAACCTATCCTCTATCCTATCCTATCCTCTATCCTATCCTATCCTCAACGCTATCCAATCCTCATTACTATCGTATACTCCATTATATCCTATCCGCTATCGTATCATATCCTCTATCCTATAATATCCTCTATCCTATCCAATCGTCTATCCTATCCTCTATCATATCCTCTATCCTATCCTATCCTCTATCCTATCCTCTATCCTATCCTATCCTCTATCCTATCCTATCCTCTATCCTATCCTATCCTCTGTCCTCTCCTATCCTCTATCCTATCCTATCCTCTATCCTATCCTATCCTCTATCCTATCCTATCCTCTATCCTATCCTATCCTATCCTCTATCCTGTCCTATCCTCTATAAAATCGTATCCTCTATCATATCCTATCCTCTTTCCTAACCTATCCTCTATCCTATCCAATTCTCTATCCTATCCTATCCTCTATAATATCGTATCCTCTATCATATCCTATCCTCTTGCCTATGATATCATCTACCCTATCGTATCCTCTATCCTATCCAATCTCCTACCCTATCCTCTATCCTATCCTATCCTCTATCGTCTGCTCTATCCTATCCTATCCACTATCCTATCCTATCCTCAATGCTATCCTATTCTCTATCCTCACCTATCCTTTATACTATCCAATCCTCTATCCTAACCTATCCTCTATCCTATCCTATCCTCTTTCCTATCCTATCCTCTATCCTATCCTATCCTCTATCCTAACCTACCCTCTATCCTATCCTATCCTCTATCCTATCCTATCCTCAACGCTATCCTATCCTCATTCCTATCCTATCCGCTATCCTATCATATCCTCTATCCTATAATATCCTCTATCCTATCCAATCCTCTATCCTATCCTCTATCCTATCCTCTATCCTATCCTCTATCCTATCCTATCCTCTATCCTATCCTCTATCCTATCCTATCCTCTATCCTATCCTCTATCCTATCATATCCTCTATCCTATCCTATCCTCTATCCTATCCTATCCTCTATCCTATCCTATCCTCTGTCCTATCCTATCCTCTATCCTGTCCTATCCTCTATAATATCGTATCCTCTATCATATCCTATCCTCTTTCCTATTATATCATCTATCCTATCCAATCTCTATCGTCTCCTTTCCTCCATCCTATCCAATCCCCTATCTTATCTTCTATCGTCTCCTGTCCTCTATCCAATACAATCCCCTATCCTATCCTCTATCCTATCCTATCCTCTATCATATCCTACCCTCAATCCTATCCTATCCTATGCTCTATCCTATTCTATACTCTATCCTATCCCATCCTCTATCCTATCCTATCCTCTATCCTATCCTATCCCCTATCCTATCCTATCCTCTATCCTAACCTATCCTCTATCCTATCCTATCCTCTATCCTATCCTATCCTGTATCCTATCCTATCCTCTATCCTATCCTATCCTCTATCCTTTCCTATCCTCTATGCTATCCTATCCTCTATCCTATCCTATACTCTATCCTAACCTATCCTCTATCCTATCCTATCCTCTATCCTATCCTATCCTCTATCCTATCCTACCCTCAATCCTATCCTATCCTCTTTCCTATCCTATCCTCTATCCTATCCTATTCTCTATCCTAACCTGTCCTCTATCCTATCCTATCCTCAATCCTATCCTATCCTCAACGCTATCCTATCCTCATTCCTATCCTATACTCCATTATATCCTATCCGCTATCCTATCATATCCTCTATCCTATAAAATCCTCTATCCTATCCAATCCTCTATCCTATCCTCTATCCTATCCAATCCTCTATCCTATCCTCTATCCTATCCTCTATCCTATCCTATCCTCTATCCTATCCTCTATCCTATCCTATCCTCTATCCTATCCTATGCTCTATCCTATCCTATCCTCTATCCTATCCTATTCTCTATCCTATCCTATCCTCTATCCTAACCTATCCTCTATCCTATCCTATCCTCTATCCTATCCTATCCTCAACGCTATCCTATCCTCTATCCTATCCTATCCTCAACGCTATCCTATCCTCATTCCTATCCTATACTCCATTATATCCTATCCGCTATCCTATCATATCCTCTATCCTATAATATCCTCTATCCTATCCTCTATCCTATCCTATCCTCTATCCTATCCTCTATCCTATCCTATCATCTATCCTATCCTATCCTCTAACCTATCCTATCCTCTATCCTATCCTATCCTCTATCCTATCCTATCCTCTATCCTAACCTATCCTCTATCCTATCCTATCCTCTATCCTATCCTATCCTCAACGCTATCCTATCCTCATTACTATCCTATACTCCATTATATCCTATCCGCTATCGTATCATATCCTCTATCCTATAATATCCTCTATCCTATCCAATCCGCTATCCTATCCTCTAACATATCCTCTATCCTATCCTATTCTCTATCCTATCCTCTATCCTATCCTATCCTCTATCCTCTCCTATCCTTTATACTAACCAATCATCTATCCTATCCTCTATCCTATCCTATCCTCTATCCTATCCTATCCTCTATCCTATCCTATCCTCTATCCTATCCTATCCTCTATCCTATCCTATCCTCTGTCCTCTCCTATCCTCTATCCTATCCTATCCTCTATCCTATCCTATCCTATCCTCTATCCTGTCCTATCCTCTATAAAATCGTATCCTCTATCATATCCTATCCTCTTTCCTAACCTATCATCTATCCTATCCTATTCTCTATCCTATCCTATCCTCTATAATATCGTATCCTCTATCATATCCTATCCTCTTGCCTATGATATCATCTACCCTATCGTATCCTCTATCCTATCCAATCTCCTACCCTATCCTCTATCCTATCCTATCCTCTATCGTCTGCTCTATCCTATCCTATCCACTATCCTATCCTATCCTCAATGCTATCCTATTCTCTATCCTCACCTATCCTTTATACTATCCAATCCTCTATCCTAACCTATCCTCTATCCTATCCTATCCTCTTTCCTATCCTATCCTCTATCCTATCCTATCCTCTATCCTAACCTACCCTCTATCCTATCCTATCCTCTATCCTATCCTATCCTCAACGCTATCCTATCCTCATTCCTATCCTATACTCCATTATATCCTATCCGCTATCCTATCATATCCTCTATCCTATAATATCCTCTATCCTATCCAATCCTCTATCCTATCCTCTACCCTATCCTCTATCCTATCCTCTACCCTATCCTCTATCCTATCCTCTATCCTATCCTATCCTCTATCCTATCCTCTATCCTATCCTATCCTCTATCCTATCCTATCCTCTATCCTATCCTATCCTATCCTCTATCCTATCCTATCCTCTATTGTCTGCTCTATCCTATCCTATCCACTATCCTATTATATCCTCAATGCTATCCTATTCTCTATCCTCACCTATCCTTTATACTATCCAATCCTCTATCCTATCCTATCCTCTTTCCTATCCTATCCTCCATCGTCTCCTATCCTCTATCCTATCCAATCCCCTATCCTATCCTCGATCCTATCCTATCCTCTATCGTCTGCTCTATCCTATCCTATCCACTATCCTATCCTCTCCTCAATGCTATCCTATTTTCTATCCTCACCTATCCTTTATACTATCCAATCCTCTATCCTATCCTATCCTCTATCCTATCCTATCCTCCATCGTCTCCTATCCTCTATCCTATCCAATCCCCTATCCTATCCTCTATCCTATCCTATCCTCTATCCTATCCAATCCTACATCCTATCCTATCCGCTATGCTATCCTATCCTCTATCCTATCCTATCCTCTATCCTATCCTATCCTCTATCCTATCCTATCCTCTACCCTATCCTATTCTCTATCCTATCCTATCCTCTAGCCTATCCTATCCTCTATCGTATCCTATCCTCTATCGTATCCTATCCTCTATCCTATCCAATCCTACATCCTCTCCTATCTTCCATCGTCTCCTATCCTCTATCCTATCCAATCCCCTATCCTATTCTCTATCCTATCCTATCCTGTATCCTATAATATCATCTATCCTATCCAATCTCTATCGTCCCCGGTCCTCTATCCTAGCAAATCCCCTATCTTATCCTCTATCGTCACCTGCCCTCTATCCTATCCAATCCCCTATCTTATCTTCTATCGTCTCCTGTCCTCTATCCTATCCAATCCCCAACCTATCCTCTATCCTATCCTATCCTCTATCCTATCCTATACTCAATCATATCCTATCCTATGCTCTTTCCTATTCTATACTCTATCCTATCCTATCCTCTATCCTATCCTATCCTCTATCCTATCCTATCCTCTATCCTATCCTATCCTCTATCCTATCCTATCCTCTATCCTATCCTATCCTCTATCCTATCCTATCCTCTATCCTATCCTATCCTCTATCCTATCCTATCCTCTATCCTATCCTATCCTCTATCCTATCCTATCCTCTATCCTAGCATATTCTCTATCCTAACCTATCCTCTATCCTATCCTATCCTCTATCCTATCCTATCCTCAACGCTATCCTATCCTCATTACTATCCTATACTCCATTATATCCTATCCGCTATCGTATCATATCCTCTATCCTATAATATCCTCTATCCTATCCAATTCGCTATCCTATCCTCTATCATATCCTCTATCCTAACCTATCCTCTATCTTATCCTATCCTCTATCCTACCCTATCCTGAACCCTATCCTATCCTCATTCCTATCCTATACTCCATTGTATCCTATCCGCTATCCTATCATATCCTCAATCCTATCCTCTATCCTATCCTATCCTCTATCCTATCCTATCCTCTATCCTCTATCCTATCCTATCCTCTATCATATCCTATCCTATCCTCTATCCTATCCTATCCTCTATCCTATCCTATCCTATATCCTATCCTATCCTCTATCCTATCCTCTATCCTATCCTATCCTCTATCCTATCCTATCCTCTATCCTATCCTATCCTCAATCCTATCCTATCCTCTATCCTCTCCTATCCTTTATACTAACCAATCCTCTATCCTATCCTCTATCCTATCCTATCCTCTATCCTATCCTATCCTCTATCCTATCCTATCCTCTATCCTATCCTATCCTCTATCCTATCCTATCCTCCATCCTATCCAATCTTCTATCCTATCCTATCCTCTATCCTATCCTATCCTCTATCCTATCCTATCCTCTATGCTATCCTATCCTCTATCCTATCCTATCCTCTATCCTATCCTATCCTCTATCCTATCCTATCCTCTATCCTATCCTATCCTCTATCCTATCCTATCCTCTATCCTATCCTATCCTCTATCCTATCCTATCCTCTATCCTATCCTATCCTCAATCCTATCCTATCCTCTATCCTCTCCTATCCTTTATACTAACCAATCCTCTATCCTATCCTCTATCCTATCCTATCCTCTATCCTATCCTCTATCCTATCCTATCCTCTATCCTATCCTATCCTCTATCCTATCCTATCCTCTATCCTATCCTATCCTCTATCCTATCCTATCCTCTATCCTATCCTATCCTCTATCCTATCCTATCCTCTATCCTATCCTATCCTCTATCCTATCCTATCCTCTATCCTATCCTATCCTCCATCCCATCCAATCTTCTATCCTATCCTATCCTCTATCCTATCCTATCCTCTATCCTATCCTATCCTCTATGCTATCCTATCCTCTATCCTATCCTATCCTCTATCCTATCCTATCCTATCCTCTATCCTATCCTATCCTCTATCCTATCCTATCCTCTATCCTATCCTATCCTCTATCCTATCCTATCCTCTATCCTATCCTATCCTATCCTCTATCCTATCCTATCCTCTATTGTCTGCTCTATCCTATCCTATCCACTATCCTATTCTATCCTCAATGCTATCCTATTCTCTATCCTCACCTATCCTTTATACTATCCAATCCTCTATCCTATCCTATCCTCTTTCCTATCCTATCCCCCATCGTCTCCTATCCTCTATCCTATCCAATCCCCTATCCTATCCTCGATCCTATCCTATCCTCTATCGTCTGCTCTATCCTATCCTATCCACTATCCTATCCTCTCCTCAATGCTATCCTATTCTCTATCCTCACCTATCCTTTATACTATCCAATCCTCTATCGTATCCTATCCTCTATCCTATCCTATCCTCCATCGTCTCCTATCCTCTATCCTATCCAATCCCCTATCCTATCCTCTATCCTATCCTATCCTCTATCCTATCCAATCCTACATCCTATCCTATCCGCTATGCTATCCTATCCTCTATCCTATCCTATCCTCTATCCTATCCTATCCTCTATCCTATCCTATCCTCTACCCTATCCTATTCTCTATCCTATCCTATCCTCTAGCCTATCCTATCCTCTATCCTATCCTATCCTCTATCGTATCCTATCCTCTATCCTATCCAATCCTACATCCTATCCTATCTTCCATCGTCTCCTATCCTCTATCCTATCCAATCCCCTATCCTATTCTCTATCCTATCCTATCCTGTATCCTATAATATCATCTATCCTATCCAATCTCTATCGTCCCCGGTCCTCTATCCTAGCAAATCCCCTATCTTATCCTCTATCGTCACCTGCCCTCTATCCTATCCAATCCCCTATCTTATCTTCTATCGTCTCCTGTCCTCTATCCTATCCAATCCCCAACCTATCCTCTATCCTATCCTATCCTCTATCCTATCCTATACTCAATCATATCCTATCCTATGCTCTTTCCTATTCTATACTCTATCCTATCCTATCCTCTATCCTATCCTATTCTCTATCCTATCCTATCCTCTAGCCTATCCTATCCTCCATCGTATCCTATCCTCTATCGTATCCTATCCTCTATCCTATCCAATCCTACATCCTATCCTATCTTCCATCGTCTCCTATCCTCTATCCTATCCAATCCCCTATCCTATTCTCTATCCTATCCTATCCTGTATCCTATAATATCATCTATCCTATCCAATCTCTATCGTCCCCGGTCCTCTATCCTAGCAAATCCCCTATCTTATCCTCTATCGTCACCTGCCCTCTATCCTATCCAATCCCCTATCTTATCTTCTATCGTCTCCTATCCTCTATCCTATCCAATCCCCTACCCTATCCTCTATCCTATCCTATCCTCTATCCTATCCAATCCTACATCCTGTCCTATCCTTCATCGTCTCCAATCCTCTATCCTATCCAATCCCCTATCCTATCCTCTATCATATCCTATCCTCTATCCTATACTATCCACAATCCTATCATATCCTCTATCCTCTCCTATCCTTTATACTAACCAATCCTCTATCCTATCCTCTATCCTATCCTATCCTCCATCGTCTCCTATCCTCTATCCTATCCAATCCCCTATCCTATCATCTATCCGATCCTATCCTCTATCCTATCCTATCCTCTATAATATCGTATCCTATATCATATTCTATCCTCTTTCCTATAATATCATCTATCCTATCCTATCCTCTATCCTATACTATCCTCTATCGTCTCCTGTCCTCTATCCTATCCAATCCCCTATCCTATCCTCTGTCCTATCCTATCCTATCCTCTATCCTATCCTATCCTCTATCCTATCCTATCCTCTATCCTATCCCATCCTCTATCCTATCCTATCCTCTATCCTATCCTATCCTCTATCCTATCCTATCCTCTATCGTCTCCTATCCTCTATCCTATCCAATCCCCTATCCAATCCTCTATCCTATCGTATCCTGTATAATATCGTATCCTCTATCATATTCTATCCTCTATCCTATAATATCATCTATCCTATCCTATCCTCTATCCTATCCTATCCTCTATCCTATCCAATCCTACATCCTATCCTATCCGCTTTGCTATCCTATCCTCTATCCTATCCTATCCTATCCGCTTTGCTATCCTATCCTCTATCCTATCCTATCCTCTCTCCTATCCTATCCTCGATCGTCTCCTATCCTCTATCCTATCCAATCCCCTACCCTATCCTCTATCCTATCATATCCTCTATCCTATCCAATCCTACATCCTATCCTATCCCCCATCGTCTCCTATCCTTTATCCTATCCAATCCCCTATCCTATCCTCTATCCTATCCTATCCTCTATCATATCCTACTCTCTATCGTCTCCTGTCCTCTATTCTATCAAATCCCCTATCTTATCCTCTATCGTGTCCTGTCCTCTATCCTATCCAATCCCCTATCCTATCCTCTATCCTATCGTATCCTCTATAATATCGTAACCTCTATCATATTCTATCCTCTATCCTATAATATCATCTATCCTATCCTATACTCTATCCTATCCTATCCTCTATCCTATCCAATCTCTATCGTCCCCTGTCCTCTATCCTAGCAAATCCCCTATCTTATCCTCTATCGTCACCTGCCCTCTATCCTATCCAATCCCCTATCTTATCTTCTATCGTCTCCTGTCCTCTATCCTATCCAATCCCCAACCTATCCTCTATCCTATCATATCCTCAATCCTATCCTATCCTATGCTCTTTCCTATTCTATCCTCTATTGCATCCTATCCTCTATCCTATCCAATCCTACATCCTATCCTATCCGCTATGCTATCCTATCCTCTATCCTATCCTATCCTCAATCCTATCCTGTCCTGTATCCTCTCCTATCCTTTATACTAACCAATCCTCTATCCTATCCTCTATCCTATTCTATCCTCTATCCTATCCTATCCTCTATCCTATCCTATCCTCTATCCTATCCTATCCTCTATCCTATCCTATCCTCTATCCTATCCTATCCTCTATCCTATCCTATCCTCTATCCTATCCTATCCTCTATCCTAGCATATCCTCTATCCTATCCTATCCTCTATCCTATCCTATCCTCAATCCTATCCTGTCCTGTATCCTCTCCTATCCTATATACTAACCAATCCTCTATCCTATCCTCTATCCTATCCTATCGTCCATCGTCTCCTATCCTCTATCCTATCCAATCCCCTACCCTATCCTCTATCCTATCCTATCCTCTATCCTATCCAATCCTACATCCTGTCCTATCCTCCATCGTCTCCAATCCTCTATCCTATCCAATCCCCTATCCTATCCTCTATCATATCCTATCCTCTATCCTATCCTATCCTCAATCCTATCATATCCTCTATCCTCTCCTATCCTTTATACTAACCAATCCTCTATCCTATCCTCTATCCTATCCTATCCTCCATCGTCTCCTATCCTCTATCCTATCCAATCCCCTATCCTATCATCTATCCGATCCTATCCTCTATCCTATCCTATCCTCTATAATATCGTATCCTATATCATATTCTATCCTCTTTCCTATAATATCATCTATCCTATCCTATCCTCTATCCTATACTATCCTCTATCGTCTCCTGTCCTCTATCCTATCCAATCCCCTATCCTATCCTCTGTCCTATCCTATCCTATCCTCTATCCTATCCTATCCTCTATCCTATCCTATCCTCTATCCTATCCCATCCTCTATCCTATCCTATCCTCTATCCTATCCTATCCTCTATCCTATCCTATCCTCTATCGTCTCCTATCCTCTATCCTATCCAATCCCCTATCCAATCCTCTATCCTATCGTATCCTGTATAATATCGTATCCTCTATCATATTCTATCCTCTATCCTATAATATCATCTATCCTATCCTATCCTCTATCCTATCCTATCCTCTATCCTATCCAATCCTACATCCTATCCTATCCGCTTTGCTATCCTATCCTCTATCCTATCCTATCCTATCCGCTTTGCTATCCTATCCTCTATCCTATCCTATCCTCTCTCCTATCCTATCCTCCATCGTCTCCTATCCTCTATCCTATCCAATCCCCTACCCTATCCTCTATCCTATCATATCCTCTATCCTATCCAATCCTACATCCTATCCTATCCCCCATCGTCTCCTATCCTTTATCCTATCCAATCCCCTATCCTATCCTCTATCCTATCCTATCCTCTATCCTATCCTATCCTCTATCCTATCATATCCTCTATCCTATCCTATCCTCTATCCTATCCTATCCTCTATCCTATCCTATCCTATCCTCTATCCTATCCTATCCTCTATTGTCTGCTCTATCCTATCCTATCCACTATCCTATTCTATCCTAAATGCTATCCTATTCTCTATCCTCACCTATCCTTTATACTATCCAATCCTCTATCCTATCCTATCCTCTATCCTATCCTATCCTCCATCGTCTCCTATCCTCTATCCTATCCAATCCCCTATCCTATCATCGATCCTATCCTATCCTCTATCGTCTGCTCTATCCTATCCTATCCACTATCCTATCCTCTCCTCAATGCTATCCTATTCTCTATCCTCACCTATCCTTTATACTATCCAATCCTCTATCCTATCCTATCATCTATCCTATCCTATCCTCCATCGTCTCATATCCTCTATCCTATCCAATCCCCTATCCTATCCTCTATCCTATCCTATCCTCAATCCTATCCTATCCTCTATCCTCTCCTATCCTTTATACTAACCAATCCTCTATCCTATCCTCTATCCTGTCCTATCCTCTATCCTATCCTATCCTCTATCCTATCCTATCCTCTATCCTATCCTATCCTCTATCCTATCCTATCCTCTATCCTATCCTATCCTCTATCCTATCCTATCCTCTATCCTATCCTATCCTCTATCCTATCCTATCCTCCATCCTATCCAATCTTCTATCCTATCCTATCCTCTATCCTATCCTATCCTCTATCATATCCTATCCTCTATCCTATCCTATCCTCTATCCTATCCTATCCTATCCTCTATCCTATCCTATCCTCAACGCTATCCTATCCTCATTAATATCCTATACTCCATTATATCCTATCCGCTATCGTATCATATCCTCTATCCTATAATATCCTCTATCCTATCCAATTCGCTATCCTATCCTCTATCATATCCTCTATCCTAACCTATCCTCTATCTTATCCTATCCTCTATCCTACCCTATCCTGAACCCTATCCTATCCTCATTCCTATCCTATACTCCATTGTATCCTATCCGCTATCCTATCATATCCTCAATCCTATCCTCTATCCTATCCTATCCTCTATCCTCTATCCTATCCTATCCTCTATCCTATCCTATCCTATCCTCTATCCTATCCTATCCTCTATCCTATCCTATCCTATATCCTATCCTATCCTCTATCCTATCCTATCCTCTATCCTATCCTATCCTCTATACTATCCTATCCTCAATCCTATCCTATCCTCTATCCTCTCCTATCCTTTATACTAACCAATCCTCTATCCTATCCTCTATCCTATCCTATCCTCTATCCTATCCTATCCTCTATCCTATCCTATCCTCTATCCTATCCTATCCTCTATCCTATCCTATCCTCTATCCTATCCTATCCTCTATCCTATCCTATCCTCCATCCTATCCAATCTTCTATCCTATCCTATCCTCTATCCTATCCTATCCTCTATCCTATCCTATCCTCTATGCTATCCTATCCTCTATCCTATCCTATCCTCTATCCTATCCTATCCTCTATCCTATCCTATCCTCTATCCTATCCTATCCTCTATCCTATCCTATCCTCTATCCTATCCTATCCTCTATCCTATCCTATCCTCTATCCTATCCTATCCTCAATCCTATCCTATCCTCTATCCTCTCCTATCCTTTATACTAACCAATCCTCTATCCTATCCTCTATCCTATCCTATCCTCTATCCTATCCTATCCTCTATCCTATCCTATCCTCTATCCTATCCTATCCTCTATCCTATCCTATCCTCTATCCTATCCTATCCTCCATCCCATCCAATCTTCTATCCTATCCTATCCTCTATCCTATCCTATCCTCTATCCTATCCTATCCTCTATGCTATCCTATCCTCTATCCTATCCTATCCTCTATCCTATCCTATCCTCTATCCTATCCTATCCTCTATCCTATCCTATCCTCTATCCTATCCTATCCTCTATCCTATCCTATCCTATCCTCTATCCTATCCTATCCTCTATTGTCTGCTCTATCCTATCCTATCCACTATCCTATTCTATCCTCAATGCTATCCTATTCTCTATCCTCACCTATCCTTTATACTATCCAATCCTCTATCCTATCCTATCCTCTTTCCTATCCTATCCTCCATCGTCTCCTATCCTCTATCCTATCCAATCCCCTATCCTATCCTCGATCCTATCCTATCCTCTATCGTCTGCTCTATCCTATCCTATCCACTATCCTATCCTCTCCTCAATGCTATCCTATTCTCTATCCTCACCTATCCTTTATACTATCCAATCCTCTATCGTATCCTATCCTCTATCCTATCCTATCCTCCATCGTCTCCTATCCTCTATCCTATCCAATCCCCTATCCTATCCTCTATCCTATCCTATCCTCTATCCTATCCAATCCTACATCCTATCCTATCCGCTATGCTATCCTATCCTCTATCCTATCCTATCCTCTATCCTATCCTATCCTCTATAATATCGTATCCTCTATCCTATCCTATCCTCTATCCTATACTATTCTCTATCATATCCTATCCTCTATCCTATACTATCCTCTATCGTATCCTATCCTCTATCCGATCCTATCCTCTCCCCTATCCTATCCTCTATCCTATCCTATTCTGTATCCTATACTCTACCCTATCCTATCCTCTATCCTATCCTATCGTCTATCGTCTCCTCTATCCTATCCTATCCTGTATCCTATCCTATCCTCTATCCTATCCAATCCCCTATCCTGTACTCTGTCCAATCCTATCCTCTATCGTATCCTATCCTCTATCCGATCCTATCCTCTATTCTATCCTATCCTCTATCCTATCCTATTCTCTATCCTATCCTCTACCCTATCCTATCGTCTATCCTATCGTATCCTCTATCCTATCCAATCCCCTATCCTATCCTCTATCCGAGCCTATTCTCTATCCTATCCTATCCTCTATCCTATCCTATTCTCTATCTTATCCTCTATCCTATCCTATCCTCCATCCTATACTATCATGTATCGTATCCTATTCTCTATCCTATCCACTATCGTCTGCTGTGTCCTATCCTATCCAATATCCTATCCTATCCTCAATCCTATCCTATCCTCTATCCTATATTATCATCTATCCTATCCTATCCTATCCTCTATCCTATCCAATCCCCTATCCAATCCTCTATCCTATCCTATCCTCTATAATATCATGTCCTCTATCCTATCCTCTATCCTACAGTATCATCTAACCTATCCTATTCTCTATCCAATCCTCTATCGTATCCTATCCTCTATCCGATCCTATCCTCTATACTATCCTATTCTCTATCCTATCCTCTACCCTATCCTATCCTCTATCCTATCCTATCCTCTATCCTATCCTATCCTATCCTATTCTCTATCCTATCCTATCCTCTATCCTGTCCTATTCTCTATCCTATCATCTACCCTATCCTATCATCTACCCTATCCTATCCTCTATCCTATCCAATCACCTATCCTATCCTCTATACGATCCTAGGCTCTACCCTATCCTATCCTCTATCCTATCCTATCCTCTTTCCTATCCTCTATCCGATCCTATCCTTTATCCTATCCTATCCTCTATCCTATAGTATCATCTATCCTATACTATTCTCTATCCTATCCAATCTTCTATCCTATCCTCTATCCTATCCTCTTTCCTATCCTCTATCCTATCCTCTATCCTATCCTCTATCCTATCCTCTATCGTATCCTCTATCCTATCCAATCCCCTATTATATCCTCTATCCGATCCTATCCTCTATGCTTAACCTATCCTCTATAATATCGTATCCTCTATCCTATCCAATCCTCAATCATATCCTCTATCCGATCCTATCCTCTATCCTATCCTTTCCTCAATGCTATCCTATCCTCTACCCTATCCTATCCTCTATCCTATCCTATCCTAGCCTCTACCCTATCCTATCTTCTATCCTATCATATCCTCTATCCTATCATCTACCCTATCCTATCCTGTATCCTATCCAATCACCTATCCCATCCTCTATACGATCCTATCCTCTATCCTATCCTATCCTCTATCCTATAATATCATCTATGCTACACTATTCTCTATCCTATCCTATCCTATCCTCTATGCTATAAAATCCTCTATCCTATCCACTATCCTATCCTATCCTCAATCCTATCCTATCCTCAACCCTATCCTATCCTCTATCCTATCCTATTCTATCCTCTATCCTATCCTATCCTCTATCCTATAATATCCTCTATCCTATCCGATCCTATCCTCTATCCTATCCTATCCACTATCCTATCCTATCCTCTATCCTATCCTATCCTCTATCCTAACCTATCCTCTATCCTATCCTATCCTCTATCCTATCCTATCCTATCCTCTATCCTATCCTATCCTCTATCCTATCCTATCCTCTATCCTATCCTATCCTGTATACTATCCAATCCCCTATCCTATCCTCTATCCGATCCTATCCTCTATCCTATCCTATCCTCTATCCTGTCCTATTCTCTATCCTATCATCTACCCTATCCTATCCTCTATCCTATAAAATCACCTATCCTATCCTCTATACGATCCTATCCTCTATCCTATCCTATCCTCCATCCTATAATATCATCTATCCTATACTATTCTCTATCCTATCCCATCCTCTATCCTATACTATCCTCTATCGTATATTATCCTCTATCCGATCCTATCCTCTATGCTATCCTATCCTCTATCCTCTACCCTATCCTATCCTCTATCCTATCCTATTCTGTATCCTATACTCTACCCTATCCTACCCTCTATCCTATCCTATCCTCTATCCTATCTGATCCTGTATCCTATCCTATTCTCTATCCTATCCTCTACACTATCCTATCCTCTATCCTATCGTATCCTCTATCCTATCCAATCCACTATCCTATCAACTATCCGATCCTGTCCTCTATCCTATCCTATCCTCTATCCTATCCTATCCGCTATCCTATCCTATCCTCTATCCTATCCAATCTTCTATCCTATCCTCTATCCTATCCCCTATCCTACCCTCTATCCTAACCTATCCTGTGTCCTATCCTATCCTCTATCCTATCCAATCCCCTATCCTATCCTCTATCCGATCCTATCCTCTATCCTATCCTATCCTCTATCATATCCAATTCCCTATCCTATCCTCTATCCGATCCTATCCTCTATCCGATCCTATCCTCTATCCTATCCTATCCTCTATAATATCGTATCCTCTATCCTATCCTATCCTCAATCCTATCCTATCCTCTACCCTATCCTGTCCTCTATCCTATCCTATCCTACCCTCTACCCTATCCTATCCCCTATCCTATCCTATCCTCTATCCTATCCTATCCTCTATCCTATCCAATCCCCTATCCTAACCTCTAACCGATCCTATCCTCTATCCTATCCTATCCTCTATAATATCGTATCCTCTATCCTATCCTATCCTATATCCTATACTATTCTCTATCATATCCTATCCTCTATCCGATCCTATCCTCTATCCTATCCTATCCTCTATCCTATCCTATTCTCTATCCTATAATCTACCCTATCCTATCCTGTATCCTATCCAATCACCTATCCCATCCTATATACGATCCTATCCTCTATCCTATCCTATCCTCTATTCTATAATATCATCTATGCTACACTATTCTCTATCCTATCCTATCCTATCCTCTATGCTATCCAATCCTCTACCCTATCCACTATCCTATCCTATCCTCAATCCTATCCTATCCTCAACCCTATCCTATCCTCTATCCTATCCTATTCTATCCTCTATCCTATCCTATCCTCTATCCTATAATATCCTCTATCCTATCCTATCCTATCCTCTATCCTATCCTATCCTCTATCCTATCCTATCCTCTATCCTATCCTATCCTCTATCCTATCCTATCCTCTATCCTATCCTATCCTGTATACTATCCAATCCCCTATCCTATCCTCTATCCTATCCTATCCTCCATCCTATAATATCATCTATCCTATACTATTCTCTATCCTATCCCATCCTCTATCCTATACTATCCTCTATCGTATATTATCCTCTATCCGATCCTATCCTCTATGCTATCCTATCCTCTATCCTCTACCCTATCCTATCCTCTATCCTATCCTATTCTGTATCCTATACTCTACCCTATCCTATCCTCTATCCTATCCTATCCTCTATCCTATCTGATCCTGTATCCTATCCTATTCTCTATCCTATCCTCTACCCTATCCTATCCTCTATCCTATCGTATCCTCTATCCTATCCAATCCACTATCCTATCAACTATCCGATCCTGTCCTCTATCCTATCCTATCCTCTATCCTATCCTATCCGCTATCCTATCCTATCCTCTATCCTATCCAATCTTCTATCCTATCCTCTATCCTATCCTCTATCCTACCCTCTATCCAAACCTATCCTGTGTCCTATCCTATCCTCTATCCTATCCAATCCCCTATCCTATCCTCTATCCGATCCTATCCTCTATCCGATCCTATCCTCTATCCGATCCTATCCTCTATCCTATCCTATCCTCTATCCTATCCTATTCTCTAACCTATTTTTTTTTTTTTTTTTTTTCCGAGGAGGTAATCTCGTTACGGATACCCGAACCCCCCCGGGGGGGGGGGGGGGTGGTCCGGGCTATGTGGGACTCCTCGGCTGGTTGGTGCAACGCCGAGTATACCCACTAACTCCTCCCCGTCCGTCCCTAGACTCCTGGGGGCAGCCGTGCTCTGCGCGCGTATGTCAATCCGGTGTGCCCCCGCCTTAGCATACCACCCAGGGGGGGACGCGGCCCCCTCCCGTACCTACTCTATCCGAAGGCACCACGCAACGGACGACGTGGCGCCTTCCCCCCTGTTAGGCCGCCCGATGAGCATCCGAGCCCCCGCTCGAGATGCCCGGCGGCCTCCGGGGACGCCGTTGGTGACCGAGTGTAAGGGGATATCCGATCCCCCGCCTCGAGATCATCAAGGGCGTCCCCGCTCGCGTCAGAGGCGTCGCAACGGGGGTACGCCCCCGGGGCGTACCCTGCGCCGCCTCCCCCCCCTTCGGCCGGGATCGTGATTACGCTCCCGATCCCGTTCCGCAGCCTCCTTCCGCAGCATAACCCGCTCGCAGAAGGAAGCGAACCCCCTCCACGCCTCCTCGTCACCGGCTGCCGCAGCGACGACAGCCGGGAGCGAGAGGTCGTGGCCCACCGCGCGCCGCAGGGCACGGCGCTCTCCCCCCCATGCCGGACACTCCTCCAGAGTGATCCTATTCTCTAACCTATCATCTACCCTATCCTATCCTCTATCCTATCCAATCACCTATCCCATCCTCTATACGATCCTATCCTCTATCCTATCCTATCCTCTATCCTATAATATCATCTATGCTATACTATTCTCTATCCTAACCTATCCTATCCTCTATCCTATCCAATCCCCTATCCTATCCACTATCCTATCCTATCCTCAATCCTATCCTATCCTCAACCCTATCCTATCCTCTATCCTATCCTATTCTATCCTCTATCCTATCCTATCCTCTATCCTATAATATCCTCTATCCTATCCTATCCTATCCTCTATCCTATCCTATCCTCTATCGTCTCCTCTATCCTATCCTATCCTGTATCCTATCCTATCCTCTATCCTATCCAATCCCCTATCCTGTACTCTGTCCAATTCTATCCTCTATCCTATCCTATCCTCTATCCTGTCCTATTCTCTATCCTATCATCTACCCTATCCTATCCTATCCTCTATCCTATCCTATCCTCTATCCTATCCTATCCTCTATCCTATCCTATCCTCTATCCTATCCTATCCTCTATCCTATCCTATCCTCTATCCTATCCTATCCTCTATCCTATCCTATCCTCTATCCTATCCTATCCTCTATCCTATCCTATCCTCTATCCTATCCTATCCTCTATCCTATCCTATCCTCTATCCTATCCTATCCTCTATCCTATCCTATCCTCTATCCTATCCTATCCTCTATCCTATCCTATCCTCTATCCTATCCTATCCTCTATCCTATCCTATCCTCTATCCTATCCTATCCTCTATCCTATCCTATCCTCTATCCTATCCTATCCTGTATACTATCCAATCCCCTATCCTATCCTCTATCCGATCCTATCCTCTATCCTATCCTATCCTCTTTCCTGTCCTATTCTCTATCCTATCATCTACCCTATCCTATCCTCTATCCTATCCAATCCCCTATCCTATCCTCTATCCGATCCTATCCTTTATCCTATCCTATCCTCTATCCTTTAATATCATCTATCCTATACTAATCTCTATCCTATCTTATCCTGTATCCTATACTATCCTCTATCCTATCCAATCCTGTACCCTATCCTCTATCCTATCCTATCCTCAATCCTATCCTATCCTCTACCCTATCCTATCCTCTATCCTATCCTATCCTACCCTCTACCCTATCCTATCCTCTATCCTATCCAATTCCCTATCCTATCCTCTATCCGATCCTATCCTCTATCCTATCCTATCCTCTATAATATCGTATCCTCTATCCTATCCTATCCTCAATCCTATCCTATCCTCTACCCTATCCTATCCTCTATCCTATCCTATCCTACCCTCTACCCTATCCTATCCTCTATCCTATCCTATCCTCTATCCTATAATATCCTCTATCCTATCCTATCCTCTATCCTATCCAATCCCCTATCCTAACCTCTATCCGATCCTATCCTCTATCCTATCCTATCCTCTATAATTTCGTATCCTCTATCCTATCCTATCCTCTATCCTATACTATTCTCTATCATATCCTATCCTCTATCCTATACTATCCTCTATCGTATCCTATCCTCTATCCGATCCTATCCTCTCCCCTATCCTATCCTCTATCCTATCCTATTCTGTATCCTATACTCTACCCTATCCTATCCTCTATCCTATCCTATCCTCCATCCTATCTTATCCTCTATACTATCCTATTCTCTATCCTATCCTCTACCCTATCCTATCCTCTATCCTATCGTATCCTCTATCCTATCCAATCCACTATCCTATCAACTATCCGATCCTGTCCTCTATCCTATCCTATCCTCTATCCTATCCTATCCTCTATCCTATCCTATCCTCTATCCTATCCTATCCTCTATCCTATCCTATCCTCTATCCTATCCTATCCTCTATCCTATCCTATCCTCTATCCTATCCTATCCTCTATCTTATCCTATCCTCTATCCTATCCTATCCTCTATCCTATCCTATCCCCTATCCTATCCTATCCTCTATCCTATCCTATCCTCTATCCTATCGTATCCTGTATACTACCCAATCCCCTATCCTATCCTCTATCCGATCCTATCCTCTATCCTATCCTATCCTCTTTCCTGTCCTATTCTCTATCCTATCATCTACCCTATCCTATCCTCTATCAAATCCAATCACCTATCCTATCCTCTATACGATCCTATCCTCTATACTATAATATCATCTATCCTATACTATTCTCTGTCCTATCCTATCCTCTATCCTATCCTATCCTCTATCCTATCCTATCCTCTATCCTATCCTATCCTCTATCCTATCCTATCCTCTATCCTATCCTATCCTCTATCCTATCCTATCCTCTATCCTATCCTATCCTCTATCCTATCCTATCCTCTATCCTATCCTATCCTCTATCCTATCCTATCCTCTATCCTATCCTATCCTGTATACTATCCAATCCCCTATCCTATCCTCTATCCGATCCTATCCTCTATCCTATCCTATCCTCTTTCCTGTCCTATTCTCTATCCTATCATCTACCCTATCCTATCCTCTATCCTATCCAATCCCCTATCCTATCCTCTATCCGATCCTATCCTTTATCCTATCCTATCCTCTATCCTATAATATCATCTATCCTATACTAATCTCTATCCTATCTTATCCTGTATCCTATACTATCCTCTATCCTATCCAATCCTGTACCCTATCCTCTATCCTATCCTATCCTCAATCCTATCCTATCCTCTACCCTATCCTATCCTCTATCCTATCCTATCCTACCCTCTACCCTATCCTATCCTCTATCCTATCCAATTCCCTATCCTATCCTCTATCCGATCCTATCCTCTATCCTATCCTATCCTCTATAATATCGTATCCTCTATCCTATCCTATCCTCAATCCTATCCTATCCTCTACCCTATCCTATCCTCTATCCTATCCTATCCTACCCTCTACCCTATCCTATCCTCTATCCTATCCTATCCTCTATCCTATAATATCCTCTATCCTATCCTATCCTCTATCCTATCCAATCCCCTATCCTAACCTCTATCCGATCCTATCCTCTATCCTATCCTATCCTCTATAATTTCGTATCCTCTATCCTATCCTATCCTCTATCCTATACTATTCTCTATCATATCCTATCCTCTATCCTATACTATCCTCTATCGTATCCTATCCTCTATCCGATCCTATCCTCTCCCCTATCCTATCCTCTATCCTATCCTATTCTGTATCCTATACTCTACCCTATCCTATCCTCTATCCTATCCTATCCTCTATCCTATCTTATCCTCTATACTATCCTATTCTCTATCCTATCCTCTACCCTATCCTATCCTCTATCCTATCGTATCCTCTATCCTATCCAATCCACTATCCTATCAACTATCCGATCCTGTCCTCTATCCTATCCTATCCTCTATCCTATCCTATCCTCTATCCTATCCTATCCTCTATCCTATCCTATCCTCTATCCTATCCTATCCTCTATCCTATCCTATCCTCTATCCTATCCTATCCTCTATCCTATCCTATCCTCTATCTTATCCTATCCTCTATCCTATCCTATCCTCTATCCTATCCTATCCCCTATCCTATCCTATCCTCTATCCTATCCTATCCTCTATCCTATCCTATCCTCTATCCTATCGTATCCTGTATACTACCCAATCCCCTATCCTATCCTCTATCCGATCCTATCCTCTATCCTATCCTATCCTCTTTCCTGTCCTATTCTCTATCCTATCATCTACCCTATCCTATCCTCTATCAAATCCAATCACCTATCCTATCCTCTATACGATCCTATCCTCTATACTATAATATCATCTATCCTATACTATTCTCTGTCCTATCCTATCCTCTATCCTATCCTATCATCTATCCTATCCTATCCTCTATCCTATCCTATCCTCTATCCTATCCTATCCTGTATACTATCCAATCCCCTATCCTATCCTCTATCCGATCCTATCCTCTATCCTATCCTATCCTCTTTCCTATCCTATTCTCTATCCTAACATCTACCCTATCCTATCCTCTATCCTATCCAATCCCCTATCCTATCCTCTATCCGATCCTATCCTTTATCCTATCGTATCCTCTATCCTATAATATCATCTATCCTATACTATTCTCTATCCTATCTTATCCTGTATCCTATACTATCCTCTATCCTATCCAATGCTGTACCCTATCCTCTATCCTATCCTATCCTCAATCCTATCCTATCCTCTACCCTATCCTATCCTCTATCCTATCCTATCCTACCCTCTACCCTATCCTATCCTCTATCCTATCCTATCCTCTATCCTATCCAATTCCCTATCCTATCCTCTATCCAATCCTATCCTCTATCCTATCCTATCCTCTATAATATCGTATCCTCTATCCTATCCTATCCTCAATCCTATCCTATCCTCTACCCTATCCTATCCTCTATCCTATCCTATCCTACCCTCTACCCTATCCTATCCCCTATCCTATCCTATCCTCTATCCTATCCTATCCTCTATCCTATCCTATCCTCTATCCTATCCTATCCTCTATCCTATCCTATCCTCTATCCTATCCTATCCTCTATCCTATCCTATCCTCTATCCTATCCTATCCTCTATCTTATCCTATCCTCTATCCTATCCTATCCTCTATCCTATCCTATCCCCTATCCTATCCTATCCTCTATCCTATCCTATCCTCTATCCTATCGTATCCTGTATACTACCCAATCCCCTATCCAATCCTCTATCCGATCCTATCCTCTATCCTATCCTATCCTCTTTCCTGTCCTATTCTCTATCCTATCATCTACCCTATCCTATCCTCTATCAAATCCAATCACCTATCCTATCCTCTATACGATCCTATCCTCTATACTATAATATCATCTATCCTATACTATTCTCTGTCCTATCCTATCCTCTATCCTATCCTATCCTCTATCCTATCCTATCCTCTATCCTATCCTATCCTCTATCCTATCCTATCCTGTATACTATCCAATCCCCTATCCTATCCTCTATCCGATCCTATCCTCTATCCTATCCTATCCTCTTTCCTATCCTATTCTCTATCCTAACATCTACCCTATCCTATCCTCTATCCTATCCAATCCCCTATCCTATCCTCTATCCGATCCTATCCTTTATCCTATCGTATCCTCTATCCTATAATATCATCTATCCTATACTATTCTCTATCCTATCTTATCCTGTATCCTATACTATCCTCTATCCTATCCAATGCTGTACCCTATCCTCTATCCTATCCTATCCTCAATCCTATCCTATCCTCTACCCTATCCTATCCTCTATCCTATCCTATCCTACCCTCTACCCTATCCTATCCTCTATCCTATCCTATCCTCTATCCTATCCAATTCCCTATCCTATCCTCTATCCAATCCTATCCTCTATCCTATCCTATCCTCTATAATATCGTATCCTCTATCCTATCCTATCCTCAATCCTATCCTATCCTCTACCCTATCCTATCCTCTATCCTATCCTATCCTACCCTCTACCCTATCCTATCCCCTATCCTATCCTATCCTCTATCATATCCTATCCTCTATCCTATACTATCCTCTATCGTATCCTATCCTCTATTCGATCCTATCCTCTCCCCTATCCTATCCTCCATCCTATCCTATTCTGTATCCTATACTCTACCCTATCCTATCCTCTATCCTATTCTATCCTCTATCCTATCTTATCCTCTATCCTATCCTATTCTCTATCCTATCCTCTACCCTATCCTATCCTCTATCCTATCGTATCCTCTATCCTATCCAATCCACTATCCTATCAACTATCTGATCCTGTCCTCTATCCTATCCTATCCTCTATCCTATCCTATCCGCTATCCTATCCCATCCTCTATCCTATCCAATCTTCTATCCTATCCTCTATCCTATCCTCTATCCTATCCTCTATACTATCCTCTATCCTAACCTATCCTGTATCCTATCCTATCCTCTATCCTATCCAATCCCCTATCCTATCCTCTATCCGATCCTATCCTCTATCCGATCCTATCCTCTATCCTATCCTATCCTCTTTCCTATCCTATTCTCTATCCTATCATCTACCCTATCCTATCCTCTATAATATCGTATTCTCTATCCTATCCTCTATCCTATACTATCATCTAACGTATCCTATTTTCTATCCTATCCTCTATCCTATCCTATCCTCCATCCTATAATATCATCTATCCTATACTATTGGCTATCCTATCCCATCCTCTATCCTATACTATCCTCTATCGTATATTATCCTCTATCCGATCCTATCCTCTATCCTCTACCCTATCCTATCCTCTATCCTATCCTATTCTGTATCCTATACTCTACCCTATCCTACCCTCTATCCTATCCTATCCTCTATCCTATCTGATCCTGTATCCTATCCTATTCTCTATCCTATCCTCTACCCTATCCTATCCTCTATCCTATCGTATCCTCTATCCTATCCAATCCACTATCCTATCAACTATCCGATCCTGTCCTCTATCCTATCCTATCCTCTATCCTATCCTATCCGCTATCCTATCCTATCCTCTATCCTATCCAATCTTCTATCCTATCCTCTATCCTATCCCCTATCCTACCCTCTATCCTAACCTATCCTGTGTCCTATCCTATCCTCTATCCTATCCAATCCCCTATCCTATCCTCTATCCGATCCTATCCTCTATCCTATCCTATCCTCTATCCTATCCAATTCCCTATCCTATCCTCTATCCGATTCTATCCTCTATCCGATCCTATCCTCTATCCTATCCTATCCTCTATAATATCGTATCCTCTATCCTATCCTATCCTCAATCCTATCCTATCCTCTACCCTATCCTGTCCTCTATCCTATCCTATCCTACCCTCTACCCTATCCTATCCCCTATCCTATCCTATCCTCTATCCTATCCTATCCTCTATCCTATCCAATCCCCTATCCTAACCTCTATCCGATCCTATCCTCTATCCTATCCTATCCTCTATAATATCGTATCCTCTATCCTATCCTATCCTATATCCTATACTATTCTCTATCATATCCTATCCTCTATCCGATCCTATCCTCTATCCTATCCTATCCTCTATCCTATCCTATTCTCTATCCTATCATCTACCCTATCCTATTCTGTATCCTATCCAATCACCTATCCCATCCTCTATACGATCCTATCCTCTATCCTATCCTATCCTCTATCCTATAATATCATCTATGCTACACTATTCTCTATCCTATCCTATACTATCCTCTATGCTATCCAATCCTCTATCCTATCCACTATCCTATCCTATCCTCAATCCTATCCTATCCTCAACCCTATCCTATCCTCTATCCTATCCTATTCTATCCTCTATCCTATCCTATCCTCTATCCTATAATATCCTCTATCCTATCCTATCCTATCCTCTATCCTATTATATCCTCTATCGTCTCCTCTATCCTATCCTATCCTGTATCCTATCCTATCCTCTATCCTATCCAATCCCCTATCCTATCCACTATCCTATCCTATCCTCTATCCTATCCTATCCTCTATCCTAACCTATCCTCTATCCTATCCTATCCTCTATCCTATCCTATCCTCTACCCTATCCTATCCTCTATCCTATCCTATCCTGTATACTATCCAATCCCCTATCCTATCCTCTATCCGATCCTATCCTCTATCCTATCCTATCCTCTATCCTGTCCTATTCTCTATCCTATCATCTACCCTATCCTATCCTCTATCCTATAAAATCACCTATCCTATCCTCTATACGATCCTATCCTCTATCCTATCCTATCCTCCATCCTATAATATCATCTATCCTATACTATTCTCTATCCTATCCCATCCTCTATCCTATACTATCCTCTATCGTATATTATCCTCTATCCGATCCTATCCTCTATGCTATCCTATCCTCTATCCTCTACCCTATCCTATCCTCTATCCTATCCTATTCTGTATCTTATACTCTACCCTATCCTATCCTCTATCCTATCCTATCCTCTATCCTATCTGATCCTGTATCCTATCCTATTCTCTATCCTATCCTCTACCCTATCCTATCCTCTATCCTATCGTATCCTCTATCCTATCCAATCCACTATCCTATCAACTATCCGATCCTGTCCTCTATCCTATCCTATCCTCTATCCTATCCTATCCGCTATCCTATCCTATCCTCTATCCTATCCAATCTTCTATCCTATCCTCTATCCTATCCTCTATCCTACCCTCTATCCTAACCTATCCTGTGTCCTATCCTATCCTCTATCCTATCCAATCCCCTATCCTATCCTATCCTCTATCATATCCTATCCTCTATCCTATACTATCCTCTATCGTATCCTATCCTCTATTCGATCCTATCCTCTCCCCTATCCTATCCTCCATCCTATCCTATTCTGTATCCTATACTCTACCCTATCCTATCCTCTATCCTATTCTATCCTCTATCCTATCTTATCCTCTATCCTATCCTATTCTCTATCCTATCCTCTACCCTATCCTATCCTCTATCCTATCGTATCCTCTATCCTATCCAATCCACTATCCTATCAACTATCTGATCCTGTCCTCTATCCTATCCTATCCTCTATCCTATCCTATCCGCTATCCTATCCCATCCTCTATCCTATCCAATCTTCTATCCTATCCTCTATCCTATCCTCTATCCTATCCTCTATACTATCCTCTATCCTAACCTATCCTGTATCCTATCCTATCCTCTATCCTATCCAATCCCCTATCCTATCCTCTATCCGATCCTATCCTCTATCCGATCCTATCCTCTATCCTATCCTATCCTCTTTCCTATCCTATTCTCTATCCTATCATCTACCCTATCCTATCCTCTATAATATCGTATTCTCTATCCTATCCTCTATCCTATACTATCATCTAACGTATCCTATTTTCTATCCTATCCTCTATCCTATCCTATCCTCCATCCTATAATATCATCTATCCTATACTATTGTCTATCCTATCCCATCCTCTATCCTATACTATCCTCTATCGTATATTATCCTCTATCCGATCCTATCCTCTATCCTCTACCCTATCCTATCCTCTATCCTATCCTATTCTGTATCCTATACTCTACCCTATCCTACCCTCTATCCTATCCTATCCTCTATCCTATCTGATCCTGTATCCTATCCTATTCTCTATCCTATCCTCTACCCTATCCTATCCTCTATCCTATCGTATCCTCTATCCTATCCAATCCACTATCCTATCAACTATCCGATCCTCTCCTCTATCCTATCCTATCCTCTATCCTATCCTATCCGCTATCCTATCCTATCCTCTATCCTATCCAATCTTCTATCCTATCCTCTATCCTATCCCCTATCCTACCCTCTATCCTAACCTATCCTGTGTCCTATCCTATCCTCTATCCTATCCAATCCCCTATCCTATCCTCTATCCGATCCTATCCTCTATCCTATCCTATCCTCTATCCTATCCAATTCCCTATCCTATCCTCTATCCGATTCTATCCTCTATCCGATCCTATCCTCTATCCTATCCTATCCTCTATAATATCGTATCCTCTATCCTATCCTATCCTCAATCCTATCCTATCCTCTACCCTATCCTGTCCTCTATCCTATCCTATCCTACCCTCTACCCTATCCTATCCCCTATCCTATCCTATCCTCTATCCTATCCTATCCTCTATCCTATCCAATCCCCTATCCTAACCTCTATCCAATCCTATCCTCTATCCTATCCTATCCTCTATAATATCGTATCCTCTATCCTATCCTATCCTATATCCTATACTATTCTCTATCATATCCTATCCTCTATCCGATCCTATCCTCTATCCTATCCTATCCTCTATCCTATCCTATTCTCTATCCTATCATCTACCCTATCCTATTCTGTATCCTATCCAATCACCTATCCCATCCTCTATACGATCCTATCCTCTATCCTATCCTATCCTCTATCCTATCCTATCCTCTATCCTAACCTATCCTCTATCCTATCCTATCCTCTATCCTATCCTATCCTCTATCCTATCCTATCCTCTATCCTATCTTTTCCTGTATACTATCCAATCCCCTATCCTATCCTCTATCCGATCCTATCCTCTATCCTATCCTATCCTCTATCCTGTCCTATTCTCTATCCTATCATCTACCCTATCCTATCCTCTATCCTATAAAATCACCTATCCTATCCTCTATACGATCCTATCCTCTATCCTATCCTATCCTCCATCCTATAATATCATCTATCCTATACTATTCTCTATCCTATCCCATCCTCTATCCTATACTATCCTCTATCGTATATTATCCTCTATCCGATCCTATCCTCTATGCTATCCTATCCTCTATCCTCTACCCTATCCTATCCTCTATCCTATCCTATTCTGTATCCTATACTCTACCCTATCCTATCCTCTATCCTATCCTATCCTCTATCCTATCTGATCCTGTATCCTATCCTATTCTCTATCCTATCCTCTACCCTATCCTATCCTCTATCCTATCGTATCCTCTATCCTATCCAATCCACTATCCTATCAACTATCCGATCCTGTCCTCTATCCTATCCTATCCTCTATCCTATCCTATCCGCTATCCTATCCTATCCTCTATCCTATCCAATCTTCTATCCTATCCTCTATCCTATCCTCTATCCTACCCTCTATCCTAACCTATCCTGTGTCCTATCCTATCCTCTATCCTATCCAATCCCCTATCCTATCCTCTATCCGATCCTATCCTCTATCCGATCCTATCCTCTATCCGATCCTATCCTCTATCCTATCCTAACCTCTATCCTATCCTATTCTCTAACCTATCATCTACCCTATCCTATCCTCTATCCTATCCAATCACCTATCCCATCCTCTATACGATCCTATCCTCTATCCTATCCTATCCTCTATCCTATAATATCATCTATGCTATACTATTCTCTATCCTAACCTATCCTATCCTCTATCCTATCCAATCCCCTATCCTATCCACTATCCTATCCTATCCTCAATCCTATCCTATCCTCAACCCTATCCTATCCTCTATCCTATCCTATTCTATCCTCTATCCTATTCCTATCCTCTATCCTATAATATCCTCTATCCTATCCTATCCTATCCTCTATCCTATCCTATCCTCTATCGTCTCCTCTATCCTATCCTATCCTGTATCCTATCCTATCCTCTATCCTATCCAATCCCCTATCCTGTACTCTGTCCAATCCTATCCTCTATCCTATCCTATCCTCTATCCTGTCCTATTCTCTATCCTATCATCTACCCTATCCTATCCTATCCTCTATCCTATCCTATCCTCTATCCTATCCTATCCTCTATCCTATCCTATCCTCTATCCTATCCTATCCTCTATCCAATCCTATCCTCTATCCTATCCTATCCTCAATCCTATCCTATCCTCTATCCTATTCTATCCTCTATCCTATTCCTATCCTCTATCCTATAATATCCTCTATCCTATCCTATCCTATCCTCTATCCTATCCTATCCTCTATCGTCTCCTCTATCCTATCCTATCCTGTATCCTATCCTATCCTCTATCCTATCCAATCCCCTATCCTGTACTCTGTCCAATCCTATCCTCTATCCTATCCTATCCTCTATCCTGTCCTATTCTCTATCCTATCATCTACCCTATCCTATCCTATCCTCTATCCTATCCTATCCTCTATCCTATCCTAGCCTCTATCCTATCCTATCCTCTATCCTATCCTATCCTCTATCCTATCCTATCCTCTATCCTATCCTATCCTCAATCCTATCCTATCCTCTATCCTATCCTATCCTCTATCCTATCCTATCCTCTATCCTATCCTATCCTCTATCCTATCCTATCCTCTATCCTATCCTATCCTGTATACTATCCAATCCCCTATCCTATCCTCTATCCGATCCTATCCTCTAACCTATCCTATCCTCTTTCCTGTCCTATTCTCTATCCTATCATCTACCCTATCCTATCCTCTATCCTATCCAATCCCCTATCCTATCCTCTATCCGATCCTATCCTTTATCCTATCCTATCCTCTATCCTATAATATCATCTATCCTATACTATTGTCTATCCTATCTTATCCTGTATCCTATACTATCCTCTATCCTATCCAATCCTGTACCCTATCCTGTATCCTATCCTATCCTCAATCCTATCCTATCCTCTACCCTATCCTATCCTCTATCCTATCCTATCCTACCCTCTACCCTATCCTATCCTCTATCCTATCCAATTCCCTATCCTATCCTCTATCCGATCCTATCCTCTATCCTATCCTATCCTCTATAATATCGTATCCTCTATCCTATCCTATCCTCAATCCTATCCTATCCTCTACCCTATCCTATACTGTATCCTATCCTATCCTACCCTCTACCCTATCCTATCCTCTATCCTATCCTATCCTCTATCCTATAATATCCTCTATCCTATCCTATCCTCTATCCTATCCAATCCCCTATCCTAACCTCTATCCGATCCTATCCTCTATCCTATCCTATCCTCTATAATTTCGTATCCTCTATCCTATCCTATCCTCTATCCTATACTATTCTCTATCATATCCTATCCTCTATCCTATACTATCCTCTATCGTATCCTATCCTCTATCCGATCCTATCCTCTCCCCTATCCTATCCTCTATCCTATCCTATTCTGTATCCTATACTCTACCCTATCCTATCCTCTATCCTATCCTATCCTCTATCCTGTCTTATCCTCTATACTATCCTATTCTCTATCCTATCCTCTACCCTATCCTATCTTCTATCCTATCGTATCCTCTATCCTATCCTATCCTCTATCCTATCCTATCCTCAATCCTATCCTATCCTCTATCCTATCCTATCCTCTATCCTATCCTATCCTCTATCCTATCCTATCCTCTATCCTATCCTATCCTGTATACTATCCAATCCCCTATCCTATCCTCTATCCGATCCTATCCTCTATCCTATCCTATCCTCTTTCCTGTCCTATTCTCTATCCTATCATCTACCCTATCCTATCCTCTATCCTATCCAATCCCCTATCCTATCCTCTATCCGATCCTATCCTTTATCCTATCCTATCCTCTATCCTATAATATCATCTATCCTATACTATTCTCTATCTTATCTTATCCTGTATCCTATACTATCCTCTATCCTATCCAATCCTGTACCCTATCCTCTATCCTATCCTATCCTCAATCCTATCCTATCCTCTACCCTATCCTATCCTCTATCCTATCCTATCCTACCCTCTACCCTATCCTATCCTCTATCCTATCCAATTCCCTATCCTATCCTCTATCCGATCCTATCCTCTATCCTATCCTATCCTCTATAATATCGTATCCTCTATCCTATCCTATCCTCAATCCTATCCTATCCTCTACCCTATCCTATCCTGTATCCTATCCTATCCTACCCTCTACCCTATCCTATCCTCTATCCTATCCTATCCTCTATCCTATAATATCCTCTATCCTATCCTATCCTCTATCCTATCCAATCCCCTATCCTAACCTCTATCCGATCCTATCCTCTATCCTATCCTATCCTCTATAATTTCGTATCCTCTATCCTATCCTATCCTCTATCCTATACTATTCTCTATCATATCCTATCCTCTATCCTATACTATCCTCTATCGTATCCTATCCTCTATCCGATCCTATCCTCTCCCCTATCCTATCCTCTATCCTATCCTATTCTGTATCCTATACTCTACCCTATCCTATCCTCTATCCTATCCTATCCTCTATCCTATCTTATCCTCTATACTATCCCATTCTCTATCCTATCCTCTACCCTATCCTATCCTCTATCCTATCGTATCCTCTATCCTATCCAATCCACTATCCTATCAACTATCCGATCCTGTCCTCTATCCTATCCTATCCTCTATCCTATCCTATCCTCTATCCTATCCTATCCTCTATCCTATCCTATCCTCTATCCTATCCTATCCTCTATCCTATCCTATCCTCTATCCTATCCTATCCTCTATCCTATCCTATCCTCTATAATATCGTATCCTCTATCCTATCCTATCCTCTATCCTATCCTATCCTCTATCCTATCCAATCCCCTATCCTAACCTCTATCCGATCCTATCCTCTATCCTATCCTATCCTCTATAATATCGTATCCTCTATCCTATCCTATCCTCTATCCTATTCTATCCTCTATCCTATCTTATCCTCTATCCTATCCTATTCTCTATCCTATCCTCTACCCTATCCTATCCTCTATCCTATCGTATCCTCTATCCTATCCAATCCTCAATCATATCCTCTATCCTATCCTATCCTATCCTCCATCCTATCCTCTACCCTATCCAATCCCCTATCCTATCCTCTATCCGATCCTATCCTCTATCCGATCCTATCCTCTACCCTATCCAATCCCCTATCCTATCCTCTATCCGATCCTATCCTCTATCCGATCCTATCCTCTATCCTATCCTATCCTCTATCCTATCCTATCCTCTACCCTATCCAATCCCCTATCCTATCCTATATCCGATCCTATCCTCTATCCTATCCTATCCTCAATGCTATCCTATCCTCTACCCTATCCTATCCTCTATCCTATCCTATCCTATCCTCTACCCTATCCTATCTTCTATCCTATCATATCCTCTATCCTATCCAATCCCCTATCCTATCCTCTATGCTATCCTATCCTCTATCCTATCCTATCCTCTACCCTATCCTATCCTCTACCCTATCCTATCCTCTATCCTATAATATCATCTATCCTATACTATTCTCTATCCTATCCTATCCTCTATCCTATACTATCCTCTATCGTATCCTATCCTCTATCCGATCCTATCCTCTATCCTATCCTATCCTCTATCCTATCCTATTCTGTATCCTATCCTCTACCCTATCCTATCCTTTATCCTATCCTATCCCCTATACTACCCAATCACCTATCCTATCCTCTATCCGATCCTATCCTCTATCCTATCCTATCCTCTATCCTATCCTATCCTCTATCCGATCCTATCCTCTATCCTATCCTATCCTCTATGCTATCCAATCCTCCATCCTATAATATCATCTATCCTATACTATTCTCTATCCTATCCCATCCTCTATCCTATACTATCCTCTATCGTATATTATCCTCTATCCGATCCTATCCTCTATGCTATCCTATCCTCTATCCTCTACCCTATCCAATCCTCTATCGTATCCTATTCTGTATCCTATACTCTACCCTATCCTATCCTCTATCCTATCCTATCCTCTATCCTATCTGATCCTGTATCCTATCCTATTCTCTATCCTATCCTCTACCCTATCCTATCCTCTATCCTATCGTATCCTCTATCCTATCCAATCCACTATCCTATCAACTATCCGATCCTGTCCTCTATTCTATCCTATCCTCTATCCTATCCTATCCGCTATCCTATCCTATCCTCTATCCTATCCAATCTTCTATCCTATCCTCTATCCTATCCTCTATCCTACCCTCTATCCTAACCTATCTGTTTGAGATTGGCGCGCGGACGCCATAACGCCTCACCGTGCTCAACCGCGCGACTGCCAATCACAGAATGTCCCGCAACACGCGCGAGAAGACCGACAAACAGCGTCTGTTATCGAGGCTCGCGCGGGCAAAACCCTCAAGCGTGATTCGCGGAAAACAGGCTCGATTCTTCTGGAATGTTCTCGACGAAAAACCGGAAACATCTGCGCGTGACGAACTTCCCGAAGGATCGAGGTAATAAAACCGAGAGAGAACCGTTACTCGCTCTCTTTCTGAAATCAGAGTCAGCTGTGCGATTACGTAATAAGAAACAGAATTCAAAATCAGTGCTTGTCAGTCGTTTATTATATAATTTCAATCTTTGTGACAAACTGAAACCTTACAGTGTGAAAATACAGATAATTTATTGCAGATCCGCCTTCCATTCAATTCATTCATACAGTCCGCTTTCTCCACTTTCACTCAGCATACTTTCATACCATTCCAAATACACACTCATACACAATCCGTTAAATTTCCTCGCGAGTTTAGTTGCATTCCTTTTAGTTTCCCGCGAATCTTTCCAAGCAGGGAAAGATACGAAACACTATCCTGTGTCCTATCCTATCCTCTATCCTATCCAATCCCCTATCCTATCCTCTATCCGATCCTATCCTCTATCCGATCCTATCCTCTATCCTATCCTATCCTCTATCCTATCCTATTCTCTAACCTATCATCTACCCTATCCTATCCTCTATCCTATCCAATCACCTATCCCATCCTCTATACGATCCTATCCTCTATCCTATCCTATCCTCTATCCTATAATATCATCTATGCTATACTATTCTCTATCCTAACCTATCCTATCCTCTATCCTATCCAATCCCCTATCCTATCCACTATCCTATCCTATCCTCAACCCTATCCTATCCTCTATCCTATCCTATTCTATCCTCTATCCTATCCTATCCTCTATCCTATAATATCCTCTATCCTATCCTATCCTATCCTCTATCCTATCCTATCCTCTATCGTCTCCTCTATCCTATCCTATCCTGTATCCTATCCTATCCTCTAACCTATCCAATCGCCTATCCTGTACTCTGTCCAATCCTATCCTCTATCCTATCCTATCCTCTATCCTGTCCTATTCTCTATCCTATCATCTACCCTATCCTATCCTATCCTCTATCCTATCCTATCCTCTATCCTATCCTATCCTCTATCCTATCTTATCCTCTATCCTATCCTATCCTCTATCCTATCCTATCCTCTATCCTATCCTATCCTCTATCCTATCCTATCCTCAATCCTATCCTATCCTCTATCCTATCCTATCCTATCCTCTATCCTATCCTATCCTCTATCCTATCCTATCCTCTATCGTATCCTATCCTCTATCCTATCCTATCCTGTATACTATCCAATCCCCTATCCTATCCTCTATCCGATCCTATCCTCTATCCTATCCTATCCTCTTTCCTGTCCTATTCTCTATCCTATCATCTACCCTATCCTATCCTCTATCCTATCCAATCACCTATCCTATCCTCTATACGATCCTATCCTCTATACTATAATATCATCTATCCTATACTATTCTCTGTCCTATCCTATCCTCTATCCTATCCTATCCTCTATCCTATCCTATCCTCTATCCTATCCTATCCTCTATCCTATCCTATCCTGTATACTATCCAATCCCCTATCCTATCCTCTATCCGATCCTATCCTCTATCCTATCCTATCCTCTTTCCTATCCTATTCTCTATCCTAACATCTACCCTATCCTATCCTCTATCCTATCCAATCCCCTATCCTATCCTCTATCCGATCCTATCCTTTATCCTATCCTATCCTCTATCCTATAATATCATCTATCCTATACTATTCTCTATCCTATCTTATCCTGTATCCTATACTATCCTCTATCCTATCCAATCCTGTACCCTATCCTCTATCCTATCCTATCCTCAATCCTATCCTATCCTCTACCCTACACTATCCTCTATCCTATCCTATCCTACACTCTTGTAACCGTATCGATTACATGTCGATATGTATCGATCGGGCGACGTGTCGCATGAGCAACGCGGACCCCCACCACGACGTCCCTGGTCGTCCCGGCATCCTTCTCTTAAGGGAGACTCGCAGGATCCCCCACTAATTAGCGTGCGCGCGCATCGATCCCCACGCAATACGGATCGAATGAGGTCGATGCGCGACAGAATTAGGACACTCTACGTCTGGGCGCGAGCTTGTGCGGGTTCGAGAATTTCGGGCTGTTCGGTACGCGGCGAGCGAGTCAAACCGACTCAGGGGCGATACAGTCAAACCGACTGCGTTCCTTCGTCTCGCGATATCCTCAAACTGAGGAAGTGTCGTACAAACCGTACGACACGGGTCCATAAAGTCCTACGAGCGGCAATCATCGGTCGTAGCGATCAATTAAGAAATAACTCCAACGAGACGAGGGAAACTGCGTCGGTCTCGAGCCGTATTCTCCACGAAAAGAAGCTAATTCTCACGTTCGTTCGGGAAATTCGCGATACGGTAATCAGAGTAGTACGGTTAACGTCTTTCCACCGATACCGGATAGTCTCCGAACCCACTGACTAGTGACGACGGAGACGATCCTCAGGGTCGGGTGTCTGACCGACGCCTTGTACGTGTCGTCATTCGGGCACTTCCTGCGTCAGCAACGAGTGCTCGTGTGCTACGACGGCTCACGTTCGTTCGGGAGATTCGCGATGCGGTCATCAGAGTAAGTACGGTTAACGTCTTTCCACCGATACCGGATAGTCTCCGAACCCACTGACTAGTGACGACGGAGACGATCCTCAGGGTCGGGTGTCTGACCGACGCCTTGTACGTGTCGTCATTCGGGCACTTCCTGCGTCAGCAACGAGTGCTCGTATGCTACGACGGCTCACGTTCGTTCGGGAAATTCGCGATGCGGTAACAAGATCCAAGTATCAGAAAGGGACCCAGACGTGGAGCCAGGATAGGGCTCGAGAAACTGCCTATGCGAGGGCACGCTCCCACGTAGTCGCGATCGACTAGGCGCGAAAGGCGAACAGTATTAATCCCGCAACCATCGTACTGAGGTTACTGTAATTATAGAGATTTCAATTATTGTATATATCAAGTACCACAGAATATATCTTACTTCTACCTCCAATATCAATAACCAATAACCAACAATAGTTTGAGCCTCTCCGTCTTCCAGTGCCTGGAGGCACGAACCTTATCTTACTAGGGTTGTAACCGTCCCTATATATCTATCAGAATCTCAACGTTGATACGTTTTCTCTCACGTGCCTTCATAGTGTGGAGGCGACAGCGTGCGCGTGGTAAGACACGGCAGGAACGTAAAGAAGGAGGTAAAAACGGTTACACTCTACCCTATCCTATCCTCTATCCTATCCTATCCTCTATCCTATCCAATTCCCTATCCTATCCTCTATCCAATCCTATCCTCTATCCTATCCTATCCTCTATAATATCGTATCCTCTATCCTATCCTATCCTCAATCCTATCCTATCCTCTACCCTATCCTATCCTCTATCCTATAAAATCACCTATCCTATCCTCTATACGATCCTATCCTCTATCCTATCCTATCCTCCATCCTATAATATCATCTATCCTATACTATTCTCTATCCTATCTGATCCTGTATCCTATCCTATTCTCTATCCTATCCTCTACCCTATCCTATCCTCTATCCTATCGTATCCTCTATCCTATCCAATCCACTATCCTATCAACTATCCGATCCTGTCCTCTATCCTATCCTATCCTCTATCCTATCCTATCCGCCATCCTATCCTATCCTCTATCCTATCCAATCTTCTATCCTATCCTCTATCCTATCCCCTATCCTACCCTCTATCCTAACCTATCCTGTGTCCTATCCTATCCTCTATCCTATCCAATCCCCTATCCTATCCTCTATCCTATCCTATCCTCTATCCTATCCTCTATCCTATCCTATCCTCTATCCTATCCTATCCTCTATCCTATCCTATCCTGTATACTATCCAATCCCCTATCCTATCCTCTATCCGATCCTATCCTCTATCCTACCCTATCCTCTATCCTGTCCTATTCTCTATCCTATCATCTACCCTATCCTATCCTCTATCCTATCCTATCCTCTACCCTATCCTGTCCTCTATCCTATCCTATCCTACCCTCTACCCTATCCTATCCCCTATCCTATCCTATCCTCTATCCTATCCTATCCTCTATCCTATCCAATCCCCTATCCTAACCTCTATCCGATCCTATCCTCTATCCTATCCTATCCTCTATAATATCGTATCCTCTATCCTATCCTATCCTATATCCTATACTATTCTCTATCATATCCTATCCTCTATCCGATCCTATCCTCTATCCTATCCTATCCTCTATCCTATCCTATTCTCTATCCTATCATCTACCCTATCCTATTCTGTATCCTATCCAATCACCTATCCCATCCTCTATACGATCCTATCCTCTATCCTATCCTATCCTCTATCCTATAATATCATCTATGCTACACTATTCTCTATCCTATCCTATCCTATCCTCTATGCTATCCAATCCTCTATCCTATCCACTATCCGGTCCTATCCTCAATCCTATCCTATCCTCAACCCTATCCTATCCTCTATCCTATCCTATTCTATCCTCTATCCTATCCTATCCTCTATCCTATCCAATCCCCTATCCTATCCACTATCCTATCCTATCCTCTATCGTATCCTATCCTCTATCCTAACCTATCCTCTATCCTATCCTATCCTCTATCCTATCCTATCCTCTATCCTATCCTATCCTCTATCCTATCCTATCCTGTATACTATCCAATCCCCTATCCTATCCTCTATCCGATCCTATCCTCTATCCTATCCTATCCTCTATCCTGTCCTATTCTCTATCCTATCATCTACCCTATCCTATCCTCTATCCTATAAAATCACCTATCCTATCCTCTATACGATCCTATCCTCTATCCTATCCTATCCTCCATCCTATAATATCATCTATCCTATACTATTCTCTATCCTATCCCATCCTCTATCCTATACTATCCTCTATCGTATATTATCCTCTATCCGATCCTATCCTCTATGCTATCCTATCCTCTATCCTCTACCCTATCCTATCCTCTATCCTATCCTATTCTGTATCCTATACTCTACCCTATCCTATCCTCTATCCTATCCTATCCTCTATCCTATCTGATCCTGTATCCTATCCTATTCTCTATCCTATCCTCTACCCTATCCTATCCTCTATCCTATCGTATCCTCTATCCTATCCAATCCACTATCCTATCAACTATCCGATCCTGTCCTCTATCCTATCCTATCCACTATCCTATCCTATCCGCTATCCTATCCTATCCTCTATCCTATCCAATCTTCTATCCTATCCTCTATCCTATCCTCTATCCTACCCTCTATCCTAACCTATCCTGTGTCCTATCCTATCCTCTATCCTATCCAATCCCCTATCCTATCCTCTATCCGATCCTATCCTCTATCCGATCCTATCCTCTATCCTATCCTATCCTCTATCCTATCCTATTCTCTAACCTATCATCTACCCTATCCTATCCTCTATCCTATCCAATCACCTATCCCATCCTCTATACGATCCTATCCTCTATCCTATCCTATCCTCTATCCTATAATATCATCTATGCTATACTATTCTCTATCCTAACCTATCCTATCCTCTATCCTATCCAATCCCCTATCCTATCCACTATCCTATCCTATCCTCAATCCTATCCTATCCTCAACCCTATCCTATCCTCTATCCTATCCTATTCTATCCTCTATCCTATTCCTATCCTCTATCCTATAATATCCTCTATCCTATCCTATCCTATCCTCTATCGTCTCCTCTATCCTATCCTATCCTGTATCCTATCCTATCCTGTATCCTATCCTATCCTCTATCCTATCCAATCCCCTATCCTGTACTCTGTCCAATCCTATCCTCTATCCTATCCTATCCTCTATCCTATCCTATCCTCTATCCTATCCTATCCTCAATCCTATCCTATCCTCTATCCTATCCTATCCTCTATCCTATCCTATCCTCTATCCTATCCTATCCTCTATCCTATCCTATCCTGTATACTATCCAATCCCCTATCCTATCCTCTATCCGATCCTATCCTCTAACCTATCCTATCCTCTTTCCTGTCCTATTCTCTATCCTATCATCTACCCTATCCTATCCTCTATCCTATCCAATCCCCTATCCTATCCTCTATCCGATCCTATCCTTTATCCTATCCTATCCTCTATCCTATAATATCATCTATCCTATACTATTCTCTATCCTATCTTATCCTGTATCCTATACTATCCTCTATCCTATCCAATCCTGTACCCTATCCTCTATCCTATCCTATCCTCAATCCTATCCTATCATCTACCCTATCCTATCCTCTATCCTATCCTATCACCTATCCTATCCTATCCTCTATCGTATCCAATTCCCTATCCTATCCTCTATCCTATCCAATCACCTATCCCATCCTCCATACGATCCTATCCTCTATCCTATCCTATCCTCTATCCTATAATATCATCTATGCTATACTATTCTCTATCCTATCCTATCCTATCCTGTACCCTATCCAATCCCCTATCCTATCCACTATCCTATCCTATCCTCAATCCTATCCTTTCCTCAACCCTATCCTATCCTCTATCCTATCCTATTCTATCCTCTATCCTATCCTATCCTCTATCCTATAATATCCTCTATCCTATCCTATCCTCTATAATATCGTATTCTCTATCCTATCCTCTATCCTATCCTATTCTGTATCCTATACTCTACCCTATCCTATCCTCTATCCGATCCTATCCTCTATCCTATCCTATCCTCTATCCTATCCTATCCTACATCCTATCCTATCTTCTATACTATCCAATCCCCTATCCTAACCTCTATCCGATCCTATCCACTATCCTATCCTATCCTCAATCCTATCCTTTCCTCAACCCTATCCTATCCTCTATCCTATCCTATTCTATCCTCTATCCTATCCTATCCTCTATCCTATAATATCCTCTATCCTATCCTATCCTCTATAATATCGTATTCTCTATCCTATCCTCTATCCTATCCTATTCTGTATCCTATACTCTACCCTATCCTATCCTCTATCAGATCCTATCCTCTATCCTATCCTATCCTCTATCCTATCCTATCCTACATCCTATCCTATCTTCTATACTATCCAATCCCCTATCCTAACCTCTATCCGATCCTATCCACTATCCTATCCTATCCTCAATCCTCTCCTATCCTCTATCCTATCCTATCTTCTATCCTATCATATCCTCTATCCTATCCAATCCCCTATCCTATCCTCTATCCTATCCTATCATCTATCCTATCCTATCCTCTATCCTATAATATCCTCTATCCTATCCTATCCTGTATAATATCCTATCCTCTATCCTAAAATATCCTCTATCCTATCCAATCCTCTATCCTATCCTATTCTCTATCCTATCCTCTACCCTATCCTATCCTCTATAATATCGTATCCTCTATCCTATCCTATCCTCAATCCTATCGTATCCTCTACCCTATCCTATCCTCTATCCTATCCTATCCTACCCTCTACCCTATCCTATCCCCTATCCTATCCTATCCTCTATCCTATCCTACCCTCTATCCGATCCTATGCTCTATCCTATCCTATCCTCAATGCTATCCTATCCTCTACCCTATCCTATCCTCTATCCTATCCTATCCTATCCTCTACCCTATCCTATCTTCTATCCTATCATATCCTCTATCCTATCCAATCCCCTATCCTATCCTCTATGCTATCCTATCCTCTATCCTATCCTATCCTCTACCCTATTCTATCCTCTACCCTATCCTATCCTCTATCCTATAATATCATCTATCCTATACTATTCTCTATCCTATCCTATCCTCTATCCTATCCTATTCTGTATCCTATCCTCTACCCTATCCTATCCTCTATCCTGTCCTAGTCTATATCCTATCCTCTACCCTATCCTATCCTTTATCCTATCCTATCCCCTATCCTATCCTATCCTATCCTCTACCCTATCCTATCCTCTATCCTATCCTATAGTCTATCCTATCCTATCCTCTATCCTATCCTATCCTCTATCCTATCCTATTCTCTATCCTATCCTCTACCCTATCCTATCCACTATCCTATAATATCATCTATCCTATACTATTCTCTATCCTATCCTATCCTTTATCCTATACTATCCTCTATCGTATCCTATCCTCTATCCGATCCTATCCTCTATCCTATCCTATCCTCTATCCTATCCTATTCTGTAATCCTATCCTCTACCCTATCCTATCCTCTATCCTATCCTATCCTATCCTCTACCCTATCCTATCCTCTATCCTATCCTATCCTCTATCCTATCCAATCCCCTATCCTATCCTCTATCCGATCCTTTCCTCTATCATGTCCTAGTCTCTATCCTATCCTCTACCCTATCCTATCCTTTATCCTATCCTATCCCCTATACTACCCAATCCCCTATCCTATCCTCTATCCGATCCTAACCTCTATCCTATACTACCATCTAACCTATCCTATTCTCTATCCTATCCTCTATAGTCTGTTCTATCCTATCCTATCCACTATCCTATCCTATCCACTATCCTATTCTATCCTCAATGCTCTCCTATCCTCTATCCTATCCTATCTTCTATCCTATCATATAATCTATCCTATCCTATCTTCTATCCTATCATATCCTCTATCCTATCCAATCCCCTATCCTATCCTCTATCCTATCCTATCCTCTATCCTATCCTATCCTCTATCCGATCCTATCCTCTATCCTATCCTATCCTCTATCCTATCCTATTCTCTATCCTATCCTCTACCCTATCCTATCCTCTATCCTATCCAATCACTTATCCTATCCTCTATACGATCCTATCCTCTATCCTATCCTATCCTCTATCCTATAATATCATCTATCCTATACTATTCTCTATCCTATCCTATCCTATCCTCTATCCTATCCAATCCCCTATCCTATCCTCTATCCGATACTATCCTCTATCCTATCATATCCTCAATCCTATCCTATCCTCTACCCTATCCTATCCTCTATCCTATCCTATCCTATCCTCTACCCTATCCTATCTTCTATCCTATCATATCCTCTATCCTATCCAATCCCCTATCCTATCCTCTATCCTATCCTATCCTCTATCCTATCCTATCCTCTATCCTATCCTATCCTCTATCCTATCCTATCCTCTATCCTATCCTATTCTATATCCTATCCTCTATAGTCTGTTCTATCCTATCCTAACCACTATCCTAGTCTATCCTCAATGCTCCCCTATCTTCTATCCTATCATATCCTCTATCCTATCCTATCTTCTATCCTATCATATCCTCTATCCTATCCAATCCCCTATCGTATCCTCTATCCTATCCTATCCTCTATCCTATCCTATCCTCTATCCTATCCTATCCTCTATCCGATCCTATCCTCTATCCTATCCTATCCTCTATCCTATACTATTCTCTATCCTATCCTCTACCCTATCCTATACTCTATCCTATCCAATCACCTATCCTATCCTCTATACGATCCTATCCTCTACCCTATCCTATCCTCTATCCTATCCTATCCCCTTTCCTATCCTATTCTCTATCCTATCATCTAGCCTATCCTATCCTCTATCCTATCCAATCCCCTATCCTACCCTCTATCCGATCCTATCCTTTATCCTATCCTATCCTCTATCCTATAGTAACATCTATCCTATACTATACTCTATCCTATCCTATCCTATCCTCTATCCTATCCAATCCCCTATCCTATCCACTATCCTATCCTATCCTCAATCCTATCCTATCCTCAACCCAATCCTATCCTCTATCCTATCCTATCCACTATCCTATCCTATCCTCTATCCTATCCTATCCTCTATCCTATCCGATCCTCTATCCTATCCTATCCTCTATCCTATCCTATCCTCTATACTATCCAATCCCGTATCCTATCCACTATCCTATCCTATCCTCAATCCTATCCTATCCTCAACCCTATCCTATCCTCTATCCTATACTGTCCTCTATCCTATACTATCCTCTATCCTATCCTATCCTCTATCCTATCCTATCCTCTATCCGATCCTATCCTCTATCCTATCCTATCCTCTATCCTATCCTATTCTCTATCCTATCCTCTACCCTATCCTATCCTCTATCCTATCCAATCACTTATCCTATCCTCTATACGATCCTATCCTCTATCCTATCCTATCCTCTATCCTATAATATCATCTATCCTATACTATTCTCTATCCTATCCTATCCTATCCTCTATCCTATCCAATCCCCTATCTTATCCTCTATCCGATCCTATCCTCTATCCTATCATATCCTCAATCCTATCCTATCCTCTACCCTATCCTATCCTCTATCCTATCCTATCCTATCCTCTACCCTATCCTATCTTCTATCCTATCATATCCTCTATCCTATCCAATCCCCTATCCTATCCTCTATCCTATCCTATCCTCTATCCTATCCTATCCTCTATCCTATCCTATCCTCTATCCTATCCTATTCTCTATCCTATCCTCTATAGTCTGTTCTATCCTATCCTAACCACTATCCTAGTCTATCCTCAATGCTCTCCTATCCTCTATCCTATCCTATCTTCTATCCTATCATATCCTCTATCCTATCCTATATTCTATCCTATCATATCCTCTATCCTATCCAATCCCCTATCCTATGCTCTATCCTATCCTATCCTCTATCCTATCTTATCCTCTATCCTATCCTATCCTCTATCCGATCCTATCCTCTATCCTATCCTATCCTCTATCCAATACTATTCTCTATCCTATCCTCTACCCTATCCTATACTCTATCCTATCCAATCACCTATCCTATCCTCTATACGATCCTATCCTCTACCCTATCCTATCCGCTATCCTATCATATCCCCTTTCCTATCCTATTCTCTATCCTATCACCTAGCCTATCCTATCCTCTATCCTATCCAATCCCCTATCCTATCCTCTATCCGATCCTATCCTTTATCCTATCCTATCCTCTATCCTATAGTATCATCTATCCTATACTATACTCTATCCTATCCTATCCTATCCTCTATCCTATCCAATCCCCTATCCTATCCACTATCCTATCCTATCCTCAATCCTATCCTATCCTCAACCCAATCCTATCCTCCATCCTATCCTATCCACTATCCTATCCTATCCTCTATCCTATCCTATCCTCTATCCTATCCGATCCTCTATCCTATCCTATCCTCTATCCTATCCTATCCTCTATACTATCCAATCCCGTATCCTATCCACTATCGTATCCTATCCTCAATCCTATCCTATCCTCAACCCTATCCTATCCTCTATCCTATACTATCCTCTATCCTATACACTCCTCCATCCTATCCGATCCTCTATCCTATCCTATACTCTATCCTATCCAATCCTCTATCCTATAATATCCTCTATCCTAGCCTATCCTCTACCCTATCCAATCCCCTATCCTATCCTGTATCCGATCCTATCCTTTATCCTCTCCTATCCTCTATCCTATAATAACATATATCCTATACTATTCTCTATCCTATCCTATCCTATACTCTATCCTATCCAATCCCCTATCCTATCCACTATCCTATCCTATCCTCAATCCTATCCTATCCTCAACCCTATCCTATCCTCTATCCTATACTATCCTCTATCCTATACTATCCTCTATCCTACCCGATCCTCTATCCTATCCTATACTCTATCCTATCCAATCCTCTGTCCTATAATATCCTCTATCCTAGCCTATCCTCTACCCTATCCAATCCCCTATCCTATCCTATATCCGATCCTATCCTCTATCCTATCCTATCCTCAATCCTATCCTATCCTCTACCCTATCCTATCCTCTATCCTATCCTATCCTATCCTCTACCCTGTCCTATCTTCTATCCTATCATATCCTCTATCCTATCCAATCCCCTATCCTATCCTCTATCCTATCCTATCCTCTATCCTATCCTATAGTCTATCCTATCCTATCCTCTATCCTATCCTATTCTCTATCCTATCCTCTATAGTCTGTTCTATCCTATCCTATCCACTATCCTAGTCTATCCTCAATGCTCTCCTATCCTCTATCCTATCCTATCTTCTATCCTATCATATCCTCTATCCTATCCTATCTTCTATCCTATCATATCCTCTATCCTATCCAATCCCCTATCCTATCCTCTATCCTATCCTATCCTCTATCCGATCCTATCATCTATCCTATCCTATCCTCTATCCTATCCTATTCTCTATCCTATCCTCTACCCTATCCTATCCTCTACCCTATCCTATCCTCTATCCTATCCAATCACCTATCCTATCCCTTATACGATCCTATCCTCCATCCTATAATATCATCTATCCCATACTATTCTCTATCCTATCCTATCCTCTATCCTATACTATCCTCTATCGTATCCTATCCTCTATCCCATCCTATCCTCTATCCTATCCTATCCTCTATAATATCGTATCCTCTATCCTATCCAATCCTCTATCATATCCTCTATCCTATCCTATCCTGTGTCCTATCCTATCCTCTATTCTATCCAATCCCCTATCCTATCCTCTATCCGATCCTATCCTCTATCCTATCATATCCTCTATCCTATCCAATCCCCTATCCTATCCTCTATCCTATCCTATCCTCTATCCTATCCTATCCTCTATCCTATACTATCCTCTATCGTATCCTATCGTCTATCTTATCCTATCCTCTATCCTATCCTATCCTCTATCCTATCCTATCCTCTATCCGATCCTATCCTCTATCCTATCCTATCCTCTAACCTATCCTATTCTCTATCCTATCCTATCCTCTATCCTATCCTATCCTCTACCCTATCCTATCCTCTATCCTATCCAATCACCTATCCTATCCTCTATACGATCCTATCCTCTATCCTATAATATCATCTATCCCATACTATTCTCTATCCTATCCAATCCCCTATCCTATCCTCTATCCTATCCTATCCTCTATCCTATCCTATCCTCTATCCTATCCTATCCTCTATGCTATCCTATTCTCTATCCTATCCTCTACCCTATCCTATCCTCTACCCTATCCTATCCACTATCCTATAATATCATCTATCCTATACTATTCTCTATCCTATCCTAACCTCTATCCTATACTATCCTCTATCGTATCCTATCCTCTATCCGATCCTATCCTCTATCCTATACTATCCTCTATCCTATAATATCCTCTATCCTAGCCTATCCTCTACCCTATCCAATCCCCTATCCTATCCTCTATCCGATCCTATCCTCTACCCTATCCTCTATCCGATCCTATCCTCTATCCTATCCTATCCTCAATCCTATCCTATCCTCTACCCTATCCTATCCTCTATCCTATCCTATCCTATTCTCTACCCTGTCCTATCTTCTATCCTATCATATCCTCTATCCTATCCAATCCCCTATCCTATCCTCTATCCTATCCTATCCTCTATCCTATCCTATAGTCTATCCTATCCTATCCTCTATCCTATCCTATTCTCTATCCTATCCTCTATAGTCTGTTCTATCCTATCCTATCCACTATCCTAGTCTTTCCTCAATGCTCTCCTATCCTCTATCCTATACTATCTTCTATCCTATCATATCCTCTATCCTATCCTATCTTCTATCCTATCGTATCCTCTATCCTATCCAATCCCCTATCCTATCCTCTATCCTATCCTATCCTCTATCCTATCCTATCCTCTATCCGATCCTATCCTCTATCCTATCCTATCCTCTATCCTATCCTATTCTCTATCTTATCCTCTACCCTATCCTATCCTCTATCCTATCCTATCCTCTATCCTATCCTATCCTCTATCCTATCCTATCCTCTATCCGATCCTATCCTCTATCCTATCCTATCCTCTATCCTATCCTATTCTCTATCCTATCCTCTACCCTATCCTATCCTCTATCCTATCCAATCACCTATCCTATCCTCTATACGATCCTATCCTCTATCCGATCCTATCCTCTATCCTATCCTATCCTCTATCCTATCCTATTCTCTATCCTATCATCTACCCTATCCTATCCTCTATCCTATCCTATCCTCTATCCTATCCAATCCCCTATCCTATCCTGTATCCGATCCTATCCTTTATCCTCTCCTATCCTCTATCCTATAATATCATATATCCTATACTATTCTCTATCCTATCCTATCCTATCCTCTATCCTATCCAATCTCCTATCCTATCCACTATCCTATCCAATCCTCTATCCTATAATATCCTCTATCCTATCCTATCCTCTACCCTATTCAATCCCCTATCCTATCCTCTATCCGATCCTATCCTCTATCCTATCCTATCCTCTATCCTGTCCTATTATCTATCCTATCCTCTACCCTATCCTATCCTCTATCCTATCCAATCACCTATCCTATCCTCTATACGATCCTATCCTCTATCCTATAATATATACTATTCTCTATCCTATCCTATCCTCTATCCTATACTATCCTCTATCGTATCCTATCATCTACCCTATCCTATCCTCTATCCTATCCTATCCTCTATCCTATCCTATCCTCTATCCTATCCTATCCTCTATCCGATCCTATCCTCTATCCTATCCTATCCTCTATCCTATCCTCTACCCTATCCTATCCTCTATCCTATCCAATCACCTATCCTATCCTCTATACGATCCTATCCTCTAGCCGATCCTATCCTCTATCCTATCCTATCCTCTATCCTATCCTATTCTCTATCCTATCCTCTACACTATCCTATCCTCTATCCTATCCTCTATACGATCCTATCCTCTATCCTATAATATCATCTATCCCATACTATTCTCTATCCTATCCTATCCTCTATCCTATACTATCCTCTATCGTATCCTATCCTCTATCCCATCCTATCCTCTATCCTATCCTATCCTCTATCCTATCCTATTCTCTATCCTATCATCTACCCTATCCTATCCTCTATCCTATCCTATCCTCTATCCTATCCAATCCCCTATCCTATCCTGTATCCGATCCTATCCTTTATCCTCTCCTATCCTCTATCCTATAATATCATATATCCTATACTATTCTCTATCCTATCCTATCCTATCCTCTATCCTATCCAATCCCCTATCCTATCCACTATCCTATCCTATCCTCAATCCTATCCTATCCTCAACCCTATCCTATCCTCTATCCTATCCGATCCTCTATCCTATCCTATCCCCTATCCTATCCTATCCTCTATACTATCCAATCCCCTATCCTATCCTCTATCCGATCCTATCCTCTATCCTATCCTATCCTCTATCCAATCCTATCCTATATCCTATCCTATCCTCTATTCTATCCGATCATTTATCCTTTTCTATCCTCTATACTATCCAATCCCCTATCCTATCCTTTATCCTAACCTATCCTCTATCCTATCCTATCCTCCATCCTATCCGATCCTCTATCCTATCCTATCCTCTATCCTATCCTATCCTCTATACTATCCAATCCCCTATCCTATCCTCTATCCGATCCTATCCTCTATCCTATCCTATCCTCTATCCTGTCCTATTCTCTATCTTATCATCTAGCCTATCCTATCCTCTATCCTATCCAATCCCCTATCCTATCCTCTATCCGATCCTATCCTTTATCCTATCCTATCCTCTATCCTATAGTATCATCTATCCTATACTATTCTCTATCCTATCCTATCCTATCCTCTATCCTATCCAATCCCCTATCCTATCCACTATCCTATCCTATCCTCAATCCTATCCTATCCTCAACCCTATCCTATCCTCTATCCTACCCTATCCACTATCCTATCCTATCCTCTATCCTATCCTATCCTCTATCCTATCCGATCCTCTATCCTATCCTATCCTCTATCCTATCCTATCCTCTATACTATCCAATCCCCTATCCTATCCTCTATCCGATCCTATCCTCTATCCTATCCTATCCTCTATCCTGTCCTATTCTCTATCCTATCCTCTATCCTATCCTATCCTGTGTCCTATCCTATCCTCCATCCTATCCAATCCCCTATTATATCCTCTATCCTATCCTATCCTCTATAATATCGTATCCTCTATCCTATCCAATCCTCTATCATATCCTCTATCCCATCCTATCCTGTGTCCTATCCTATCCTCTATTCTATCCAATCCCCTATCCTATCCTCTATCCGATCCTATCCTCTATCCTATCATATCCTCTATCCTATCCAATCCCCTATCCTATCCTCTATCCTATCCTATCCTCTATCCTATCCTATCCTCTATCCTATCCTATCCTCTATCCGATCCTATCCTCTATCCTATCCTATCCTCTATCCTATCCTATTCTCTATCCTATCTTATCCTCTATCCTATACCATCCTCTATCGTCTCCTATCCTCTATCCTATCCAATCACCTATCCTATCCTCTATCCGATCCTTTCCTCTACCCTATCCTATCCTCTATCCTATAATATCATCTATCCTATACTATTCTCTATCCTATCCTATCCTCTATCGTATCCTATCCTCTATCCAATTCTATCCCTTACCCTATCCTATCCTCTATCCTATCCTATTCTGTATCCTATACTCTACCCTATCCTATCCTCCATCCTATCCTATCTTGTATCCTATAATGTCATCTATCCTATCCTATCCTCAATCCTCACCTATCCTCTATCCTATCGTATCTTGTATCCTATCCTATCCTCTAGCCTATAATATCCTCTATCCTATCCAATCCTCTATCCTATCCTCTATCCTATCCTCTATCGTATCCTATCCACTATCCGATCCTATCCTCTATCCTATCCTATCCTCTGTCCTATCCTATTCTCTATCCTATCTTCTACCCTATCCTATCCTCTATCCTATCCTATTCTCTATCCTATCTTCTACCCTATCCTATCCTCTATCCTATAATATCAGCTATCGAATACTATTCTCTATACTATCCTATCCTATTCTGTATCCTATAATCTACCCTATCCTATACTCCATTTTATACTATCCGCTATCCTATCCTATCCTCTATCCTATCCTATCCTCTATCCTATTGAATCCCCTATCCTATCCTCCGTCCTATCCTATCCGCTATCCTATCCTATCCTGTATCCTATCATATCCTCTATGGTCTGCTCTATCCTATCCTATCCTCTATCCTATCCTCTACCCTATCTTATCGTCTATCCTATCGTATCCTCTATCCTATCCAATCTTCTATCCTATCCTCTATCCTATCCTCTATCGTATCCTCTATCCTATCCTCTATCCGATCCTATCCTCTATCCGATCCTATCCTGTATCCTATCCTATCCTCTATCCTATATTATCATCTATCCTATACGATTCTCTATCCTATCTTATCCTCTATCCTATACTATCCTCAATCCTATCCTATTCTCTACCCTATCCTATCCTCTATCCCATCCTATCCTACCCTCTACCCTATCCTATCCTCTATCCTATCCTATCCTCTATCCTATCCTATCCTCTATCCTATCCTATCCTCTATCCTATCCTATCCTCTATCCTATCCTATCCTCTAACCTATCCTATCCTCTATCCTACCCTCTATCCGATCCTATCCTCTATCCTATCCTAGTCTCTATCCTATCCTCTACCCTATCCTATCCTTTATCCTATCCTATCCTCTATACTACCCAATCCCCTATCCTATCCTCTATCCGATCCTATCCTCTATCCTATAATATCGTCTATCCTATCCAATCCTCTATCCTATCCTCTATCCTATACTCTATCCTATCCTAGAACTCAACCCTTTCCTATCCTCAATCCTATCCTATACTCTATCCTACCCTATCCGCTATCCTATCCTATCCTCAATCCTATCCAATCCCCTATCCTATCCTCTATCCGATCCTATCCTCTATCCTATCCTATCCTCTACCCTATCCAATCCTCTATCCTATCCTCTGTCATATCCTATCCTCTATCCTATCCTATCCTCTATCCTATAATATCATATATCCTATACGATTCTCTATCCTGTCCTATCCTCTACCCTATCCTATCCTCTATCCTATCCTATCCTCTAAGCTACCCAATCCCCTATCCTATCCACTATCCGATCCTATCCTCTATCCTATCCTATCCTCTATCCTATAATTTCCTCTATCCTATCGTATCCTCTATCCTATCCAATCCCCTATAATATCCTCTATCCGATCCTATCCTCTATCCTATCCTATCCTCTATCCTATAATTTCCTCTATCCTATCGTATCCTCTATCCTATCCAATCCCCTATCCTATCCTCTATCCGATCCTATCCTCTATCCTATCCAATCCCCTATCCTATCCTCTATCCGATCCTATCCTCTATCCTATCCTATCCTCTATAATATCGTATCCTCCATCCTATCCAATCCTCTATCCTATAATATCCTCTATCCTATCCAATCCCCTATCCAATCCTCTATCCTATCCTATCCACTATCCTATCCTATCCTCAATCCTCTCATATCCTCTATCCTATCCTATCCTATCCTCTATCCTATACTATTCTCTATCCTATCCTCTACCCTATCCTATCCTCTATACTATCCTATCCTCAATACTACCCAATCCCCTATCCTATATTCTATCCGATTATAGCCTCTATCCTATCCAATCCTCTATCATATCCTCTATCCTATCCTCTATCCTATCCTAGAACTCAACACTATCCTATCCTCAATACTATCCTATACTCCATCCTACCCTATCCGCTATCCTATCCTATCCTCTATCCTATCCAATCTTCTATCCTATCCTCTATCCTATCCTCCATCCTCTCCTCTATCCTATCCTCCGTTCTATCCTATTCTCTATCCTATCATCAACCCTATCCTATCCTCTATCCTATCATATCCTCTATCCTATCCAATCCCCTATCCTATCCTCTATCCTATCCTATCCTCTATCCTATCCTATCCTCTATCCTATCCTATCCTCTATCCGATCCTATCCTCTATCCTATCCTATCCTCTATCCTATCCTACTCTCTATCCTATCTTATCCTCTATCCTATACCATCCTCTATCGTCTCCTATCCTCTATCCTATCCAATCACCTATCCTATCCTCTATCCGATCCTATCCTCTACCCTATCCTATCCTCTATCCTATAATATCATCTATCCTATACTATTCTCTATCCTATCCTATCCTCTATCGTATCCTATCCTCTATCCAATTCTATCCCTTACCCTATCCTATCCTCTATCCTATCCTATTCTGTATCCTATACTCTACCCTATCCTATCCTCCATCCTATCCTATCTTGTATCCTATAATGTCATCTATCCTATCCTATCCTCAATCCTCACCTATCCTCTATCCTATCGTATCTTGTATCCTATCCTATCCTCTAGCCTATAATATCCTCTATCCTATCCAATCCTCTATCCTATCCTCTATCCTATCCTCTATCGTATCCTATCCACTATCCGATCCTATCCTCTATCCTATCCTATTCTCTATCCTATAATATCATCTATCCTATACTATTCTCTATCCTATCCTATCCTCTATCGTATCCTATCCTCTATCCAATTCTATCCCTTACCCTATCCTATCCTCTATCCTATCCTATTCTGTATCCTATACTCTATCCGATCCTATCCTCTATCCTATCCTATCCTCTATCCTATAATAACATCTATCCTATACTATCCTCTATCCTATCCTATCCTCTATCCGATCCTATCCTCTATCCTATCCTATCCTCTATCCTATCCTATCCTCTATCCTATCCTATCCTATATCCTATACCATCATCTAACCTATCCTATTCTCTATCCTATCCTCTATCGTCTGTTCTATCCTATCCTATCCACTATCCTATTCTATCCACTAACCTATCCTATCCTCAATCCTATCCTATCCTCTATCCTATCCAATCCCCTATCCTATACTCCGTCCTATCCTATCCGCTATCCTATCCTATCCTCTATCCGATCCTATCCTCTATCCTATCCTATCCTCTATAATATCGTATCCTCCATCCTATCCAATCCTCTATCCTATAATATCCTCTATCCTATCCTATCCTCTACCCTATCCAATCCTGTATCCTATCCTCTGTCCCATCCTATCCTCTATCCTATCCTATCCTCTATCCTATAATATCATATATCCTATACGATTCTCTATCCTGTCCTATCCTCTACCCTATCCTATCCTCTATTCTATCCTATCCTCTAAGCTACCCAATCCCCTATCCTATCCACTATCCGATCCTATCCTCTATCCTATCCTATCCTCTATCCTATAATTTCCTCTATCCTATCGTATCCTCTATCCTATCCAATCATCTATCATATCCTCTATCCTATCCTATCCTGTGTCCTATCCTATCCTCTATCCTATCCAATCCCCTATCCTATCCTCTATCCGATCCTATCCTCAATCCTATCCTATCCTCTATAATGTCGTATCCTCTATTATATCCAATCCTCAATCCTATAATATCCTCTATCCTATCCTATCCTCTACCCTATCCTATTCTCTATCCTATCCTCTACCGTATCCTATCCTCTACCCTATACTATTCTCTATCGTATCCTATCCTCTATACTATCCAATCCCCTATCCTATCCTCTATCCGATCCTATCCTCTATCCTATCCTAGTCTCTATCCTATCCTCTACCCTATCCTATCCTTTATCCTATCCTATCCCCTATACTACCCAATCCCCTATCCTATCCTCTATCCGATCCTATCCTCTATCCTATCCTATCCTCTATCCCATACTACCATCTAACCTATCCTATTCTCTATCCTATCCTCTATAGTCTGTTCTATCCTATCGTATCCACTATCCTATTCTATCCTCAATGCTCTCCTATCCTCTATCCTATCCTATCTTCTATCCTATCATATCCTCTATCCTATCCTATCTTCTATCCTATCATATCCTCTGTCCTATCCAATCCCCTATCCTATCCTCTATCCTATCCTATCCTCTATCCTATGCTATCCTCTATCCTATCCTATCCTCTATCCGATCCTATCCTCTATCCTATCCTATCCTCTATCCTATCCTATCCTCTATACTATCCAATCCCCTTTCCTATCCTCTATCCGATCCTATCCTCTATCCTATCCTATCCTCTATCCTGTCCTATTCTCTATCCTATCCTCTATCCTATCCTATCCTGTGTCCTATCCTATCCTCTATCCTATCCAATCCCCTATCCTATCCTCTATCCGATCCTATCCTCTATCCTATCCAATCCCCTATCCTATCCTCTATCCGATCCTATCCTCTATCCTATCCTAGTCTCTATCCTATCCACTACCCTATCCTATCCTTTATCCTATCCTATCCCCTATACTACCCAATCCCCTATCCTATCCTCTATCCGATCCTATCCTCTATCCTATCCTATCCTCTATCCCATACTACCATCTAACCTATCCTATTCTCTATCCTATCCTCTATAGTCTGTTCTATCCTATCCTATCCACTATCCTATTCTATCCTCAATGCTCTCCTATCCTCTATCCTATCCTATCTTCTATCCTATCATATCCTCTATCCTATCCTATCTTCTATCCTATCATATCCTCTGTCCTATCCAATCCCCTATCCTATCCTCTATCCTATCCTATCCTCTATCCTATGCTATCCTCTATCCTATCCTATCCACTATCCGATCCTATCCTCTATCCTATCCTATCCTCTATCCTATCCTATTCTCTATCCTATCCTATCCTCTATCTTATCCTATCCTCTATCCTAACCTATCCTCTATCCTATCCTATCCTCTATCCTATCCTATCCTCAACGCTATCCTATCCTCATTACTATCCTATACTCCATTATATCCTATCAGCTATCGTATCATATCCTCTATCCTATAATATCCTCTATCCTATCCAATCCTCTATCTTATCCTCTATCATATCCTCTATCCTATACTATCCTCTATCCTATCCTCTATCCCTATCCTATCCTCTATCCTATCCTATCCTCTATCCTATCCTCTATCCTATCCTCTATCCTATCCTCTATCCTATCCTATCCTCTATCCTATCCTATCCTCTATCCTATCCTCTATCCTATCCTATCCTCTATCCTATCCTATCCTCTATCCTATCGTATCCTCTATCCTATCCTATCCTCTATCCTAACCTATCCTCTATCCTATCCTATCCTCTATCCTATCCTATCCTCAACGCTATCCTATCCTCTATCCTATCCTATCCTATCCTCTATCCTAACCTATCCTCTATCTTATCCAATCGTCTATCCTATCCTATCCTCTATCCTATCCTATCCTCCATCGTCTCCTATCCTCTATCCTATCCAATCCCCTATCGTATCCTCTATCCTATCCTATCCTCTATCCTATCCAATCCTCTATCCTATCCTCTATCCTATCCTATCCTCTATCCTATCCTATCCTCTATCCTATCCTATCCTCTATCCTATCCTATCCTCTATCCTATCCTATGCTCTATCCTATCCTATCCTCTATCCTAACCTATCCTCTATCCTATCCTATCCTCTATCCTATCCTATCCTCAACGCTATCCTATTCTCATTACTATCCTATACTCCATTATATGCTATCAGCTATCGTATCATATCCTCTATCCTATAATATCCTCTATCCTATCCAATCCTCTATCTTATCCTCTATCATATCCTCTATCCTATCCTATCCTCTATCCTATCCTCTATCCTGTCCTATCCTCTATCCTCTCCTATCCTTTATACTAACCAATCCTCTATCCTGTCCTCTATCCTATCCTATCCTCTATCCTATCCTATCCTCAATCCTATCCTATCCTCTATCCTATCCTATCCTCTATCCTATCCTATCCTCTATCCTATCCTATCCTCTATCCTATCCTATCCTCTATCCTATCCTATCCTCTATCCTATCCTATCCTCTATCCTATCCTATCCTCTATCCTATCCTATCCTCTATCCTATCCTATCCTCTATCCTATCCTATCATCTATCCTATCCTATCCTCTATCCTATCCTATCCTCTATCCTATCCTATCCTCTATCCTATCCTATCCTCTATCCTATCCTATCCTCTATCCTATCCTATCCTCTATCCTATCCTATCCTCTATCCTATCCTATCCTCTATCCTATCCTATCCTCTATCCTATCCTATCCTCTATCCTATCCTATCCTCTATCCTATCCTATCCTCTATCCTATCCTATTCTCTACACTATCCTAACCTCTATCCTATCCTATCCTCAACCCTATCCTATCCTCATTCCTATCCTATACTCCATTATATCCTATCCTCTACCCTATCCCATCCCCTATCCTATCCTATCCTCTATCCTATCCTATCCTCTATCCTATCCTATCCTCTATTCTATCCTATCCTCTATCCTATCCTATCCTCTATCCTATCCTATCCTCTATCCTATCCTGTCCTCTATCCTAACCTATCCTCTATCCTATCCTATCCTCCATCCTATCCTATCCTGAACCCTATCCTATCCTCATTCCTATCCTATACTCCATTATATCCTATCCGCTATCCTATCATATCCTCTATCCTATCCAATCCTCTATCCTATCCTCTATCCTATCCTCTATCCTATCCTATCCTCTATCCTATCCTATCCTCTATCCTATCCTATCCTCTATCCTATCCTATCCTCTATCCTATCCTATCCTCTATCCTAACCTATCCTCTATCCTATCCTATCCTCTATCCTATCCTATCCTCTATCCTATCCTATCCTCTATCCTATCCTATCCTCTATCCTATCCTATCCTCTATCCTATCCTATCCTCTATCCTATCCTATCCTCTATCCTATCCTATCCTCTATCCTATCCTATCCTCTATCCTATCCTATCCTCTATCCTATCCTATCATCTATCCTATCCTATCCTCTATCCTATCCTATCCTCTATCCTATCCTATCCTCTATCCTATCCTATCCTCTATCCTATCCTATCCTCTATCCTATCCTATCCTCTATCCTATCCTATCCTCTATCCTATCCTATCCTCTATCCTATCCTATCCTCTATCCTATCCTATCCTCTATCCTATCCTATCCTCTATCCTATCCTATTCTCTACACTATCCTAACCTCTATCCTATCCTATCCTCAACCCTATCCTATCCTCATTCCTATCCTATACTCCATTATATCCTATCCTCTACCCTATCCCATCCCCTATCCTATCCTATCCTCTATCCTATCCTATCCTCTATCCTATCCTATCCTCTATTCTATCCTATCCTCTATCCTATCCTATCCTCTATCCTATCCTCTATCCTATCCTATCCTCTATCCTATCCTGTCCTCTATCCTAACCTATCCTCTATCCTATCCTATCCTCTATCCTATCCTATCCTGAACCCTATCCTATCCTCATTCCTATCCTATACTCCATTATATCCTATCCGCTATCCTATCATATCCTCTATCCTATCCAATCCTCTATCCTATCCTCTATCCTATCCTCTATCCTATCCTATCCTCTATCCTATCCTATCCTCTATCCTATCCTATCCTCTATCCTATCCTATCCTCTATCCTATCCTATCCTCTATCCTAACCTATCCTCTATCCTATCCTATCCTCTATCCTATCCTATCCTCTATCCTATCCTATCCTCAACGCTATCCTATCCTCATTCCTATCGTATACTCCATTATATCCTATCCGCTATCGTATCATATCCTCTATCCTATAATATCCTCTATCCTGTCCAATCGTCTATCCTATCCTCTATCATATCCTCTATCCTATCCTATCCTCTATCCTATCCTCTATCCTATCCTCTATCCTATCCTATCCTCTATCCTATCCTATCCTCTATCCTATCCTATCCTCTATCCTATCCTATCCTCTATCCTATCCTATCCTCTATCATATCCTATCCTCTATCCTATCCTATCCTCTATCCTATCCTATCCTCTATCCTATCCTATCCTCTATCCTATCCTATCCTCTATCCTATCCTATCCTCTATCCTATCCTATCCTCTATCCTATCCTATCCTCTATCCTATCCTATCCTCTATCCTATCCTATCCTCTATCCTATCCTATCCTCTATCCTATCCTATCCTCTATCCTATCCTATCCTCTATCCTATCCTATCCTCTATCCTATCCTATCCTCTATCCTATCCTATCCTCTATCCTATCCTATCCTCTATCCTATCCTATCCTCTATCCTATCCTATCCTCTATCCTATCCTATCCTCTATCCTATCCTATTCTCTACACTATCCTAACCTCTATCCTATCCTATCCTCAACCCTATCCTATCCTCATTCCTATCCTATACTCCATTATATCCTATCCTCTATCCCATCCCATCCTCTCTCCTATCCTATCCTCTATCCTATCCTATCCTCTATCCTATCCTATCCTCTATTCTATCCTATCCTCTATCCTATCCTATCCTCTATCCTATCCTATCCTCTATCCTATCCTATCCTCTATCCTAACCTATCCTCTATCCTATCCTATCCTCAACCCTATCCTATCCTCATTCCTATCCTATACTCCATTATATCCTATCCTCTATCCTATCCCATCCTCTATCCTATCCTATCCTCTATCCTATCCTATCCTCTATCCTATCCTATCCTCTATTCTATCCTATCCTCTATCCTATCCTATCCTCTATCCTATCCTATCCTCTATCCTATCCTATCCTCTATCCTAACCTATCCTCTATCCTATCCTATCCTCTATCCTATCCTATCCTGAACCCTATCCTATCCTCATACCTATCCTATACTCCATTATATCCTATCCGCTATCCTATCATATCCTCTATCCTATCCAATCCTCTATCCTATCCTCTATCCTATCCTCTATCCTATCCTATCCTCTATCCTATCCTATCCTCTATCCTATCCTATCCTCTATCCTATCCTATCCTCTATCCTATCCTATCCTCTATCCTAACCTATCCTCTATCCTATCCTATCCTCTATCCTATCCTATCCTCTATCCTATCCTATCCTCAACGCTATCCTATCCTCATTCCTATCGTATACTCCATTATATCCTATCCGCTATCGTATCATATCCTCTATCCTATAATATCCTCTATCCTGTCCAATCGTCTATCCTATCCTCTATCATATCCTCTATCCTATCCTATCCTCTATCCTATCCTCTATCCTATCCTCTATCCTATCCTATCCTCTATCCTATCCTATCCTCTATCCTATCCTATCCTCTATCCTATCCTATCCTCTATCCTATCCTATCCTCTATCATATCCTATCCTCTATCCTATCCTATCCTCTATCCTATCCTATCCTCTATCCTATCCTATCCTCTATCCTATCCTATCCTCTATCCTATCCTATCCTCTATCCTATCCTATCCTCTATCCTATCCTATCCTCTATCCTATCCTATCCTCTATCCTATCCTATCCTCTATCCTATCCTATCCTCTATCCTATCCTATCCTCTATCCTATCCTATCCTCTATCCTATCCTATCCTCTATCCTATCCTATCCTCTATCCTATCCTATCCTCTATCCTATCCTATCCTCTATCCTATCCTATCCTCTATCCTATCCTATCCTCTATCCTATCCTATCCTCTATCCTATCCTATCCTCTATCCTATCCTATCCTCTATCCTATCCTATTCTCTACACTATCCTAACCTCTATCCTATCCTATCCTCAACCCTATCCTATCCTCATTCCTATCCTATACTCCATTATATCCTATCCTCTATCCTATCCCATCCTCTATCCTATCCTATCCTCTATCCTATCCTATCCTCTATCCTATCCTATCCTCTATTCTATCCTATCCTCTATCCTATCCTATCCTCTATCCTATCCTATCCTCTATCCTATCCTATCCTCTATCCTAACCTATCCTCTATCCTATCCTATCCTCAACCCTATCCTATCCTCATTCCTATCCTATACTCCATTATATCCTATCCTCTATCCTATCCCATCCTCTATCCTATCCTATCCTCTATCCTATCCTATCCTCTATCCTATCCTATCCTCTATTCTATCCTATCCTCTATCCTATCCTATCCTCTATCCTATCCTATCCTCTATCCTATCCTATCCTCTATCCTAACCTATCCTCTATCCTATCCTATCCTCTATCCTATCCTATCCTGAACCCTATCCTATCCTCATACCTATCCTATACTCCATTATATCCTATCCGCTATCCTATCATATCCTCTATCCTATCCAATCCTCTATCCTATCCTCTATCCTATCCTCTATCCTATCCTATCCTCTATCCTATCCTATCCTCTATCCTATCCTATCCTCTATCCTATCCTATCCTCTATCCTATCCTATCCTCTATCCTAACCTATCCTCTATCCTATCCTATCCTCTATCCTATCCTATCCTCTATCCTATCCTATCCTCAACGCTATCCTATCCTCATTACTATCGTATACTCCATTATATCCTATCCGCTATCGTATCATATCCTCTATCCTATAATATCCTCTATCCTGTCCAATCGTCTATCCTATCCTCTATCATATCCTCTATCCTATCCTATCCTCTATCCTATCCTCTATCCTATCCTGTATCCTATCCTATCCTCTATCCTATCCTATCCTCTATCCTATCCTATCCTCTATCCTATCCTATCCTCTATCCTATCCTATCCTCTATCCTATCCTATCCTCTATCCTATCCTATCCTCTATCCTATCCTATCCTCTATCCTATCCTATTCTCTACACTATCCTAACCTCTATCCTATCCTATCCTCAACCCTATCCTATCCTCTATCCTATCCTATCCTGAACCCTATCCTATCCTCATTCCTATCCTATACTCCATTATATCCTATCCGCTATCCTATCATATCCTCTATCCTATCCTCTATCCTATCCTATCCTCTATCCTATCCTATCCTCTATCCTATCCTATCCTCTATCCTATCCTATCCTCTATCCTAACCTATCCTCTATCCTATCCTATCCTCTATCCTATCCTCTATCATATCCTCTATCCCATACTATCCTCTATCCTATCCTCTATCCCTATCCTATCCTCTATCCTATCCTCTATCCCTATCCTATCCTCTATCCTATCCTATCCTCTATCCTATCCTCTATCCTATCCTCTATCCTATCCTATCCTCTATCCTATCCTATCCTCTATCCTATCCTATCCTCTATCCTATCCTATCCTCTATCCTATCCTATCCTCTATCCTATCCTATCCTCTATCCTATCCTATCCTCTATCCTATCCTATCCTCTATCCTATCCTATCCTCTATCCTATCCTATCATCTATCCTATCCTATCCTCTATCCTATCCTATCCTCTATCCTATCCTATCCTCTATCCTATCCTATCCTCTATCCTATCCTATCCTCTATCCTATCCTATCCTCTATCCTATCCTGTCCTCTATCCTATCCTATCCTCTATCCTATCGTATCCTCTATCCTATCCTATCCTCTATCCTAACCTATCCTCTATCCTATCCTATCCTCTATCCTATCCTATCCTCAACGCTATCCTATCCTCTATCCTATCCTATCCTATCCTCTATCCTAACCTATCCTCTATCTTATCCAATCGTCTATCCTATCCTATCCTCTATCCTATCCTATCCTCCATCGTCTCCTATCCTCTATCCTATCCAATCCCCTATCGTATCCTCTATCCTATCCTATCCTCTATCCTATCCAATCCCCTATCTTATCTTATATCGTCTCCTGTCCTCTATCCTATCCAATCCTCTATCCTATCCTCTATCCTATCCTATCCTCTATCCTATCCAATCCTCTATCCTATCCTCTATCCTATCCTATCCTCTATCCTATCCTATCCTCTATCCTATCCTATCCTCTATCCTATCCTATCCTCTATCCTATCCTATCCTGAACCCTATCCTATCCTCATACCTATCCTATACTCCATTATATCCTATCCGCTATCCTATCATATCCTCTATCCTATCCAATCCTCTATCCTATCCTCTATCCTATCCTCTATCCTATCCTATCCTCTATCCTATCCTATCCTCTATCCTATCCTATCCTCTATCCTATCCTATCCTCTATCCTATCCTATCCTCTATCCTAACCTATCCTCTATCCTATCCTATCCTCTATCCTATCCTATCCTCTATCCTATCCTATCCTCAACGCTATCCTATCCTCATTACTATCGTATACTCCATTATATCCTATCCGCTATCGTATCATATCCTCTATCCTATAATATCCTCTATCCTGTCCAATCGTCTATCCTATCCTCTATCATATCCTCTATCCTATCCTATCCTCTATCCTATCCTCTATCCTATCCTATCCTCTATCCTATCCTATCCTCTATCCTATCCTATCGTATCCTCTATCCTATCCTATCCTCTATCCTATCCTATCCTCTATCCTATCCTATCCTCTATGCTATCCTATCCTCTATCCTATCCTATACTCTATCCTAACCTATCCTCTATCCTATCCTATTCTCTATCCTATCCTATCCTCTATAATATCGTATCCTCTATCATATCCTATCCTCTTGCCTATGATATCATCTACCCTATCGTATCCTCTACCCTATCCAATCTCCTACCCTATCCTCTATCCTATCCTATCCTCTATCGTCTGCTCTATCCTATTCTATCCACTATCCTATCCTATCCTCAATGCTATCCTATTCTCTATCCTCACCTATCCTTTATACTATCCAATCCTCTATCCTAACGTATCCTCTATCCTATCCTATCCTCTTTCCTATCCTATCCTCTATCCTATCCTATCCTCTATCCTAACCTACCCTCTATCCTATCCTATCCTCTATCCTATCCTATCCTCAACGCTATCCTATCCTCTATCCTATCCTCAACGCTATCCTATCCTCTATCCTATCCTATCCTCTATCCTATCCTATCCTCTATCCTAACCTATCCTCTATCCTATCCTATCCTCTATCCTATCCTATCCTCAACACTATCCTATCCTCATTACTATCCTATACTCCATTATATCCTATCCGCTATCGTATCATATCCTCTATCCTATAATATCCTCTATCCTATCCAATCCTCTATCCTATCCTCTATCATATCCTCTATCCTATCCTATCCTCTATCCTATCCTCTATCCTATCCTCTATCCTATCCTCTATCCTATCCTATCCTCTATCCTCTCCTATCCTTTATACTAACCAATCCTCTATCCTATCCTCTATCCTATCCTATCCTATCCTCTATCCTATCCTATCCTCTATCCTATCCTATCCTCTATCCTATCCTATCCTCTATCCTATCCTATCCTCTATCCTATCCTATCCTCTATCCTATCCTATCCTCTATCCTATCCTATCCTCTATCCTATCCTATCGTCTATCCTATCCTATCGTCTATCCTATCCTATCGTCTATCCTATCCTATCCTCTATCCTATCCTATCCTCTATCCTATCCTATCCTCTATCCTATCCTATCCTCTATCCTATCCTATCCTCTATCCTATCCTATCCTCTATCCTATCCTATCCTCTATCCTATCCTATCCTCTATCCTATCCTATCCTCTATCCTATCCTATCCTATCCTATCCTCTATCCTATCCTATCCTCTATCCTATCCTATCCTCTATCCTATCCTATCCTCTATCCTATCCTATCCTCTATCCTATCCTATCCTCTATCCTATCCTCTATCCTATCCTATCCTCTATCCTAACCTATCCTCTATCCTATCCTATCCTCTATCCTATCCTATCCTCTATCCTATCCTATCCTCTATCCTATCCTATCCTCTATCCTATCCTATCCTCTATCCTATCCTATCCTCTATCCTATCCTATCCTCTATCCTATCCTATCCTCTATCCTATCCTATCCTCTATCCTATCCTATCCTCTATCCTATCCTATCCTCTATCCTATCCTATCCTCTATCCTATCCTATCCTCTATCCTATCCTATCCTCTATCCTATCCTATCCTCTATCCTATCCTATCCTCTATCCTAACCTATCCTCTATCTTATCCAATCGTCTATCCTATCCTACCCTCTATCCTATCCTATCCTCCATCGTCTCCTATCCTCTATCCTATCCAATCCCCTATCGTATCCTCTATCCTATCCTATCCTCTATCCTATCCAATCCCCTATCTTATCTTATATCGTCTCCTGTCCTCTATCCTATCCAATCCTCTATCCTATCCTCTATCCTATCCTATCCTCTATCCTATCCTATCCTCTATCCTATCCTATCCTCTATCCTATCCTATCCTCTATCCTATCCTATCCTCTATCCTATCCTATCCTCTATCCTATCCTATCCTCTATCCTATCCTATCCTCTATCCTATCCTATCCTCTATCCTATCCTATCCTCTATCCTATCCTATCCTCTATCCTATCCTATCTTCTATCCTATCCTATCCTCTATCCTATCCTATCCTCTATCCTATCCGATCCTCTATCCTATCCTATCCTCTATCCTATCCTATCCTATCCTCTATCCTATCCTATCCTCTATCCTATCCTATCCTCTATCCTATCCTATCCTCTATCCTATCCTATCCTATCCTCTATCCTATCCTATCGTGTCCTCTATCCTATCCTATCCTCTATCCTATCCTATCCTCTATCCTATCCTATTCTCTATGCTATCCTATCCTCTATCCTATCCTATACTCTATCCTAACCTATCCTCTATCCTATCCTATTCTCTATCCTATCCTATCCTCTATAATATCGTATCCTCTATCATATCCTATCCTCTTGCCTATGATATCATCTACCCTATCGTATCCTCTATCCTATCCAATCTCCTACCCAATCCTCTATCCTATCCTATCCTCTATCGTCTGCTCTATCCTATTCTATCCACTATCCTATCCTATCCTCAATGCTATCCTATTCTCTATCCTCACCTATCCTTTATACTATCCAATCCTCTATCCTAACCTATCCTCTATCCTATCCTATCCTCTTTCCTATCCTATCCTCTATCCTATCCTATCCTCTATCCTAACCTACCCTCTATCCTATCCTATCCTCTATCCTATAATATCCTCTATCCTATCCAATCCTCTATCCTATCCTCTATCATATCCTCTATCCTATCCTATCCTCTATCCTATCCTCTATCCTATCCTATCCTCTATCCTCTCCTATCCTTTATACTAACCAATCCTCTATCCTATCCTCTATCCTATCCTATCCTATCCTATCCTCTATCCTATCCTATCCTCTATCCTATCCTATCCTCTATCCTATCCTATCCTCTATCCTATCCTATCCTCTATCCTATCCTATCCTCTATCCTATCCAATCCTCTATCCTATCCTCTATCATATCCTCTATCCTATCCTATCCTCTATCCTATCCTCTATCCTATCCTATCCTCTATCCTCTCCTATCCTTTATACTAACCAATCCTCTATCCTATCCTCTATCCTATCCTATCCTATCCTCTATCCTATCCTATCCTCTATCCTATCCTATCCTCTATCCTATCCTATCCTCTATCCTATCCTATCCTCTATCCTATCCTATCCTCTATCCTATCCTATCCTCTATCCTATCCTATCCTCCATCGTCTCCTATCCTCTATCCTATCCAATCCCCTATCCTATCCTCTATCCTATCCTATCCTCTATCCTATCCAATCCCCTATCTTATCTTATATCGTCTCCCGTCCTCTATCCTATCCAATCCTCTATCCTATCCTCTATCCTATCCTATCCTCTATCCTATCCTATCCTCTATCCTATCCTATCCTCTATCCTATTCTATCCTCTATCCTAACCTATCCTCTATCCTATCCTATCCTCTATCCTATCCTATCCTCAACGCTATCCTATCCTCATTGCTATCGTATACTCCATTATATCCTATCCGCTATCGTATCATATCCTCTATCCTATAATATCCTCTATCCTATCCAATCGTCTATCCTATCCTCTATCATATCCTCTATCCTATCCTATCCTCTATCCTATCCTATCCTCTATCCTATCCTATCCTCTATCCTATCCTATCCTCTATCCTATCCTATCCTCTATTCTATCCTATCCTCTATCCTGTCGTATCCTCTATAATATCGTATCCTCTATCATATCCTATCCTCTTTCCTATTATATCATCTATCCTATCCAATCTCTATCGTCTCCTTTCCTCCATCCTATCCAATCCCCTATCTTATCTTCTATCGTCTCCTGTCCTCTATCCTATACAATCCCCTATCCTATAATCTATCCTATCCTATCCTCTATCCTATCCTACCATCAATCCTATCCTATCCTATGCTCTATCCTATTCTATACTCTATCCTATCCCATCCTCTATCCTATCCTATCCTCTATCCTATCCTATCCTCTATCCTATCCTATCCTCTATCCTAACCTATCCTCTATCCTATCCTATCCTCTATCCTATCCTATCCTGTATCCTATCCTATCCTCTATCCTATCCTATCCTCTATCCTGTCCTATCCTCTATAATATCGTATACTCTATCATATCCTATCCTCTTTCCTATAATATCATCTATCCTATCCAATCTCTATCGTCTCCTTTCCTCTATCCTATCCAATCCCCTATCCTATCTTCTATCGTCTCCTGTCATCTATCCTATCCAATCCCCTATCCTATCCTCTATCCTATCCTATCCTCTATCCTACCCTCAATCCTATCCTATCCTATGCTCTATCCTATCCTATCCTCTATCCTATCCTATCCTCTATCCTATCCTATCCTCTATCCTATCCTATCCTCTATCCTATCCTATCCTCTATCCTATCCTATCCTCTATCCTATCCTATCCTCTATCCTATCCTATCCTCTATCCTATCCTATCCTCTATCCTATCCTATCCTCTATCCTATCCTATCCTCTATCCTATCCTATCCTCTATCCTATCCTATCCTCTATCCTATCCTATCCTCTATCCTATCCTATCCTATCCTCTATCCTAACCTATCCTCTATCTTATCCAATCGTCTATCCTATCCTATCCTCTATCCTATCCTATCCTCCATCGTCTCCTATCCTCTATCCTATCCAATCCCCTATCCTATCCTCTATCCTATCCTATCCTCTATCCTATCCAATCCCCTATCTTATCTTATATCGTCTCCTGTCCTCTATCCTATCCAATCCTCTATCCTATCCTATCCTCTATCCTATTCTATCCTCTATCCTGTCCTATCCTCTATAATATCGTATCCTCTATCATATCCTATCCTCTTTCCTATTATATCATCTATCCTATCCAATCTCTATCGTCTCCTTTCCTCCATCCTATCCAATCCCCTATCTTATCTTCTATCGTCTCCTGTCCTCTATCCTATACAATCCCCTATCCTATCCTCTATCCTATCCTATCCTCTATCCTATCCTACCATCAATCCTATCCTATCCTATGCTCTATCCTATTCTATACTCTATCCTATCCCATCCTCTATCCTATCCTATCCTCTATCCTATCCTATCCTCTATCCTATCCTATCCTCTATCCTAACCTATCCTCTATCCTATCCTCTATCCTATCCTATCCTCTATCCTATCCTAGCCTCTATCCTATCCTATCCTCTATCCTATCCTATCCTCTATCCTATCCTATCCTCTATCCTAACCTATTCTCTATCCTATCCTATCCTCTATCCTATCATATCCTCAACGCTATCCTATCCTCATTACTATCCTATACTCCATTATATCCTATCCGCTATCGTATCATATCCTCTATCCTATAATATCCTCTATCCTATCCAATCCTCTATCCTATCCTCTATCATATCCTCTATCCTATCCTATCCTCTATCCTATGCTCTATCCTATCCTATCCTCTATCCTCTCCTATCCTTTATACTAACCAATCCTCTATCCTATCCTCTATCCTATCCTTTCCTCTATCCTATCCTATCCTCTATCCTATCCTATCCTCTATCCTATCCTATCCTCTATCCTCTCCTATCCTCTATCCTATCCTATCCTCTATCCTATCCTATCCTATCCTCTATCCTAACCTATCCTCTATCTTATCCTATCCTCTATCCTATCCTATCCTGAACCCTATCCTATCCTCATTCCTATCCTATACTCCATTATATCCTATCCGCTATCCTATCATATCCTCTATCCTATCCAATCCTCTATCCTATCCTCTATCCTATCCTCTATCCTATCCTCTATCCTATCCTATCCTCTATCCTATCCTATCCTCTATCCTATCCTATCCTCTATCCTAACCTATCCTCTATCCTATCCTAGCCTCTATCCTATCCTATCCTCTATCCTATCCTAGCCTCTATCCTATCCAATCCTCTATCCTATCCTCTATCATATCCTCTATCCTATCCTATCCTCTATCCTATCCTCTATCCTATCCTATCCTCTATCCTCTCCTATCCTTTATACTAACCAATCCTCTATCCTATCCTCTATCCTATCCTATCCTATCCTCTATCCTATCCTATCCTCTATCCTATCCTATCCTCTATCCTATCCTATCCTCTATCCTATCCTATCCTCTATCCTATCCTATCCTCTATCCTATCCTATCCTCTATCCTATCCTATCCTCCATCGTCTCCTATCCTCTATCCTATCCAATCCCCTATCCTATCCTCTATCCTATCCTATCCTCTATCCTATCCAATCCCCTATCTTATCTTATATCGTCTCCCGTCCTCTATCCTATCCAATCCTCTATCCTATCCTCTATCCTATCCTATCCTCTATCCTATCCTATCCTCTATCCTATCCTATCCTCTATCCTATTCTATCCTCTATCCTAACCTATCCTCTATCCTATCCTATCCTCTATCCTATCCTATCCTCAACGCTATCCTATCCTCATTGCTATCGTATACTCCATTATATCCTATCCGCTATCGTATCATATCCTCTATCCTATAATATCCTCTATCCTATCCAATCGTCTATCCTATCCTCTATCATATCCTCTATCCTATCCTATCCTCTATCCTATCCTATCCTCTATCCTATCCTATCCTCTATCCTATCCTATCCTCTATCCTATCCTATCCTCTATTCTATCCTATCCTCTATCCTGTCGTATCCTCTATAATATCGTATCCTCTATCATATCCTATCCTCTTTCCTATTATATCATCTATCCTATCCAATCTCTATCGTCTCCTTTCCTCCATCCTATCCAATCCCCTATCTTATCTTCTATCGTCTCCTGTCCTCTATCCTATACAATCCCCTATCCTATAATCTATCCTATCCTATCCTCTATCCTATCCTACCATCAATCCTATCCTATCCTATGCTCTATCCTATTCTATACTCTATCCTATCCCATCCTCTATCCTATCCTATCCTCTATCCTATCCTATCCTCTATCCTATCCTATCCTCTATCCTAACCTATCCTCTATCCTATCCTATCCTCTATCCTATCCTATCCTGTATCCTATCCTATCCTCTATCCTATCCTATCCTCTATCCTGTCCTATCCTCTATAATATCGTATACTCTATCATATCCTATCCTCTTTCCTATAATATCATCTATCCTATCCAATCTCTATCGTCTCCTTTCCTCTATCCTATCCAATCCCCTATCCTATCTTCTATCGTCTCCTGTCATCTATCCTATCCAATCCCCTATCCTATCCTCTATCCTATCCTATCCTCTATCCTACCCTCAATCCTATCCTATCCTATGCTCTATCCTATCCTATCCTCTATCCTATCCTATCCTCAATCCAATCCTATCCTCTATCCTCTCCTATCCTTTATACTAACCAATCCTCTATCCTATCCTCTATCCTATCCTATCCTCTATCCTATCCTATCCTCTATCCTATCCTATCCTCTATCCTATCCTATCCTCTATCCTATCCTATCCTCTATCCTATCCTATCCTCTATCCTATCCTATCCTCTATCCTATCCTATCCTCTATCCTATCCTATCCTCTATCCTATCCTATCCTCTATCCTATCCTATCCTCTATCCTATCCTATCCTCTATCCTATCCTATCCTCTATCCTATCCTATCCTCTATCCTATCCTATCCTCTATCCTATCCTATCCTCTATCCTATCCTATCCTATCCTCTATCCTAACCTATCCTCTATCTTATCCAATCGTCTATCCTATCCTATCCTCTATCCTATCCTATCCTCCATCGTCTCCTATCCTCTATCCTATCCAATCCCCTATCCTATCCTCTATCCTATCCTATCCTCTATCCTATCCAATCCCCTATCTTATCTTATATCGTCTCCTGTCCTCTATCCTATCCAATCCTCTATCCTATCCTATCCTCTATCCTATTCTATCCTCTATCCTGTCCTATCCTCTATAATATCGTATCCTCTATCATATCCTATCCTCTTTCCTATTATATCATCTATCCTATCCAATCTCTATCGTCTCCTTTCCTCCATCCTATCCAATCCCCTATCTTATCTTCTATCGTCTCCTGTCCTCTATCCTATACAATCCCCTATCCTATCCTCTATCCTATCCTATCCTCTATCCTATCCTACCATCAATCCTATCCTATCCTATGCTCTATCCTATTCTATACTCTATCCTATCCCATCCTCTATCCTATCCTATCCTCTATCCTATCCTATCCTCTATCCTATCCTATCCTCTATCCTAACCTATCCTCTATCCTATCCTCTATCCTATCCTATCCTCTATCCTATCCTAGCCTCTATCCTATCCTATCCTGTATCCTATCCTATCCTCTATCCTATCCTATCCTCTATCCTAACCTATTCTCTATCCTATCCTATCCTCTATCCTATCATATCCTCAACGCTATCCTATCCTCATTACTATGCTATACTCCATTATATCCTATCCGCTATCGTATCATATCCTCTATCCTATAATATCCTCTATCCTATCCAATCCTCTATCCTATCCTCTATCATATCCTCTATCCTATCCTATCCTCTATCCTATGCTCTATCCTATCCTATCCTCTATCCTCTCCTATCCTTTATACTAACCAATCCTCTATCCTATCCTCTATCCTATCCTTTCCTCTATCCTATCCTATCCTCTATCCTATCCTATCCTCTATCCTATCCTATCCTCTATCCTCTCCTATCCTCTATCCTATCCTATCCTCTATCCTATCCTATCCTATCCTCTATCCTAACCTATCCTCTATCTTATCCTATCCTCTATCCTATCCTATCCTGAACCCTATCCTATCCTCATTCCTATCCTATACTCCATTATATCCTATCCGCTATCCTATCATATCCTCTATCCTATCCAATCCTCTATCCTATCCTCTATCCTATCCTCTATCCTATCCTCTATCCTATCCTATCCTCTATCCTATCCTATCCTCTATCCTATCCTATCCTCTATCCTAACCTATCCTCTATCCTATCCTAGCCTCTATCCTATCCTATCCTCTATCCTATCCTAGCCTCTATCCTATCCTATCCTCTATCCTATCCTATCCTCTATCCAAACCTATTCTCTATCCTATCCTATCCTCTATCCTATCCTCTATCCTATCCTATCGTCCATCGTCTCCTATCCTCTATCCTATCCAATCCCCTACCCTATCCTCTATCCTATCCTATCCTCTATCCTATCCAATCCTACATCCTATCCTATCCTCCATCGTCTCCAATCCTCTATCCTATCCAATCCCCTATCCTATCCTCTATCCGATCCTATCCTCTATCCTCTCCTATCCTCTATAATATCGTATCCTCTATCATATTCTATACTCTTGCCTGTAATATCATCTATTCTATCCTATTCTCTATCCTATCCTATCCTCTATCCTATACTATCCTCTATCGTCTCCTGTCCTCTATCCTATCCAATCCCCTATCCTATCCTCTGTCCTATCCTATCCGATACTCTATCCTATCCTATCGTCTATAATATCGTATCCTCTATCATATCCTATCCTCTTGCCTATAATATCATCTATCCTATCCTATTCTCTATCCTATCCTATCCTCTATCCTATCCTCTATCCTATCCTCTATCCTATCCTATCCTCAATCCTATCCTGTCCTGTATCCTCTCCTATCCTATATACTAACCAATCCTCTATCCTATCCTCTATCCTATCCTCTATCCTATACTATCCTCTATCGTCTCCTGTCCTCTATCCTATCCAATCCCCTATCCTATCCTCTGTCCTATCCTATCCGATACTCTATCCTATCCTATCGTCTATAATATCGTATCCTCTATCATATCCTATCCTCTTGCCTATAATATCATCTATCCTATCCTATTCTCTATCCTATCCTATCCTCTATCCTATCCTCTATCCTATCCTCTATCCTATCCTATCCTCAATCCTATCCTGTCCTGTATCCTCTCCTATCCTATATACTAACCAATCCTCTATCCTATCCTCTATCCTATCCTATCCTGTATCCTATAGTATCGTCCATCGTCTCCTATCCTCTATCCTATCCAATCCCCTACCCTATCCTCTATCCTATCCTATCCTCTATCCTATCCTATCCTCTATCCAAACCTATTCTCTATCCTATCCTATCCTCTATCCTATCCTATCGTCCATCGTCTCCTATCCTCTATCCTATCCAATCCCCTACCCTATCCTCTATCCTATCCTATCCTCTATCCTATCCAATCCTACATCCTATCCTATCCTCCATCGTCTCCAATCCTCTATCCTATCCAATCCCCTATCCTATCCTCTATCCGATCCTATCCTCTATCCTCTCCTATCCTCTATAATATCGTATCCTCTATCATATTCTATACTCTTGCCTGTAATATCATCTATTCTATCCTATTCTCTATCCTATCCTATCCTCTATCCTATACTATCCTCTATCGTCTCCTGTCCTCTATCCTATCCAATCCCCTATCCTATCCTCTGTCCTATCCTATCCGATACTCTATCCTATCCTATCGTCTATAATATCGTATCCTCTATCATATCCTATCCTCTTGCCTATAATATCATCTATCCTATCCTATTCTCTATCCTATCCTATCCTCTATCCTATCCTCTATCCTATCCTCTATCCTATCCTATCCTCAATCCTATCCTGTCCTGTATCCTCTCCTATCCTATATACTAACCAATCCTCTATCCTATCCTCTATCCTATCCTATCCTGTATCCTATAGTATCGTCCATCGTCTCCTATCCTCTATCCTATCCAATCCCCTACCCTATCCTCTATCCTATCCTATCCTCTATCCTATCCAATCCTACATCCTATCCTATCCTCCATCGTCTCCCATCCTCTATCCTATCCAATCCCCCATCCTATCATCTATCCTATCCTATCCTCTATCCTATAATACCATCAATCCTATCCAATCTCTATCGTCCCCTGTCCTCTACCCTAGCAAATCCCCTATCTTATCCTCTATCGTCTCCTGCCCTCTATCCTATCCTATCCTCTATCCTATCCTATCCTCTATCCTATCCTATCCTCTATCCTATCCTATCCTCTATCCTATCCTATCCTCTATCCTATCCTATCCTCTATCATATCCTATCCTCTATCCTATCCTATCCTCAATCCTATCATATCCTCTATCCTCTCCTATCCTTTATACTAACCAATCCTCTATCCTATCCTCTATCCTATCCTATACTCTATCCTATCCTATACTCTATCCTATCCTATCCTCTATCCTATCCTATCCTCTGTCCTATCCAATCCCCTATCCTATCTTCTATCGTCTCCTGTCCTCTATCCTATCCAATCCCCTATCCTGTCCTATCCTCTATCCTATCCTATCCTCAATCCTATCCTATCCTATGTTCTTTCCTATTCTATACTCTATCCTATCCTATGCTCTATCCTATCCTATACTCTATCCTATCCTATCCTCTATCCTATCCTATCCTCTATCCTATCCTATCCTCTATCCTATCCTATCCTCTATCCTATCCTATCCTCTATCCTATCCTATCCTCTATCCTATCCTATCCTCTATCATATCCTATCCTCTATCCTATCCTATCCTCAATCCTATCATATCCTCTATCCTCTCCTATCCTTTATACTAACCAATCCTCTATCCTATCCTCTATCCTATCCTATCCTCTATCCTATCCTATCCTCCATCGTCTCCTATCCTCTATCCTATCCAATCCCCTACCCTATCCTCTATTATATCCTATCCTCTATCCTATCCAATCCTACATCCTATCCTATCCTCCATCGTCTCCTATCCTCTATCCTATCCAATCCCCTATCCTATCCTCTATCCGATCCTATCCTCTATCCTATCCTATCCTCTATAATATCGTATCCTATATCATAATCTATCCTCTTTCCTATAATATCATCTATCCTATCATATCCTCTATCCTATACTATCCTCTATCGTCTCCTGTCCTCTATCCTATCCAATCCCCTATCCTATCCTCTGTACTGTCCTATCCGATATTCTATCCTATCCTATCCTCTATCCTATCCTATCCTCTATCCTATCCTATCCTCTATCCTATCCAATCCTACATCCTATCCTATCCGCTATGCTATCCTATCCTCTATCCTATCCTATCCTCTATCCTATCCTATCCTATGCTCTTTCCTATTCTATCCTCTATCGCATCCTATCCTCTATCCTATCCAATCCTACATCCTATCCTATCCGCTATGCTATCCTATCCTCTATCCTATCCTATCCTCTATCCTATCCTATCCTCTATCCTATCCTATCCTCTACCCTATCCTATCCTCTATCCTATCCTATCCTCTAGCCTATCCTATCCTCAATCCTATCCTGTCCTGTATCCTCTCCTATCCTATATACTAACCAATCCTCTATCCTATCCTCTATCCTATCTTATCGTCCATCGTCTCCTATCCTCTATCCTATCCAATCCCCTACCCTATCCTCTATCCTATCCTATCCTCTATCCTATCCAATCCTACATCCTATCCTATCCTCCATCGTCTCCAATCCTCTATCCTATCCAATCCCCTATCCTATCCTCTATCCGATCCTATCCTCTATCCTATCCTATCCTCTATAATATCGTATCCTCTATCATATTCTATCCTCTTGCCTGTAATATCATCTATTCTATCCTATTCTCTATCCTATCCTATCCTCTATCCTATACTATCCTGTATCGTCTCCTGTCCTCTATCCTATCCAATCCCCTATCCTATCCTCTGTCCTATCCTATCCGATACTCTATCCTATCCTATCGTCTATAATATCGTATCCTCTATCATATCCTATCCTCTTGCCTATAATATCATCTATCCTATCCTATTCTCTATCCTATCCTATCCTCTATCCTATCCTCTATCCTATCCTCTATCCTATCCTATCCTCAATCCTATCCTGTCCTGTATCCTCTCCTATCCTATATACTAACCAATCCTCTATCCTATCCTCTATCCTATCCTATCCTGTATCCTATAGTATCGTCCATCGTCTCCTATCCTCTATCCTATCCAATCCCCTACCCTATCCTCTATCCTATCCTATCCTCTATCCTATCCAATCCTACATCCTATCCTATCCTCCATCGTCTCCCATCCTCTATCCTATCCAATCCCCCATCCTATCATCTATCCTATCCTATCCTCTATCCTATAATACCATCTATCCTATCCAATCTCTATCGTCCCCTGTCCTCTACCCTAGCAAATCCCCTATCTTATCCTCTATCGTCTCCTGCCCTCTATCCTATCCTATCCTCTATCCTATCCTATTCTCTATCCTATCCTATCCTCTATCCTATCCTCTATCCTATCCTATTCTCTATCCTATCCTATCCTCTATCCTATCCTCTATCCTATCCTCTATCCTATCCTATCCTCAATCCTATCCTGTCCTGTATCCTCTCCTATCCTATATACTAACCAATCCTCTATCCTATCCTCTATCCTATCCTATCCTGTATCCTATAGTATCGTCCATCGTCTCCTATCCTCTATCCTATCCAATCCCCTACCCTATCCTCTATCCTATCCTATCCTCTATCCTATAATACCATCTATCCTATCCAATCTCTATCGTCCCCTGTCCTCTACCCTAGCAAATCCCCTATCTTATCCTCTATCGTCTCCTGCCCTCTATCCTATCCTATCCTCTATCCTATCCAATCCCCTATCCTATCCTCTATCCGATCCTATCCTCTATCCTATCCTATCCTCTATAATATCGTATCCTATATCATAATCTATCCTCTTTCCTATAATATCATCTATCCTATCATATCCTCTATCCTATACTATCCTCTATCGTCTCCTGTCCTCTATCCTATCCAATCCCCTATCCTATCCTCTGTACTATCCTATCCGATATTCTATCCTATCCTATCCTCTATCCTATCCTATCCTCTATCCTATCCAATCCTACATCCTATCCTATCCGCTATGCTATCCTATCCTCTATCCTATCCTATCCTCTATCCTATCCTATCCTATGCTCTTTCCTATTCTATCCTCTATCGCATCCTATCCTCTATCCTATCCAATCCTACATCCTATCCTATCCGCTATGCTATCCTATCCTCTATCCTATCCTATCCTCTATCCTATCCTATCCTCTATCCTATCCTATCCTCTACCCTATCCTATCCTCTATCCTATCCTATCCTCTAGCCTATCCTATCCTCAATCCTATCCTGTCCTGTATCCTCTCCTATCCTATATACTAACCAATCCTCTATCCTATCCTCTATCCTATCTTATCGTCCATCGTCTCCTATCCTCTATCCTATCCAATCCCCTACCCTATCCTCTATCCTATCCTATCCTCTATCCTATCCTATCCTCTATCCTATCCTATCCTCTATCCTATCCAATCCTACATCCTATCCTATCCTCCATCGTCTCCAATCCTCTATCCTATCCAATCCCCTATCCTATCCTCTATCCGATCCTATCCTCTATCCTATCCTATCCTCTATAATATCGTATCCTCTATCATATTCTATCCTCTTGCCTGTAATATCATCTATTCTATCCTATTCTCTATCCTATCCTATACTCTATCCTATACTATCCTCTATCGTCTCCTGTCCTCTATCCTATCCAATCCCCTATCCTATCCTCTATCCTATCCTATCCTCTATCCTATCCTATCCTCTATCCTGTCCTATCCTCTATAATATCGTATCCTCTATCATATCCTATCCTCTTTCCTATAATATCATCTATCCTATCCAATCTCTATCGTCTCCTTTCCTCTATCCTATCCAATCCCCTATCTTATCTTCTTTCGTCTCCTGTCCTCTATCCTATCCAATCCCCTATCCTATCCTCTATCCTATCCTATCCTCTATCCTATCCTACCCTCAATCCTATCCTATCCTATGCTCTATCCTATTCTACACTCTATCCTATCCCAACCTCTATCCTATCCTATCCTCTATCCTATCCTATCCTCTATCCTATCCTATCCTCTATCCTATCCTATCCTCTATCCTATCCTATCCTTTATCCTATCCTATCCTCAATCCTATCCTATCCTCTATAGTCTCCTATCCTTTATACTAACCAATCCTCTATCTTATCCTCTATCCTATCCTATCCTCCGTCGTCTCCTATCCTCTATCCTATCCAATCCCCTATCCTATCCAATCTCTATCGTCCCCTGTCCTCTATCCTAGCAAATCCCCTATCTTATCTTCTATCGTCACCTGCCCTCTATCCTATCCAATCCCCTATCTTATCTTCTATCGTCTCCTGTCCTCTATCCTATCCAATCCCCAACCTATTCTCTATCCTATCCTATCCTCTATCCTATAATATCATCTATCCTATCCAATCTCTATCGTCCCCTGTCCTCTATCCTAGCAAATCCCCTAACTTATCCTCTATCGTCACCTGCCCTCTATCCTATCCAATCCCCTATCTTATCTTCTATCGTCTCCTGTCCTCTATCCTATCCAATCCCCAACCTATCCTCTATCCTATCCTATCCTCTATCGTATCCTATCCTCAATCCTATCCTATCCTATGCTCTTTCCTATTCTATACTCTATCCTATCCTATCCTCTATCCTATCCTATCCTCTATCCTATCCTATCCTCTATCCTAGCATATCCTCTATCCTATCCTATCCTCTATCCTATCCTATCCTCAATCCTATCCTGTCCTGTATCCTCTCCTATCCTATATACTAACCAATCCTCTATCCTATCCTCTATCCTATCCTATTCTCTATCCTATCCTATCCTCTATCCTATCCTATCCTCTATCCTATCCTATCCTCTATCCTATCCAATCCCCTATCCTATCTTCTATCGTCTCCTGTCCTCTATCCTATCCAATCCCCTATCCTGTCCTATCCTCTATCCTATCCTATCCTCAATCCTATCCTATAATATGTTCTTTGCTATTCTATACTCTATCCTATCCTATCCTCTATCCTATCCTATACTCTATCCTATCCTATCCTCTATCCTATCCTATCCTCTATCGTCTCCTGTCCTCTATCCTATCCAATCCCCTATCCTATCCTCTGTACTATCCTATCCGATATTCTATCCTATCCTATCCTCTATCCTATCCTGTCCTCTATCCTATCCAATCCTACATCCTATCCTATCCGCTATGCTATCCTATCCTCTATCCTATCCTATCCTCTAGCCTATCCTATCCTCTATCCTATCCTATCCTCTATCGTATCCTATCCTCTATCCTATCCTCTATCCTATCCAATCCTACATCCTATCCTATCTTCCATCGTCTCCTATCCTCTATCCTATCCAATCCCCTATCCTATTCTCTATCCTATCCTATGCTCTATCCTATAATATCATCTATCCTATCCAATCTCTATCGTCCCCTGTCCTCTACCCTAGCAAATCCCCTAACTTATCCTCTATCGTCACATGCCCTCTATCCTATCCAATCCCCTATCTTATCTTCTATCGTCTCCTGTCCTCTATCCTATCCAATCCCCAACCTATCCTCTATCCTATCCTATCCTCTATCCTATCCTATCCTCAATCCTATCCTATCCTATGCTCTTTCCTATTCTATACTCTATCCTATCCTATCCTTTATCCTATCCTATCCTCTATCCTATCCTATCCTCTATCCTATCCTATCCTCTATCCTATCCTATCCTCTATCCTATCCTATCCTCTATCCTATCCTATCCTCTATCCTAGCATATCCTCTATCCTATCCTATCCTCTATCCTATCCTATCCTCAATCCTATCCTGTCCTGTATCCTCTCCTATCCTATATACTAACCAATCCTCTATCCTATCCTATCGTCCATCGTCTCCTATCCTCTATCCTATCCAATCCCCTACCCTATCCTCTATCCTATCCTATCCTCTATCCTATCCAATCCTACATCCTATCCTATCCTCCATCGTCTCCCATCCTCTATCCTATCCAATCCCCCATCCTATCATCTATCCTATCCTATCCTCTATCCTATAATACCATCTATCCTATCCAATCTCTATCGTCCCCTGTCCTCTACCCTAGCAAATCCCCTATCTTATCCTCTATCGTCTCCTGCCCTCTATCCTATCCAATCCCCTATCCTATCTTCTATCGTCTCCTGTCCTCTATCCTATCCAATCCCCAACCTATCCTCTATCCTATCCTATCCTCTATCCTATCCTATCCTCAATCCTATCCTATCCTATGCTCTTTCCTATTCTATACTCTATCCTATCCTATCCTTTATCCTATCCTATCCTCTATCCTATCCTATCCTCTATCCTATCCTATCCTCTATCCTATCCTATCCTCTATCCTATCCTATCCTCTATCCTATCCTATCCTCTATCCTATCCTATCCTCTATCCTATCCTATCCTCTATCCTATCCTATCCTCTATCCTATCCTATCCTCTATCATATCCTATCCTCTATCCTATCCTATCCTCAATCCTATCATATCCTCTATCCTCTCCTATCCTTTATACTAACCAATCCTCTATCCTATCCTCTATCCTATCCTATCCTCTATCCTATCCTATCCTCCATCGTCTCCTATCCTCTATCCTATCCAATCCCCTACCCTATCCACTATCCTATCCTATCCTCTATCCTATCCAATCCTACATCCTACCCTATCCTCTATCGTCTCCTATCCTCTATCCTATCCAATCCCCTATCCTATCCTCTATCCGATCCTATCCTCTATCCTATCCTATCCTCTATAATATCGTATCCTATATCATAATCTATCCTCTTTCCTATAATATCATCTATCCTATCATATCCTCTATCCTATACTATCCTCTATCGTCTCCTGTCCTCTATCCTATCCAATCCCCTATCCTATCCTCTGTACTATCCTATCCGATATTCTATCCTATCCTATCCTCTATCCTATCCTATCCTCTATCCTATCCAATCCTACATCCTATCCTATCCGCTATGCTATCCTATCCTCTATCCTATCCTATCCTCTATCCTATCCTATCCTATGCTCTTTCCTATTCTATCCTCTATCGCATCCTATCCTCTATCCTATCCAATCCTACATCCTATCCTATCCGCTATGCTATCCTATCCTCTATCCTATCCTATCCTCTATCCTATCCTATCCTCTATCCTATCCTATCCTCTACCCTATCCTATCCTCTATCCTATCCTATCCTCTAGCCTATCCTATCCTCAATCCTATCCTGTCCTGTATCCTCTCCTATCCTATATACTAACCAATCCTCTATCCTATCCTCTATCCTATCTTATCGTCCATCGTCTCCTATCCTCTATCCTATCCAATCCCCTACCCTATCCTCTATCCTATCCTATCCTCTATCCTATCCTATCCTCTATCCTATCCTATCCTCTATCCTATCCTATCCTCTATCCTACGCAATCCTACATCCTATCCTATCCTCCATCGTCTCCAATCCTCTATCCTATCCAGTCCCCTATCCTATCCTCTATCCGATCCTATCCTCTATCCTATCCTATCCTCTATAATATCGTATCCTCTATCATATTCTATCCTCTTGCCTGTAATATCATCTATTCTATCCTATTCTCTATCCTATCCTATACTCTATCCTATACTATCCTCTATCGTCTCCTGTCCTCTATCCTATCCAATCCCCTATCCTATCCTCTATTCTATCAAATCCCCTATCTTATCCTCTATCGTGTCCTGTCCTCTATCCTATCCCATACCCTATCCTATCCTCTATCCTATCGTATCCTCTATAATATCGTAACCTCTATCATATTCTATCCTCTAACCTATAATATCATCTATCCTATCCTATCCTCTATCCCATCCAATCTCTATCGTCCCCTGTCCTCTATCCTAGCAAATCCCCTATCTTATCCTCTATCGTCTCCTGTCCTCTATCCTATCCAATCCCCAACCTATTCTCTATCCTATCCTATCCTCTATCCTATAATATCATCTATCCTATCCAATCTCTATCGTCCCCTGTCCTCTATCCTAGCAAATCCCCTAACTTATCCTCTATCGTCACCTGCCCTCTATCCTATCCAATCCCCTATCTTATCTTCTATCGTCTCCTGTCCTCTATCCTATCCAATGCCCAACCTATCCTCTATCCTATCCTATCATCTATCCTATCCTATCCTCAATCCTATCCTATCCTATGCTCTTTCCTATTCTATACTCTATCCTATCCTATCCTCTATCCTATCCTATCCTCTATCCTATCCTATCCTCTATCCTATCCTATCCTCTATCCTATCCTATCCTCTATCCTAGCATATCCTCTATCCTATCCTATCCTCTATCCTAGCATATCCTCTATCCTATCCTATCCTCTATCCTATCCTATCCTCAATCCTATCCTGTCCTGTATCCTCTCCTATCCTATATACTAACCAATCCTCTATCCTATCCTATCGTCCATCGTCTCCTATCCTCTATCCTATCCAATCCCCTTTCCAATCCTCTATCCTATCGTATCCTCTATAATATCGTATCCTCTATCATATTCTATCCTCTATCCTATAATATCATCTATCCTATCCTATCCTCTATCCTATCCTATCCTCAATCCTATCCTGTCCTGTATCCTCTCCTATCCTATATACTAACCAATCCTCTATCCTATCCTCTATCCTATCCAATCCCCTACCCTATCCTCTATCCTATCCTATCCTCTATCCTATCCAATCCTACATCCTATCCTATCCTCCATCGTCTCCCATCCTCTATCCTATCCAATCCCCCATCCTATCATCTATCCTATCCTATCCTCTATCCTATAATACCATCTATCCTATCCAATCTCTATCGTCCCCTGTCCTCTACCCTAGCAAATCCCCTATCTTATCCTCTATCGTCTCCTGCCCTCTATCCTATCCAATCCCCTATCCTATCTTCTATCGTCTCCTGTCCTCTGTCCTATCCAATCCCCTATCCTGTCCTATCCTCTATCCTATCCTATCCTCAATCCTATCCTATCCTATGTTCTTTCCTATTCTATACTCTATCCTATCCTATCCTCTATCCTATCCTATACTCTATCCTATCCTATCCTCTATCCTATCCTATCCTCTATCCTATCCTATCCTCTATCCTATCCTATCCTCTATCCTATCCTATCCTCTATCCTATCATATCCTCTATCCTCTCCTATCCTTTATACTAACCAATCCTCTATCCTATCCTCTATCCTATCCTATCCTCTATCATATCCTATCCTCTATCCTATCCTATCCTCAATCCTATCATATCCTCTATCCTCTCCTATCCTTTATACTAACCAATCCTCTATCCTATCCTCTATCCTATCATATCCTCTATCCTATCCTATCCTCCATCGTCTCCTATCCTCTATCCTATCCAATCCCCTACCCTATCCACTATCCTATCCTATCCTCTATCCTATCCAATCCTACATCCTATCCTATCCTCCATCGTCTCCTATCCTCTATCCTATCCAATCCCCTATCCTATCCTCTATCCGATCCTATCCTCTATCCTATCCTATCCTCTATAATATCGTATCCTATATCATAATCTATCCTCTTTCCTATAATATCATCTATCCTATCATATCCTCTATCCTATACTATCCTCTATCGTCTCCTGTCCTCTATCCTATCCAATCCCCTATCCTATCCTCTGTACTATCCTATCCGATATTCTATCCTATCCTATCCTCTATCCTATCCTATCCTCTATCCTATCCAATCCTACATCCTATCCTATCCGCTATGCTATCCTATCCTCTATCCTATCCTATCCTCTATCCTATCCTATCCTATGCTCTTTCCTATTCTATCCTCTATCGCATCCTATCCTCTATCCTATCCAATCCTACATCCTATCCTATCCGCTATGCTATCCTATCCTCTATCCTATCCTATCCTCTATCCTATCCTATCCTCTATCCTATCCTATCCTCTACCCTATCCTATCCTCTATCCTATCCTATCCTCTAGCCTATCCTATCCTCAATCCTATCCTGTCCTGTATCCTCTCCTATCCTATATACTAACCAATCCTCTATCCTATCCTCTATCCTATCTTATCGTCCATCGTCTCCTATCCTCTATCCTATCCAATCCCCTACCCTATCCTCTATCCTATCCTATCCTCTATCCTATCCTATCCTCTATCCTATCCTATCCTCTATCCTATCCTATCCTCTATCCTATCCAATCCTACATCCTATCCTATCCTCCATCGTCTCCAATCCTCTATCCTATCCAATCCCCTATCCTATCCTCTATCCGATCCTATCCTCTATCCTATCCTATCCTCTATAATATCGTATCCTCTATCATATTCTATCCTCTTGCCTGTAATATCATCTATTCTATCCTATTCTCTATCCTATCCTATACTCTATCCTATACTATCCTCTATCGTCTCCTGTCCTCTATCCTATCCAATCCCCTATCCTATCCTCTATCCTATCCTATCCTCTATCCTATCCTATCCTCTATCCTGTCCTATCCTCTATAATATCGTATCCTCTATCATATCCTATCCTCTTTCCTATAATATCATCTATCCTATCCAATCTCTATCGTCTCCTTTCCTCTATCCTATCCAATCCCCTATCTTATCTTCTTTCGTCTCCTGTCCTCTATCCTATCCAATCCCCTATCCTATCCTCTATCCTATCCTATCCTCTATCCTATCCTACCCTCAATCCTATCCTATCCTATGCTCTATCCTATTCTACACTCTATCCTATCCCAACCTCTATCCTATCCTATCCTCTATCCTATCCTATCCTCTATCCTATCCTATCCTCTATCCTATCCTATCCTCTATCCTATCCTATCCTTTATCCTATCCTATCCTCAATCCTATCCTATCCTCTATAGTCTCCTATCCTTTATACTAACCAATCCTCTATCTTATCCTCTATCCTATCCTATCCTCCGTCGTCTCCTATCCTCTATCCTATCCAATCCCCTATCCTATCCAATCTCTATCGTCCCCTGTCCTCTATCCTAGCAAATCCCCTATCTTATCTTCTATCGTCACCTGCCCTCTATCCTATCCAATCCCCTATCTTATCTTCTATCGTCTCCTGTCCTCTATCCTATCCAATCCCCAACCTATTCTCTATCCTATCCTATCCTCTATCCTATAATATCATCTATCCTATCCAATCTCTATCGTCCCCTGTCCTCTATCCTAGCAAATCCCCTAACTTATCCTCTATCGTCACCTGCCCTCTATCCTATCCAATCCCCTATCTTATCTTCTATCGTCTCCTGTCCTCTATCCTATCCAATCCCCAACCTATCCTCTATCCTATCCTATCCTCTATCGTATCCTATCCTCAATCCTATCCTATCCTATGCTCTTTCCTATTCTATACTCTATCCTATCCTATCCTCTATCCTATCCTATCCTCTATCCTATCCTATCCTCTATCCTAGCATATCCTCTATCCTATCCTATCCTCTATCCTATCCTATCCTCAATCCTATCCTGTCCTGTATCCTCTCCTATCCTATATACTAACCAATCCTCTATCCTATCCTCTATCCTATCCTATTCTCTATCCTATCCTATCCTCTATCCTATCCTATCCTCTATCCTATCCTATCCTCTATCCTATCCAATCCCCTATCCTATCTTCTATCGTCTCCTGTCCTCTATCCTATCCAATCCCCTATCCTGTCCTATCCTCTATCCTATCCTATCCTCAATCCTATCCTATAATATGTTCTTTGCTATTCTATACTCTATCCTATCCTATCCTCTATCCTATCCTATACTCTATCCTATCCTATCCTCTATCCTATCCTATCCTCTATCGTCTCCTGTCCTCTATCCTATCCAATCCCCTATCCTATCCTCTGTACTATCCTATCCGATATTCTATCCTATCCTATCCTCTATCCTATCCTGTCCTCTATCCTATCCAATCCTACATCCTATCCTATCCGCTATGCTATCCTATCCTCTATCCTATCCTATCCTCTAGCCTATCCTATCCTCTATCCTATCCTATCCTCTATCGTATCCTATCCTCTATCCTATCCTCTATCCTATCCAATCCTACATCCTATCCTATCTTCCATCGTCTCCTATCCTCTATCCTATCCAATCCCCTATCCTATTCTCTATCCTATCCTATGCTCTATCCTATAATATCATCTATCCTATCCAATCTCTATCGTCCCCTGTCCTCTACCCTAGCAAATCCCCTAACTTATCCTCTATCGTCACATGCCCTCTATCCTATCCAATCCCCTATCTTATCTTCTATCGTCTCCTGTCCTCTATCCTATCCAATCCCCAACCTATCCTCTATCCTATCCTATCCTCTATCCTATCCTATCCTCAATCCTATCCTATCCTATGCTCTTTCCTATTCTATACTCTATCCTATCCTATCCTTTATCCTATCCTATCCTCTATCCTATCCTATCCTCTATCCTATCCTATCCTCTATCCTATCCTATCCTCTATCCTATCCTATCCTCTATCCTATCCTATCCTCTATCCTAGCATATCCTCTATCCTATCCTATCCTCTATCCTATCCTATCCTCAATCCTATCCTGTCCTGTATCCTCTCCTATCCTATATACTAACCAATCCTCTATCCTATCCTATCGTCCATCGTCTCCTATCCTCTATCCTATCCAATCCCCTACCCTATCCTCTATCCTATCCTATCCTCTATCCTATCCAATCCTACATCCTATCCTATCCTCCATCGTCTCCCATCCTCTATCCTATCCAATCCCCCATCCTATCATCTATCCTATCCTATCCTCTATCCTATAATACCATCTATCCTATCCAATCTCTATCGTCCCCTGTCCTCTACCCTAGCAAATCCCCTATCTTATCCTCTATCGTCTCCTGCCCTCTATCCTATCCAATCCCCTATCCTATCTTCTATCGTCTCCTGTCCTCTATCCTATCCAATCCCCAACCTATCCTCTATCCTATCCTATCCTCTATCCTATCCTATCCTCAATCCTATCCTATCCTATGCTCTTTCCTATTCTATACTCTATCCTATCCTATCCTTTATCCTATCCTATCCTCTATCCTATCCTATCCTCTATCCTATCCTATCCTCTATCCTATCCTATCCTCTATCCTATCCTATCCTCTATCCTATCCTATCCTCTATCCTATCCTATCCTCTATCCTATCCTATCCTCTATCCTATCCTATCCTCTATCCTATCCTATCCTCTATCCTATCCTATCCTCTATCATATCCTATCCTCTATCCTATCCTATCCTCAATCCTATCATATCCTCTATCCTCTCCTATCCTTTATACTAACCAATCCTCTATCCTATCCTCTATCCTATCCCATCCTCTATCCTATCCTATCCTCCATCGTCTCCTATCCTCTATCCTATCCAATCCCCTACCCTATCCACTATCCTATCCTATCCTCTATCCTATCCAATCCTACATCCTACCCTATCCTCTATCGTCTCCTATCCTCTATCCTATCCAATCCCCTATCCTATCCTCTATCCGATCCTATCCTCTATCCTATCCTATCCTCTATAATATCGTATCCTATATCATAATCTATCCTCTTTCCTATAATATCATCTATCCTATCATATCCTCTATCCTATACTATCCTCTATCGTCTCCTGTCCTCTATCCTATCCAATCCCCTATCCTATCCTCTGTACTATCCTATCCGATATTCTATCCTATCCTATCCTCTATCCTATCCTATCCTCTATCCTATCCAATCCTACATCCTATCCTATCCGCTATGCTATCCTATCCTCTATCCTATCCTATCCTCTATCCTATCCTATCCTATGCTCTTTCCTATTCTATCCTCTATCGCATCCTATCCTCTATCCTATCCAATCCTACATCCTATCCTATCCGCTATGCTATCCTATCCTCTATCCTATCCTATCCTCTATCCTATCCTATCCTCTATCCTATCCTATCCTCTACCCTATCCTATCCTCTATCCTATCCTATCCTCTAGCCTATCCTATCCTCAATCCTATCCTGTCCTGTATCCTCTCCTATCCTATATACTAACCAATCCTCTATCCTATCCTCTATCCTATCTTATCGTCCATCGTCTCCTATCCTCTATCCTATCCAATCCCCTACCCTATCCTCTATCCTATCCTATCCTCTATCCTATCCTATCCTCTATCCTATCCTATCCTCTATCCTATCCTATCCTCTATCCTACGCAATCCTACATCCTATCCTATCCTCCATCGTCTCCAATCCTCTATCCTATCCAATCCCCTATCCTATCCTCTATCCGATCCTATCCTCTATCCTATCCTATCCTCTATAATATCGTATCCTCTATCATATTCTATCCTCTTGCCTGTAATATCATCTATTCTATCCTATTCTCTATCCTATCCTATACTCTATCCTATACTATCCTCTATCGTCTCCTGTCCTCTATCCTATCCAATCCCCTATCCTATCCTCTATTCTATCAAATCCCCTATCTTATCCTCTATCGTGTCCTGTCCTCTATCCTATCCCATACCCTATCCTATCCTCTATCCTATCGTATCCTCTATAATATCGTAACCTCTATCATATTCTATCCTCTAACCTATAATATCATCTATCCTATCCTATCCTCTATCCCATCCAATCTGTATCGTCCCCTGTCCTCTATCCTAGCAAATCCCCTATCTTATCCTCTATCGTCTCCTGTCCTCTATCCTATCCAATCCCCAACCTATTCTCTATCCTATCCTATCCTCTATCCTATAATATCATCTATCCTATCCAATCTCTATCGTCCCCTGTCCTCTATCCTAGCAAATCCCCTAACTTATCCTCTATCGTCACCTGCCCTCTATCCTATCCAATCCCCTATCTTATCTTCTATCGTCTCCTGTCCTCTATCCTATCCAATGCCCAACCTATCCTCTATCCTATCCTATCCTCTAGCCTATCCTATCCTCAATCCTATCCTATCCTATGCTCTTTCCTATTCTATACTCTATCCTATCCTATCCTCTATCCTATCCTATCCTCTATCCTATCCTATCCTCTATCCTATCCTATCCTCTATCCTATCCTATCCTCTATCCTAGCATATCCTCTATCCTATCCTATCCTCTATCCTAGCATATCCTCTATCCTATCCTATCCTCTATCCTATCCTATCCTCAATCCTATCCTGTCCTGTATCCTCTCCTATCCTATATACTAACCAATCCTCTATCCTATCCTATCGTCCATCGTCTCCTATCCTCTATCCTATCCAATCCCCTTTCCAATCCTCTATCCTATCGTATCCTCTATAATATCGTATCCTCTATCATATTCTATCCTCTATCCTATAATATCATCTATCCTATCCTATCCTCTATCCTATCCTATCCTCAATCCTATCCTGTCCTGTATCCTCTCCTATCCTATATACTAACCAATCCTCTATCCTATCCTCTATCCTATCCAATCCCCTACCCTATCCTCTATCCTATCCTATCCTCTATCCTATCCAATCCTACATCCTATCCTATCCTCCATCGTCTCCCATCCTCTATCCTATCCAATCCCCCATCCTATCATCTATCCTATCCTATCCTCTATCCTATAATACCATCTATCCTATCCAATCTCTATCGTCCCCTGTCCTCTACCCTAGCAAATCCCCTATCTTATCCTCTATCGTCTCCTGCCCTCTATCCTATCCAATCCCCTATCCTATCTTCTATCGTCTCCTGTCCTCTGTCCTATCCAATCCCCTATCCTGTCCTATCCTCTATCCTATCCTATCCTCAATCCTATCCTATCCTATGTTCTTTCCTATTCTATACTCTATCCTATCCTATCCTCTATCCTATCCTATACTCTATCCTATCCTATCCTCTATCCTATCCTATCCTCTATCCTATCCTATCCTCTATCCTATCCTATCCTCTATCCTATCCTATCCTCTATCCTATCATATCCTCTATCCTCTCCTATCCTTTATACTAACCAATCCTCTATCCTATCCTCTATCCTACCCTATCCTCTATCCTATCCTATCCTCTATCCTATCCAATCCTACATCCTATCCTATCATCCATCGTCTCCTATCCTCTATCCTATCCAATCCCCTATCCTATCCTCTATCCGATCCTATCCTCTATCCTATCCTATCCTCTATAATATCGTATCCTATATCATAATCTATCGTCTTTCCTATAATATCATCTATCCTATCATATCCTCTATCCTATACTATCCTCTATCGTCTCCTGTCCTCTATCCTATCCAATCCCCTATCCTATCCTCTGTACTATCCTATCCGATATTCTATCCTATCCTATCCTCTATCCTATCCTGTCCTCTATCCTATCCAATCCTACATCCTATCCTATCCTCTATGCTATCCTATCCTCTATCCTATCCTATCCTCTAGCCTATCCTATCCTCTATCCTATCCTATCCTCTATCGTATCCTATCCTCTATCCTATCCTCTATCCTATCCAATCCTACATCCTATCCTATCTTCCATCGTCTCCTATCCTCTATCCTATCCAATCCCCTATCCTATTCTCTATCCTATCCTATCCTCTATCCTATAATATCATCTATCCTATCCAATCTCTATCGTCCCCTGTCCTCGGTCCTAGCAAATCCCCTAACTTATCCTCTATCGTCACATGCCCTCTATCCTATCCAATCCCCTATCTTATCTTCTATCGTCTCCTGTCCTCTATCCTATCCAATCCCCAACCTATCCTCTATCCTATCCTATCCTCTATCCTATCCTATCCTCAATCCTATCCTATCCTATGCTCTTTCCTATTCTATACTCTATCCTATCCTATCCTTTATCCTATCCTATCCTCTATCCTATCCTATCCTCTATCCTATCCTATCCTCTATCCTATCCTATCCTCTATCCTATCCTATCCTCTATCCTATCCTATCCTCTATCCTAGCATATCCTCTATCCTATCCTATCCTCTATCCTATCCTATCCTCAATCCTATCCTGTCCTGTATGCTCTCCTATCCTATATACTAACCAATCCTCTATCCTATCCTCTATCCTATCCTATCGTCCATCGTCTCCTATCCTCTATCCTATCCAATCCCCTTTCCAATCCTCTATCCTATCGTATCCTCTATAATATCGTATCCTCTATCATATTCTATCCTCTATCTTATATTATCATCTATCCTATCCTATCCTCTATCCTATCCTATCCTCAATCCTATCCTGTCCTGTATCCTCTCCTATCCTATATACTAACCAATCCTCTATCCTATCCTCTATCCTATCCTATCCTGTATCCTATCCTATCGTCCATCGTCTCCTATCCTCTATCCTATCCAATCCCCTACCCTATCCTCTATCCTATCCAATCCTACATCCTATCCTATCCTCCATCGTCTCCCATCCTCTATCCTATCCAATCCCCCATCCTATCATCTATCCTATCCTATCCTCTATCCTATAATACCATCTATCCTATCCAATCTCTATCGTCCCCTGTCCTCTACCCTAGCAAATCCCCTATCTTATCCTCTATCGTCTCCTGCCCTCTATCCTATCCAATCCCCTATCCTATCTTCTATCGTCTCCTGTCCTCTATCCTATCCAATCCCCTATCCTGTCCTATCCTCTATCCTATCCTAGCCTCAATCCTATCCTATCCTATGTTGTTTCCTATTCTATACTCTATCCTATCCTATCCTCTATCCTATCCTATACTCTATCCTATCCTATCCTCTATCCTATCCTATCCTCTATCCTATCCTATCCTCTATCCTATCCTATCCTCTATCCTATCCTATCCTCATTCCTATCCTATCCTATGCTCTTTCCTATTCTATACTCTATCCTATCCTATCCTCTATCCTAGCATATCCTCTATCCTATCCTATCCTCTATCCTATCCTATCCTCAATCCTATCCTGTCCTGTATCCTCTCCTATCCTATATACTAATCAATCCTCTATCCTATCCTCTATCCTATCCTATCGTCCATCGTCTCCTATCCTCTATCCTATCCAATCCCCCATCCTATCCTCTATCCTATCCTATCCTCTATCCTATCCTATCCTCAATCCTATCCTGTCCTGTATCCTCTCCTATCCTATATACTAACCAATCCTCTATCCTATCCTCTATCCTATCCTATCGTCCATCGTCTCCTATCCTCTATCCTATCCTATCCTCATTCCTATCCTATCCTATGCTCTTTCCTATTCTATACTCTATCCTATCCTATCCTCTATCCTATCCTATCCTCTATCCTATCCTATCCTCTATCCTATCCTATCCTCTATCCTATCCTATCCTCTATCCTATCCTATCCTCTATCCTAGCATATCCTCTATCCTATCCTATCCTCTATCCTATCCTATCCTCAATCCTATCCTGTCCTGTATCCTCTCCTATCCTATGTACTAATCAATCCTCTATCCTATCCTCTATCCTATCCTATCGTCCATCGTCTCCTATCCTCTATCCTATCCAATCCCCCATCCTATCCTCTATCCTATCCTATCCTCTATCCTATCCTATCCTCAATCCTATCCTGTCCTGTATCCTCTCCTATCCTATATACTAACCAATCCTCTATCCTATCCTCTATCCTATCCTATCGTCTATCGTCTCCTATCCTCTATCCTATCCAATCCCCTACCCTATCCTCTATCCTATCCTATCCTCTATCCTATCCAATCCTACATCCTGTCCTATCCTCCATCGTCTCCAATCCTCTATCCTATCCAATCCCCTATCCTATCCTCTATCATATCCTATCCTCTATCCTATCCTATCCTCAATCCTATCATATCCTCTATCCTCTCCTATCCTTTATACTAACCAATCCTCTATCCTATACTCTATCCTATCCTATCCTCTATCCTATCCTATCCTCCATCGTCTCCTATCCTCTATCCTATCCAATCCCCTACCCTATCCTCTATCCTATCCTATCCTCTATCCTATCCAATCCTACATCCTATCCTATCCTCCATCGTCTCCTATCCTCTATCCTATCCAATCCCCTATCCTATCCTCTATCCGATCCTATCCTCTATCCTATCCTATCCTCTATCCTATACTATCCTCTATCGTCTCCTGTCCTCTATCCTATCCAATCCCCTATCCTATCCTCTGTCCTATCCTATCCGATACTCTATCCTATCCTATCCTCTATCCTATCCTATCCTCTATCCTATCCTATCCTCTATCCTATCCTATCCTCTATCCTATCCTATCCTCTATCCTATCCTATCCTCTATCCTATCCTATCCTCTATCCTATCCTATCCTCTATCCTATCCTATACTCTATCCTATCCTATCCTCTATCCTATCCTATCCTCTATCCTATCCTATCCTCTATCCTATCCTATCCTCTATCCTATCCTATCCTCTATCCTATCATATCCTCTATCCTCTCCTATCCTTTATACTAACCAATCCTCTATCCTATCCTCTATCCTACCCTATCCTCTATCCTATCCTATCCTCTATCCTATCCAATCCTACATCCTATCCTATCCTCCATCGTCTCCTATCCTCTATCCTATCCAATCCCCTATCCTATCCTCTATCCGATCCTATCCTCTATCCTATCCTATCCTCTATAATATCGTATCCTATATCATAATCTATCGTCTTTCCTATAATATCATCTATCCTATCATATCCTCTATCCTATACTATCCTCTATCGTCTCCTGTCCTCTATCCTATCCAATCCCCTATCCTATCCTCTGTACTATCCTATCCGATATTCTATCCTATCCTATCCTCTATCCTATCCTGTCCTCTATCCTATCCAATCCTACATCCTATCCTATCCTCTATGCTATCCTATCCTCTATCCTATCCTATCCTCTAGCCTATCCTATCCTCTATCCTATCCTATCCTCTATCGTATCCTATCCTCTATCCTATCCTCTATCCTATCCAATCCTACATCCTATCCTATCTTCCATCGTCTCCTATCCTCTATCCTATCCAATCCCCTATCCTATTCTCTATCCTATCCTATCCTCTATCCTATAATATCATCTATCCTATCCAATCTCTATCGTCCCCTGTCCTCGGTCCTAGCAAATCCCCTAACTTATCCTCTATCGTCACATGCCCTCTATCCTATCCAATCCCCTATCTTATCTTCTATCGTCTCCTGTCCTCTATCCTATCCAATCCCCAACCTATCCTCTATCCTATCCTATCCTCTATCCTATCCTATCCTCAATCCTATCCTATCCTATGCTCTTTCCTATTCTATACTCTATCCTATCCTATCCTTTATCCTATCCTATCCTCTATCCTATCCTATCCTCTATCCTATCCTATCCTCTATCCTATCCTATCCTCTATCCTATCCTATCCTCTATCCTATCCTATCCTCTATCCTAGCATATCCTCTATCCTATCCTATCCTCTATCCTATCCTATCCTCAATCCTATCCTGTCCTGTATGCTCTCCTATCCTATATACTAACCAATCCTCTATCCTATCCTCTATCCTATCCTATCGTCCATCGTCTCCTATCCTCTATCCTATCCAATCCCCTTTCCAATCCTCTATCCTATCGTATCCTCTATAATATCGTATCCTCTATCATATTCTATCCTCTATCCTATAATATCATCTATCCTATCCTATCCTCTATCCTATCCTATCCTCAATCCTATCCTGTCCTGTATCCTCTCCTATCCTATATACTAACCAATCCTCTATCCTATCCTCTATCCTATCCTATCCTGTATCCTATCCTATCGTCCATCGTCTCCTATCCTCTATCCTATCCAATCCCCTACCCTATCCTCTATCCTATCCAATCCTACATCCTATCCTATCCTCCATCGTCTCCCATCCTCTATCCTATCCAATCCCCCATCCTATCATCTATCCTATCCTATCCTCTATCCTATAATACCATCTATCCTATCCAATCTCTATCGTCCCCTGTCCTCTACCCTAGCAAATCCCCTATCTTATCCTCTATCGTCTCCTGCCCTCTATCCTATCCAATCCCCTATCCTATCTTCTATCGTCTCCTGTCCTCTATCCTATCCAATCCCCTATCCTGTCCTATCCTCTATCCTATCCTAGCCTCAATCCTATCCTATCCTATGTTGTTTCCTATTCTATACTCTATCCTATCCTATCCTCTATCCTATCCTATACTCTATCCTATCCTATCCTCTATCCTATCCTATCCTCTATCCTATCCTATCCTCTATCCTATCCTATCCTCTATCCTATCCTATCCTCTATCCTATCCTATCCTCTATCCTATCCTATCCTCTATCATATCCTATCCTCTATCCTATCCTATCCTCAATCCTATCATATCCTCTATCCTCTCCTATCCTTTATACTAACCAATCCTCTATCCTATCCTCTATCCTACCCTATCCTCTATCCTATCCTATCCTCTATCCTATCCAATCCTACATCCTATCCTATCCTCCATCGTCTCCTATCCTCTATCCTATCCAATCCCCTATCCTATCCTCTATCCGATCCTATCCTCTATCCTATCCTATCCTCTATAATATCGTATCCTATATCATAATCTATCGTCTTTCCTATAATATCATCTATCCTATCATATCCTCTATCCTATACTATCCTCTATCGTCTCCTGTCCTCTATCCTATCCAATCCCCTATCCTATCCTCTGTACTATCCTATCCGATATTCTATCCTATCCTATCCTCTATCCTATCCTATCCTCTATCCTATCCAATCCTACATCCTATCCTATCCGCTATGCTATCCTATCCTCTATCCTATCCTATCCTCTATCCTATCCTATCCTCTATCCTATCCTATCCTATGCTCTTTCCTATTCTATCCTCTATCGCATCCTATCCTCTATCCTATCCAATCCTACATCCTATCCTATCCGCTATGCTATCCTATCCTCTATCCTATCCTATCCTCTATCCTATCCTATCCTCTATCCTATCCTATCCTCTATCCTATCCTATCCTCTATCCTATCCTATCCTCTATCCTATCCAATCCCCTATCCTATTCGCTATCCTATCCTATCCTCTACCCTATAATATCATCTATCCTATCCAATCTCTATCGTCCCCTGTCCTCTATCCTAGCAAATCCCCTATCTTATCCTCTATCGTCACCTGCCCTCTATCCTATCCAATCCCCTATCTTATCTTCTATCGTCTCCTGTCCTCTATGCTATCAAATCCCCAACCTATCCTCTATCCTATCCTATCCTCTATCCTATCCTATCCTCATTCCTATCCTATCCTATGCTCTTTCCTATTCTATACTCTATCCTATCCTATCCTCTATCCTAGCATATCCTCTATCCTATACTATCCTCTATCGTCTCCTGTCCTCTATCCTATCCAATCCCCTATCCTATCCTCTGTACTATCCTATCCGATATTCTATCCTATCCTATCCTCTATCCTATCCTGTCCTCTATCCTATCCAATCCTACATCCTATCCTATCCTCTATGCTATCCTATCCTCTATCCTATCCTATCCTCTAGCCTATCCTATCCTCTATCCTATCCTATCCTCTATCGTATCCTATCCTCTATCCTATCCTCTATCCTATCCAATCCTACATCCTATCCTATCTTCCATCGTCTCCTATCCTCTATCCTATCCAATCCCCTATCCTATTCTCTATCCTATCCTATCCTCTATCCTATAATATCATCTATCCTATCCAATCTCTATCGTCCCCTGTCCTCGGTCCTAGCAAATCCCCTAACTTATCCTCTATCGTCACATGCCCTCTATCCTATCCAATCCCCTATCTTATCTTCTATCGTCTCCTGTCCTCTATCCTATCCAATCCCCAACCTATCCTCTATCCTATCCTATCCTCTATCCTATCCTATCCTCAATCCTATCCTATCCTATGCTCTTTCCTATTCTATACTCTATCCTATCCTATCCTTTATCCTATCCTATCCTCTATCCTATCCTATCCTCTATCCTATCCTATCCTCTATCCTATCCTATCCTCTATCCTATCCTATCCTCTATCCTATCCTATCCTCTATCCTAGCATATCCTCTATCCTATCCTATCCTCTATCCTATCCTATCCTCAATCCTATCCTGTCCTGTATGCTCTCCTATCCTATATACTAACCAATCCTCTATCCTATCCTCTATCCTATCCTATCGTCCATCGTCTCCTATCCTCTATCCTATCCAATCCCCTTTCCAATCCTCTATCCTATCGTATCCTCTATAATATCGTATCCTCTATCATATTCTATCCTCTATCCTATAATATCATCTATCCTATCCTATCCTCTATCCTATCCTATCCTCAATCCTATCCTGTCCTGTATCCTCTCCTATCCTATATACTAACCAATCCTCTATCCTATCCTCTATCCTATCCTATCCTGTATCCTATCCTATCGTCCATCGTCTCCTATCCTCTATCCTATCCAATCCCCTACCCTATCCTCTATCCTATCCAATCCTACATCCTATCCTATCCTCCATCGTCTCCCATCCTCTATCCTATCCAATCCCCCATCCTATCATCTATCCTATCCTATCCTCTATCCTATAATACCATCTATCCTATCCAATCTCTATCGTCCCCTGTCCTCTACCCTAGCAAATCCCCTATCTTATCCTCTATCGTCTCCTGCCCTCTATCCTATCCAATCCCCTATCCTATCTTCTATCGTATCCTGTCCTCTATCCTATCCAATCCCCTATCCTGTCCTATCCTCTATCCTATCCTAGCCTCAATCCTATCCTATCCTATGTTGTTTCCTATTCTATACTCTATCCTATCCTATCCTCTATCCTATCCTATACTCTATCCTATCCTATCCTCTATCCTATCCTATCCTCTATCCTATCCTATCCTCTATCCTATCCTATCCTCTATCCTATCCTATCCTCTATCCTATCCTATCCTCTATCCTATCCTATCCTCTATCCTATCCTATCCTCTATCCTATCCTATCCTCTATCCTATCCTATCCTCTATCCTATCCTATCCTCTATCCTATCCTATCCTCTATCCTATCCTATCCTCTATCCTATCCTATCCTCTATCCTATCCTATCCTCTATCCTATCCTATCCTCTATCCTATCCTATCCTCTATCCTATCCTATCCTCTATCCTATCCTATCCTCTATCCTATCCTATCCTCTATCCTATCCTATCCTCTATCCTATCCTATCCTCTATCCTATCCTATCCTCTATCCTATCCTATCCTCTATCCTATCCTATCCTCTATCCTATCCTATCCTCTATCCTATCCTATCCTCTATCCTATCCTATCCTCTATCCTATCCTATCCTCTATCCTATCCTATCCTCTATCCTATCCTATCCTCTATCCTATCCTATCCTCTATCCTATCCTATCCTCTATCCTATCCTATCCTCTATCCTATCCTATCCTCTATCCTATTCTATCCTCTATCCTATCCTATCCTCTATCCTATCCTATCCTCTATCCTATCCTATCCTCTATCCTATCCTATCCTCTATCCTATCCTATCCTCTATCCTATCCTATCCTCTATCCTATCCTATCCTCTATCCTATCCTATCCTCTATCCTATCCTATCCTCTATCCTATCCTATCCTCTATCCTATCCTATCCTCTATCCTATCCTATCCTCTATCCTATCCTATCCTCTATCCTATCCTATCCTCTATCCTATCCTATCCTCTATCCTATCCTATCCTCTATCCTATCCTATCCTCTATCCTATCCTATCCTATTCTCTATCCTAACCTATCCTCTATACTCCATTATATCCTATCCGCTATCGTATCATATCCTCTATCCTAACCTATCCTCTATCTTATCCAATCCTCTATCCTATCCTATCCTCTATCCTATCCTATCCTCCATCGTCTCCTATCCTCTATCCTATCCAATCCCCTATCCTATCCTCGATCCTATCCTATCCTCTATCGTCTGCTCTATCCTATCCTATCCACTATCCTATCCTATCCACAATGCTATCCTATTCTCTATCCTCACCTATCCTTTATGCTATAAAATCGTCTATCCTAACCTATCCTCTACCCTATCCTATCCTCTTTCCTACTACTACCTCTATCCTATCCAATCCCCTATCTTATCTTATATCGTCTCCTGTCCTCTATCCTATCCAATCCTCTATCCTATCCTCTATCCTATCCTATCCTCTATCCTATCCTATCCTCTATAATATCGTATCCTATATCATATTCTATCCTCTTGCCTGTAATGTCATCTATCCTATCCTATTCTCTATCCTATCCTATCCTCTATCCTATATTATCCTCTATCCTATCCTATCCTCTATCCTATCCTATCCTCTATCCTATCCTATCCTCTATCCTATCCTATCCTCTATCCTATCCTATCCTCTATCCTATCCTATCCTCTATCCTATCCTATCCTCTATCCTATCCTATCCTCTATCCTATCCTATCCTCTATCCTATCCTATCCTCTATCCTATCCTATCCTCTATCCTATCCTATCCTCTATCCTATCCTATCCTCTATCCTATCCAATCCTCTATCCTATCCTCTATCCTATCCTCTATCCTATCCTATCCTCTATCCTATCCTATCCTCTATCCTATCCTCTATCCTATCCAATCCTCTATCCTATCCTCTATCCTATCCTCTATCCTATCCTATCCTCTATCCTATCCTCTATCCTATCCTCTATCCTATCCTCTATCCTATCCTATCCTCTATCCTATCCTATCCTCTATCCTATCCTATCAACTATCCGATCCTATCCTCTATCCTATCCTATCCTCTATAATATCGTATCCTATATCATATTCTATCCTCTTGCCTGTAATGTCATCTATCCTATCCTATTCTCTATCCTATCCTATCCTCTATCCTATATTATCCTCTATCCTATCCTATCCTCTATCCTATCCTACCAACTATCCGATCCTATCCTCTATCCTATCCTATCCTCTATAATATCGTATCCTATATCATATTCTATCCTCTTGCCTGTAATGTCATCTATCCTATCCTATTCTCTATCCTATCCTATCCTCTATCCTATATTATCCTCTATCCTATCCTATCCTCTATCCTATCCTATACTCTATCCTATCCTATCCTCTATCCTATCCTATCCTCTATCCTATCCTATCCTCTATCCTATCCTATCCTCTATCCTAACCCATCCTCTATCCTATCCTATCCTCTATCCTATCCTATCCTCAACGCTATCCTATCCTCATTCCTATCCTATACTCCATTATATCCTATCCGCTATCCTATCATATCCTCTATCCTATAATATCCTCTATCCTATCCAATCCTCTATCCTATCCTCTATCCTATCCTCTATCCTATCCTATCCTCTATCCTATCCTCTATCCTATCCTCTATCCTATCCTATCCTCTATCCTATCCTATCCTCTATCCTATCCTATCAACTATCCGATCCTATCCTCTATCCTATCCTATCCTCTATAATATCGTATCCTATATCATATTCTATCCTCTTGCCTGTAATGTCATCTATCCTATCCTATTCTCTATCCTATCCTATCCTCTATCCTATATTATCCTCTATCCTATCCTATCCTCTATCCTATCCTATCCTCTATCCTATCCTATCCTCTATCCTATCCTATCCTCTATCCTATCCTATCCTCTATCCTAACCCATCCTCTATCCTATCCTATCCTCTATCCTATCCTATCCTCAACGCTATCCTATCCTCATTCCTATCCTATACTCCATTATATCCTATCCGCTATCCTATCATATCCTCTATCCTATAATATCCTCTATCCTATCCAATCCTCTATCCTATCCTCTATCCTATCCTCTATCCTATCCTATCCTCTATCCTATCCTCTATCCTATCCTCTATCCTATCCTATCCTCTATCCTATCCTATCCTCTATCCTATCCTATCCTCTATCCTATCCTATCCTCTATCCTATCCTATCCTCTATCCTAACCCATCCTCTATCCTATCCTATCCTCTATCCTATCCTATCCTCAACGCTATCCTATCCTCATTCCTATCCTATACTCCATTATATCCTATCCGCTATCCTATCATATCCTCTATCCTATAATATCCTCTATCCTATCCAATCCTCTATCCTATCCTCTATCCTATCCTCTATCCTATCCTATCCTCTATCCTATCCTCTATCCTATCCTCTATCCTATCCTATCCTCTATCCTATCCTATCCTCTATCCTATCCTATCCTCTATCCTATCCTCTCCTCCATCGTCTCCTATCCTCTATCCTATCCAATCCCCTATCCTATCCTCGATCCTATCCTATCCTCTATCGTCTGCTCTATCCTATCCTATCCACTATCCTATCCTCTCCTCAATGCTATCCTATTCTCTATCCTCACCTATCCTTTATACTATCCAATCCTCTATCCTATCCTATCCTCATTACTATCCTATACTCCATTATATCCTATCCGCTATCCTCTCATATCCTCTATCCTATAATATCCTCTATCCTATCCAATCCTCTATCCTATCCTCTATCCTATCCTCTATCCTATCCTATCCTCTATCCTCTCCTATCCTTTATACTAACCAATCCTCTATCCTATCCTCTATCCTATCCTATCCTCTATCCTATCCTATCCTCTATCCTATCCTATCCTCTATCCTATATTATCCTCTATCCTATCCTATCCTCTATCCTATCCTATCCTCTATCCTATCCTATCCTCTATCCTATCCTATCCTCTATCCTATCCTATCCTCTATCCTATCCTATCCTCTATCCTATCCTATCCTCTATCCTATCCTATCCTCTATCCTATCCTATCCTCTATCCTATCCTATCCTCTATCCTATCCTATCCTCTATCCTAACCTATCCTCTATCCTATCCTATCCTCAACGCTATCCTATCCTCATTACTATCCTATACTCCATTATATCCTATCCGCTATCGTATCATATCCTCTATCCTATAATATCCTCTATCCTATCCAATCCTCAACGCTATCCTATCCTCATTACTATCCTATACTCCATTATATCCTATCCGCTATCCTCTCATATCCTCTATCCTATAATATCCTCTATCCTATCCAATCCTCTATCCTATCCTCTATCCTATCCTATCCTCTATCCTATCCTCTATCCTATCCTATCCTACTCTCTATCCTATCCTATCCTCTATCCTATCCTATCCTCTATTCTATCCTCTATCCTATCCTATCCTCTATCCTCTCCTATCCTTTATACTAACCAATCCTCTATCCTATCCTCTATCCTATCCTATCCTCTATCCTATCCTATCCTCTATCCTATCCTATCCTCTATCCTATCCTATCCTCTATCCTATCCTATCCTCTATCCTATCCTATCCTCTATCCTATCCTATCCTCTATCCTATCCTATCCTCTATCCTATCCTATCCTCTATCCTATCCTATCCTATCCTCTATCCTATCCTATCCTCTATCCTATCCTATCCTCTATCCTATCCTATCCTCTATCCTATCCTATCCTCTATCCTATCCTACCCTCTATCCTATCCTATCCTCTATCCTATCCTATCCTCTATCCTATCCTATCCTCTATCCTATCCTATCCTCTAACCTATCCTATCCTATCCTCTATCCTAACCTATCCTCTATCTTATCCAATCCTCTATCCTATCCTATCCTCTATCCTATCCTATCCTCCATCGTCTCCTATCCTCTATCATATCCAATCCCCTATCCTATCCTCGATCCTATCCTATCCTCTATCGTCTGCTCTATCCTATCCTACCCACTATCCTATCCTATCCTCAATGCTATCCTATTCTCTATCCTCACCTATCCTTTATACTATCCAACCCTCTATCCTATCCTATCCTCTATCCTATCCTATCCTCCATCGTCTCCTATCCTCTATCCTATCCAATCCCCTATCCTATCCTCTATCCTATCCTATCCTCTATCCTATCCAATCCCCTATCCTATCCTCTATCCTATCCTATCCTCTATCCTATCCAATCCCCTATCTTATCTTATATCGTCTCCTGTCCTCTATCCTATCCAATCCTCTATCCTATCCTCTATCCTATCCTATCCTATCCTCTATCCTATCCTATACTCTATCCTATCCTATCCTCTATCCTATCCTATCCTCTATCCTATCCTATCCTCTATCCTATCCTATCCTCTATCCTAACCTATCCTCTATCCTATCCTATCCTCTATCCTATCCTATCCTCAACGCTGTCCTATCCTCATTACTATCGTATACTCCATTATATCCTATCCGCTATCGTATCATATCCTCTATCCTAACCTATCCTCTATCTTATCCAATCCTCTATCCTATCCTATCCTCTATCCTATCCTATCCTCCATCGTCTCCTATCCTCTATCCTATCCAATCCCCTATCCTATCCTCGATCCTATCCTATCCTCTATCGTCTGCTCTATCCTATCCTATCCACTATCCTATCCTATCCACAATGCTATCCTATTCTCTATCCTCACCTATCCTTTATGCTATCCAATCGTCTATCCTAACCTATCCTCTATCCTATCCTATCCTCTTTCCTATCCTATCCTCTATCCTATCCTATCCTCTATCCTAACCTACCCTCTATCCTATCCTATCCTCTATCCAATCCTATCCTCAACGCTATCCTATCCTCATTCCTATCCTATACTCCATTATATCCTATCCGCTATCCTATCATATCCTCTATCCTATAATATCCTCTATCCTATCCAATCCTCTATCCTATCCTCTATCCTATCCTCTATCCTATCCTATCCTCTATCCTATCCTCTATCCTATCCTCTATCCTATCCTCTATCCTATCCTATCCTCTATCCTATCCTATCCTCATTACTATCCTATACTCCATTATATCCTATCCGCTATCGTATCATATCCTCTATCCTATAATATTCTCTATCCTATCCTCTATCATATCCTCTATCCTATCATATCCTCTATCCTATCCTCCATCGTCTCCTATCCTCTATCCTATCCAATCCCCTACCCTATCCTCTATCCTATCCTATCCTCTATCCTATCCAATCCTACATCCTATCCTATCCTCCATCGTCTCCAATCCTCTATCCTATCCAATCCCCTATCCTATCCTCTATCCTATCCTATCCTCTATCCTATCCTATCCTCTATCCTATCCTATCCTCTATCCTATCCTATCCTCTATCCGATCCTATCCTCTATCCTATCCTATCCTCTATAATATCGTATCCTATATCATATTCTATCCTCTTGCCTGTAATGTCATCTATCCTATCCTATTCTCTATCCTATCCTATCCTCTATCCTATATTATCCTCTATCGTCTGCTGTCCTCTATCCTATCCAATCCCCTATCCTATCCTCTGTCCTATCCTATCCGATACTCTATCCTATCCTATTCTCTATAATATCGTATCCTCTATCGTATCCTATCCTCTTTCCTATAATATCATCTATCCTATCCTATCCTCTATCCTATCCTATCCTATCCTCTATCCTATCCTATCCTCTATAATATCGTATCCTCTATCATATCCTATCCTCTTGCCTATAATATCATCTATCCTATCCTATTCTCTATCCTATCCTATCCTCTATCCTATCCTATCCTCTATCGTCTCCTATCCTCTATCCTGTCCAATCCCCTATCCAATCCTCTATCCTATCGTATCTTGTATAATATCGTATCCTCTATCATATTCTATCCTCTATCCTATAATATCATCTATCCTATCCTATCCTCTATCCTATTCTATCCTCTATCCTATCCAATCCTCTATCCTATCCTATCCTCTTTCCTATCCTATCCTCTATCCTATCCTATCCTCTATCCTAACCTACCCTCTATCCTATCCTATCCTCAACGCTATCCTATCCTCATTCCTATCCTATACTCCATTATATCCTATCCGCTATCCTATCATATCCTCTATCCTATAATATCCTCTATCCTATCCAATCCTGCATCCTATCCTCTATCCTATCCTCTATCCTATCCTATCCTCTATCCTATCCTCTATCCTATCCTCTATCCTATCCTCTATCCTATCCTCTATCCTATCCTCTATCCTATCCTATCCTCTATCCTAACCTATCCTCTATCCTATCTTATCCTCTATCCTATCCTATCCTCTATCCTATCCTATCCTCTATCCTAACCTATCCTCTATCATATCCTATCCTCTATCCTATCCTATCCTCAACGCTATCCTATCCTCATTACTATCCTATACTCCATTATATCCTATCCGCTATCGTATCATATCCTCTATCCTATAATATCCTCTATCCTATCCAATCCTCTATCCTATCCTCTATCCTATCATATCCTCTATCCTATCCTCCATCGTCTCCTATCCTCTATCCTATCCAATCCCCTACCCTATCCTCTATCCTATCCTATCCTCTATCCTATCCAATCCTACATCCTATCCTATCCTCCATCGTCTCCTATCCTCTATCCTATCCAATCCCCTATCCTATCCTCTATCCTATCCTATCCTCTATCCTATCCTATCCTCTATCCTATCCTATCCTCTATCCGATCCTATCCTCTATCCTATCCTATCCTCTATAATATCGTGTCCTATATCATATTCTATCCTCTTGCCTGTAATATCATCTATCCTATCCTATTCTCTATCCTATCCTATCCTCTATCCTATATTATCCTCTATCGTCTCCTGTCCTCTATCCTATCCAATCCCCTATCCTATCCTCTGTCCTATCCTATCCGATACTCTATCCTATCCTATTCTCTATAATATCGTATCCTCTATCGTATCCTATCCTCTTTCCTATAATATCATCTATCCTATCCTATCCTCTATCCTATCCTATCCTATCCTCTATCCTATCCTATCCTCTATCCTATCCTATCCTCTATCCTATCCTCTATCCTATCCTATCCTCTATCCTATCCTATCCTCTATCCTATCCCATCCTCTATCCTATCCTATCCTCTATCCTATCCTATCCTCTATCCTATCCTATTCTCTACACTATCCTAACCTCTATCCTATCCTATCCTCAACCCTATCCTATCCTCATTCCTATCCTATACTCCATTATATCCTATCCTCTATCCTATCCCATCCTCTATCCTATCCTATCCTCTATCCTATCCCATCCTCTATCCTATCCTATCCTCTATTCTATCCTATCCTCTAACCTATCCTATCCTCTATCCTATCCTATCCTCTATCCTAACATATCCTCTATCCTATCCTATCCTCTATCCTATGCTATCCTGAACCCTATCCTATCCTCATTCCTATCCTATACTCCATTATATCCTATCCGCTATCCTATCATATCCTCTATCCTATCCAATCCTCTATCCTATCCTCTATCCTATCCTATCCTCAACCCTATCCTATCCTCCATCCTATCCTATCCTCTATCCTATCCTATCCACTATAATATCGTATCCTCTATCATATCCTATCCTCTTGCCTATAATATCATCTACCCTATCCTATCCTCTATCCTATCCAATCCCCTACCCTATCCTCTATCCTATCCTATCCTCTATCCTAACCTATCCTCTATCCTATCCTATCCTCAACGCTATCCTATCTTCATTACTATCCTATACTCCATTATATCCTATCCGCTATCGTATCATATCCTCTATCCTATAATATCCTCTATCCTATCCTATCCTCAACGCTATCCTATCCTCATTACTATCCTATACTCCATTATATCCTATCCGCTATCGTATCATATCCTCTATCCTATAATATCCTCTATCCTATCCAATCCTCTATCCTATCCTCTATCGTATCCTCTATCTTATCCTATCCTCTATCCTATCCTCTATCCTATCCTATCCTCTTTCCTCTCCTATCCTTTATACTAACCAATCCTCTATCCTATCCTCTATCCTATCCTATCCTCTATCCTATCCTATCCTCTATCCTATCCTATCCTCTATCCTATCCTATCCTCTATCCTATCCTATCCTCTATCCTATCCTATCCTCTATCCTATCCTATCCTCTATCCTATCCTATCCTCTATCCTATCCTATCCTCTATCCTATCCTATCCTATCCTCTATCCTATCCTATCCTCTATCCTATCCTATCCTCTATCCTATCCTATCCTCTATCCTATCCTATCCTCTATCCTATCCTATCCTCTATCCTATCCTATCCTCTATCCTATCCTATCCTCTATCCTATCCTATCCTCTATCCTATCCTATCCTCTATCCTATCCAATCCCCTATCCAATCCTCTATCCTATCGTATCCTGTATAATATCGTATCCTCTATCATATTCTATCCTCTATCCTATAATATCATCTATCCCATCCTATCCTCTATCCTATCCTATCCTCTATCCTATCTAATCCTACATCCTATCTAATCCTACATCCTATCCTATCCGCTTTGATATCCTATCCTGTATCCTATCCTATCCTATCCGCTTTGCTATCCTATCCTCTATCCTATCCTATCCTCTCTCCTATCCTATTCTCTAGAATATCGTTTCCTCTATCATATCCAATCCTCTATCCTATCCTATCCTCTATCCTATCCTATCCTCTATCCTATCCTATCCTCAATCCTATCCTATCCTCTATCCTATCCTATTCTCTATCCTATCCTATCCTCTATCCAATCCTATCCTCTATCCTATCCTATCCTATCCTCTATCCTATCCTATCCTATCCTCTATCCTATCCTATCCTCTATCCTATCCTATCCTCTATCCTATCCTATCCTCTATCCTATCCTATCCTCTTTCCTATAATATCCTCTATCCTATCCTATCCCCTATCCTATCCTATCCTATCCCCTATCCTATCCTATCCTCAATCCTATCCTATCCTATGCTCTATCCTATTCTATACTGTATCCAATCCTATCCTCTATCCTATCCTATTCTCTACACTATCCTAACCTCTATCCTAACCTATCCTCTATCCTATCCTATCCTCAACGCTATCCTATCCTCATTACTATCCTATACTCCATTATATCCTATCCGCTATCGTATCATATCCTCTATCCTATAATATCCTCTATCCTATCCTATCCTCAACGCTATCCTATCCTCATTACTATCCTATACTCCATTATATCCTATCCGCTATCGTATCATATCCTCTATCCTATAATATCCTCTATCCTAACCAATCCTCTATCCTATCCTCTATCATATCCTCTATCCTATAGTATCCTCTATCCTATCCTCTATCCTATCCTATCCTCTATCCTATCCTATCCTCTATCCTATCCTATCCTCTATCCTATCCTATCCTCTATCCTATCCTATCCACTATCCTATCCTATCCTCTATCCTATCCTATCCTCTATCCTATCCTATCCTCTATCCTATCCTATCCTCTATCCTATCCAATCCCCTATCCAATCCTCTATCCTATCGTATCCTGTATAATATCGTATCCTCTATCATATTCTATCCTCTATCCTATAATATCATCTATCCCATCCTATCCTCTATCCAATCCTATCCTCTATCCTATCTAATCCTACATCCTATCTAATCCTACATCCTATCCTATCCGCTTTGATATCCTATCCTGTATCCTATCCTATCCTATCCGCTTTGCTATCCTATCCTCTATCCTATCCTATCCTCTCTCCTATCCTATTCTCTATAATATCGTTTCCTCTATCATATCCAATCCTCTATCCTATCCTATCCTCTATCCTATCCTATCCTCTATCCTATCCTATCCTCAATCCTATCCTATCCTCTATCCTATCCTATCCTCTATCCTATCCTATCCTCTATCCTATCCTATCCTCTATCCTATCCTATCCTCTATCCTATCCTATCCTCTATCCTATCCTATCCTCTTTCCTATAATATCCTCTATCCTATCCTATCCCCTATCCTATCCTATCCTATCCCCTATCCTATCCTATCCTCAATCCTATCCTATCCTATGCTCTATCCTATTCTATACTGTATCCAATCCTATCCTCTATCCTATCCTATTCTCTACACTAGCCTAACCTCTATCCTATCGTATCCTCAACCCTATCCTATACTCCATTATATCCTATCCTCTATCCTATCCCATCCTCTATCCTATCCTATCCTCTATCCTTTCCTCTATCCTATCCTATCCTCTATCCTATCCTATCCTCTATCCTATCCTATCCTCTATCCTATCCTACCCTCTATCCTATCCTATCATCTATCCTATCCTATCCTCTATCCTAACCTATCCTCTATCCTATCCTATCCTCTATCCTATCCTATCCTCAACGCTATCCTATCCTCATTACTATCCTATACTCCATTATATCCTATCCGCTATCGTATCATATCCTCTATCCTATAATATCCTCTATCCTATCCAATCCTCTATCCTATCCTCTATCCTATCCTATCCTCTATCCTATCCTATCCTCTATCCTATCCTCTATCCTATCCTATCCTCTATCCTATCCTATCCTCTATCCTATCCTATCCTCTATCCTATCCTATCCTCTATCCTATCCTATCCTCTATCCTATCCTATCCTCTATCCTATCCTATCCTCTATCCTATCCTATCCTCTATCCTATCCTATCCTCCATCCTATCCTATCCTCTATCCTATCCTATCCTCTATCCTATCCTATCCTCTATCCTATCCTATCCTCTATCCTATCCAATCCCCTATCCAATCCTCTATCCTATCGTATCCTGTATAATATCGTATCCTCTATCATATTCTATCCTCTATCCTATAATATCATCTATCCCATCCTATCCTCTATCCTATCCTATCCTCTATCCTATCTAATCCTACATCCTATCTAATCCTACATCCTATCCTATCCGCTTTGATATCCTATCCTGTATCCTATCCTATCCTATCCGCTTTGCTATCCTATCCTCTATCCTATCCTATCCTCTCTCCTATCCTATTCTCTAGAATATCGTTTCCTCTATCATATCCAATCCTCTATCCTATCCTATCCTCTATCCTATCCTATCCTCTATCCTATCCTATCCTCAATCCTATCCTATCCTCTATCCTATCCTATTCTCTATCCTATCCTATCCTCTATCCAATCCTATCCTCTATCCTATCCTATCCTATCCTCTATCCTATCCTATCCTATCCTCTATCGTATCCTATCCTCTATCCTATCCTATCCTCTATCCTATCCTATCCTCTATCCTATCCTATCCTCTTTCCTATAATATCCTCTATCCTATCCTATCCCCTATCCTATCCTCTATCCTATCCTATCCTCTATCCTATCCTATCCTCTATCCTATCCTATCCTATCCTCTATCCTATCCTATCCTCTATCCTATCCTATCCTCTATCCTATCCTATCCTCTATCCTATCCTATCCTCTATCCTATCCTACCCTCTATCCTATCCTATCTTCTATCCTATCCTATCCTCTATCCTATCCTATCCTCTATCCTATCCTATCCTCTAACCTATCCTATCCTATCCTCTATCCTAACCTATCCTCTATCTTATCCAATCCTCTATCCTATCCTATCCTCTATCCTATCCTATCCTCCATCGTCTCCTATCCTCTATCATATCCAATCCCCTATCCTATCCTCGATCCTATCCTATCCTCTATCGTCTGCTCTATCCTATCCTACCCACTATCCTATCCTATCCTCAATGCTATCCTATTCTCTATCCTCACCTATCCTTTATACTATCCAACCCTCTATCCTATCCTATCCTCTATCCTATCCTATCCTCCATCGTCTCCTATCCTCTATCCTATCCAATCCCCTATCCTATCCTCTATCCTATCCTATCCTCTATCCTATCCAATCCCCTATCCTATCCTCTATCCTATCCTATCCTCTATCCTATCCAATCCCCTATCTTATCTTATATCGTCTCCTGTCCTCTATCCTATCCAATCCTCTATCCTATCCTCTATCCTATCCTATCCTATCCTCTATCCTATCCTATACTCTATCCTATCCTATCCTCTATCCTATCCTATCCTCTATCCTATCCTATCCTCTATCCTATCCTATCCTCTATCCTAACCTATCCTCTATCCTATCCTATCCTCTATCCTATCCTATCCTCAACGCTATCCTATCCTCATTACTATCGTATACTCCATTATATCCTATCCGCTATCGTATCATATCCTCTATCCTAACCTATCCTCTATCTTATCCAATCCTCTATCCTATCCTATCCTCTATCCTATCCTATCCTCCATCGTCTCCTATCCTCTATCCTATCCAATCCCCTATCCTATCCTCGATCCTATCCTATCCTCTATCGTCTGCTCTATCCTATCCTATCCACTATCCTATCCTATCCACAATGCTATCCTATTCTCTATCCTCACCTATCCTTTATGCTATCCAATCGTCTATCCTAACCTATCCTCTATCCTATCCTATCCTCTTTCCTATCCTATCCTCTATCCTATCCTATCCTCTATCCTAACCTACCCTCTATCCTATCCTATCCTCTATCCAATCCTATCCTCAACGCTATCCTATCCTCATTCCTATCCTATACTCCATTATATCCTATCCGCTATCCTATCATATCCTCTATCCTATAATATCCTCTATCCTATCCAATCCTCTATCCTATCCTCTATCCTATCCTCTATCCTATCCTATCCTCTATCCTATCCTCTATCCTATCCTCTATCCTATCCTCTATCCTATCCTATCCTCTATCCTATCCTATCCTCATTACTATCCTATACTCCATTATATCCTATCCGCTATCGTATCATATCCTCTATCCTATAATATTCTCTATCCTATCCTCTATCATATCCTCTATCCTATCATATCCTCTATCCTATCCTCCATCGTCTCCTATCCTCTATCCTATCCAATCCCCTACCCTATCCTCTATCCTATCCTATCCTCTATCCTATCCAATCCTACATCCTATCCTATCCTCCATCGTCTCCAATCCTCTATCCTATCCAATCCCCTATCCTATCCTCTATCCTATCCTATCCTCTATCCTATCCTATCCTCTATCCTATCCTATCCTCTATCCTATCCTATCCTCTATCCGATCCTATCCTCTATCCTATCCTATCCTCTATAATATCGTATCCTATATCATATTCTATCCTCTTGCCTGTAATGTCATCTATCCTATCCTATTCTCTATCCTATCCTATCCTCTATCCTATATTATCCTCTATCGTCTGCTGTCCTCTATCCTATCCAATCCCCTATCCTATCCTCTGTCCTATCCTATCCGATACTCTATTATATCCTATTCTCTATAATATCGTATCCTCTATCGTATCCTATCCTCTTTCCTATAATATCATCTATCCTATCCTATCCTCTATCCTATCCTATCCTATCCTCTATCCTATCCTATCCTCTATAATATCGTATCCTCTATCATATCCTATCCTCTTGCCTATAATATCATCTATCCTATCCTATTCTCTATCCTATCCTATCCTCTATCCTATCCTATCCTCTATCGTCTCCTATCCTCTATCCTGTCCAATCCCCTATCCAATCCTCTATCCTATCGTATCCTGTATAATATCGTATCCTCTATCATATTCTATCCTCTATCCTATAATATCATCTATCCTATCCTATCCTCTATCCTATTCTATCCTCTATCCTATCCAATCCTCTATCCTATCCTATCCTCTTTCCTATCCTATCCTCTATCCTATCCTATCCTCTATCCTAACCTACCCTCTATCCTATCCTATCCTCAACGCTATCCTATCCTCATTCCTATCCTATACTCCATTATATCCTATCCGCTATCCTATCATATCCTCTATCCTATAATATCCCCTATCCTATCCAATCCTGCATCCTATCCTCTATCCTATCCTCTATCCTATCCTATCCTCTATCCTATCCTCTATCCAATCCTCTATCCTATCCTCTATCCTATCCTCTATCCTATCCTATCCTCTATCCCATCCTATCCTCTATCCTATCCTATCCTCTATCCTATCCTATCCTCTATCCTATCCTATCCTCTATCCTATCCTATCCTCTATCCTATCCTATCCTCTATCCTATCGTATCCTCTATCCTATCCTATCCTCTATCCTATCCTATCCTCTATCCTAACCTATCCTCTATCTTATCCAATCCTCTATCCTATCCTATCCTCTATCCTATCCTATCCTCCATCGTCTCCTATCCTCTATCCAATCCAATCCCCTATCCTATCCTCTATCCTATCCAATCCCCTATCTTATCTTATATCGTCTCCTGTCCTCTATCCTATCCAATCCTCTATCCTATCCTCTATCCTATCCTCTATCCTATCCTATCCTCTATCCTATCCTATTCTCTATCCTATCCTATCCACTATCCTAACCTATCCTCTATCCTATCCTATCCTCTATCCTATCCTATCCTCAACGCTATCCTATCCTCTATCCTATCCTATCCTCAACGCTATCCTATCCTCATTACTATCGTATACTCCATTATATCCTATCCGCTATCGTATCATATCCTCTATCCTAACCTATCCTCTACCTTATCCAATCCTCTATCCTATCCTATCCTCTATCCTATCCTATCCTCCATCGTCTCCTATCCTCTATCCTATCCAATCCCCTATCCTATCCTCGATCCTATCCTATCCTCTATCGTCTGCTCTATCCTATCCTATCCACTATCCTATCCTATCCACAATGATATCCTATTCTCTATCCTCACCTATCCTTTATACTATCCAATCCTCTATCCTAACCTATCCTCTATCCTATCCTATCCTCTTTCCTATCCTATCCTCTATCCTATCCTATCCTCTATCCTAACCTACCCTCTATCCTATCCTATCCTCTATCCTATCCTATCCTCAACGCTATCCTATCCTCATTCCTATCCTATACTCCATTATATCCTACCCGCTATCCTATCATATCCTCTATCCTATAATATCCTCTATCCTATCCAATCCTCTATCCTATCCTATCCTCTATCCTATCCTCTATCATATCCTATCCTCTATCCCATCCTATCCTCTATCCTATCCTATCCTCTATCCTATCCTATCCTCTATCCTATCCTATCCTCTATCCTATCCTATCCTCAACGCTATCCTATCCTCATTACTATCGTATACTCCATTATATCCTATCCGCTATCGTATCATATCCTCTATCCTAACCTATCCTCTATCTTATCCAATCCTCTATCCTATCCTATCCTCTATCCTATCCTATCCTCCATGGTCTCCTATCCTCTATCCTATCCAATCCCCTATCCTATCCTCTATCCTATCCTATCCTCTATCGTCTGCTCTATCCTATCCTATCCACTATCCTATCCTATCCTCAATGCTATCCTATTCTCTATCCTCACCTATCCTTTATACTATCCAATCTTCTATCCTATCCTATCCTCTATCCTATTCTATCTTCTATCCTATCCTATCCTCTATCCTATCCTATCCTCTTTCCTATCCTATCCTCTATCCTATCCTATCCTCTATCCTATCCTATCCTCAACGCTATCCTATCCTCATTACTATCCTATACTCCATTATATCCTATCCGCTATCGTATCATATCCTCTATCCTATAATATCCTCTATCCTATCCAATCCTCTATCCTATCCTCTATCCTATCCGATCCTCTATCCTATCCTATTCTCTATCCTAACCTATCCTCTATCCTATCCTATTCTCTATCCTATCCTATCCTCTATAATATCGTATCCTCTATCATATCCTATCCTCTTGCCTATAATATCATCTACCCTATCCTATCCTCTATCCTATCCAATCTCCTACCCTATCCTCTATCCTATCCTATCCTCTATCGTCTGCTCTATCCTATCCTATCCACTATCCTATCCTATCCTCAATGCTATCCTATTCTCTATCCTCACCTATCCTTTATACTATCCAATCCTCTATCCTATCCTATCCTATCCTCTATCCTATCCTATCCTCCATCGTCTCCTATCCTCTATCCTATCCAATCCCCTATCCTATCCTCGATCCTATCCTATCCTCTATCGTCTGCTCTATCCTATCCTATCCACTATCCTATCCTATCCTCAATGCTATCCTATTCTCTATCCTCACCTATCCTTTATACTATCCAATCCTCTATCCTATCCTATCCTCTATCCTATCCTATCCTCCATCGTCTCCTATCCTCTATCCTATCCAATCCCCTATCCTATCCTCTATCCTATCCTATCCTCTATCCTATCCAATCCCCTATCTTATCTTCTATCGTCTCCTGTCCTCTATCCTATACAATCCCCTATCCTATCCTCTATCCTATCCTATCCTCTATCCTATCCTACCCTCAATCCTATCCTATCCTATGCTCTATCCTATTCTATACTCTATCCTATCCCATCCTCTATCCTATCCTATGCTGTATCCTATCCTATCCTCTATCCTATCCTATCCTCTATCCTATCCTATCCTCAATCCTAACCTATCCTCTATCCTCTCCTATCCTTTATACTAACCAATCCTCTATCCTATCCTCTATCCTATCCTATCCTCTATCCTATTCTATCCTCTATCCTATCCTATCCTCTATCCTATCCTATCCTCCATCCTATCCTATCCGCTATCCTAACCTATCCTCTATCCTAACCTACCCTCTATCCTATCCTATCCTCTATCCTATCCTATCCTCAACGCTATCCTATCCTCATTCCTATCCTATACTCCATTATATCCTATCCGCTATCCTATCATATCCTCTATCCTATAATATCCTCTATCCTATCCAATCCTCTATCCTATCCTCTATCCTATCCTCTATCCTATCCTCTATCCTATCCTATCCTCTATCCCATCCTATCCTCTATCCTATCCTCTCCTCTATCCTATCCTATCCTCTATCCTATCCTATCCTCTATCCTATCCTATCCTCTATCCTATCCTATCCTCTATCCTATCGTATCCTCTATCCTATCCTATCCTCTATCCTATCCTATCCTCTATCCTAACCTATCCGCTATCTTATCCAATCCTCTATCCAATCCTATCCTCTATCCTATCCTACCCTCAATCCTATCCTATCCTATGCTCTATCCTATTCTATACTCTATCCTATCCCATCCTCTATCCTATCCTATGCTGTATCCTATCCTATCCTCTATCCTATCCTATCCTCTATCCTATCCTATCCTCCATCCTATCCTATCCGCTATCCTAACCTATCCTCTATCCTAACCTACCCTCTATCCTATCCTATCTTCTATCCTATCCTATCCTCAACGCTATCCTATCCTCATTCCTATCCTATACTCCATTATATCCTATCCGCTATCCTATCATATCCTCTATCCTATAATATCCTCTATCCTATCCAATCCTCTATCCTATCCTCTATCCTATCCTCTATCCTATCCTATCCTCTATCCCATCCTATCCTCTATCCTATCCTATCCTCTTTCCTATCGTATCCTCTATCCTATCCTATCCTCTATCCTAACCTACCCTCTATCCTATCCTATCCTCTATGCTATCCTATCCTCAACGCTATCCGATCCTCATTCCTATCCTATACTCCATTATATCCTATCCGCTATCCTATCATATCCTCTATCCTATAATATCCTCTATCCTATCCAATCCTCTATCCTATCCTCTATCCTATCCTCTATCCTATCCTCTATCCTATCCTATCCTCTATCCTATCCTATCCTCTATCCTATCCTATCCTCTTTCCTATCCTATCCTCTATCCTATCCTATCCTCAACGCTATCCTATCCTCATTACTATCCTATACTCCATTATATCCTATCCGCTATCGTATCATATCCTCTATCCTATAATATCCTCTATCCTATCCAATCCTCTATCCTATCCTCTATCCTATCCTATCCTCTATCCTATCCTATACTCTATCCTAACCTATCCTCTATCCTATCCTATTCTCTATCCTATCCTATCCTCTATAATATCGTATCCTCTATCATATCCTATCCTCTTGCCTATAATATCATCTACCCTATCCTATCCTCTATCCTATCCAATCTCCTACCCTATCCTCTATCCTATCCTATCCTCTATCGTCTGCTCTATCCTATCCTATCCACTATCCTATCCTATCCTCAATGCTATCCTATTCTCTATCCTCACCTATCCTTTATACTATCCAATCCTCTATCCTATCCTATCCTTATCCTATCCTATCCCCCATCGTCTCCTATCCTCTATCCTATCCAATCCCCTATCCTATCCTCGATCCTATCCTATCCTCTATCGTCTGCTCTATCCTATCCTATCCACTATCCTATCCTATCCTCAATGCTATCCTATTCTCTATCCTCACCTATCCTTTGTACTATCCAATCCTCTATCCTATCCTATCCTCTATCCTATCCTATCCTCCATCGTCTCCTATCCTCTATCCTATCCAATCCCCTATCCTATCCTCTATCCTATCCTATCCTCTATCCTATCCAATCCCCTATCTTATCTTCTATCGTCTCCTGTCCTCTATCCTATACAATCCCCTATCCTATCCTCTATCCTATCCTATCCTCTATCCTATCCTACCCTCAATCCTATCCTATCCTATGCTCTATCCTATTCTATACTCTATCCTATCCCATCCTCTATCCTATCCTATGCTCTATCCTATCCTATCCTCTATCCTATCCTATCCTATCCTCTATCCTATCCTATCCTCTATCCTATCCTATCCTCTATCCTATCCTATCCTATCCTCTATCCTATCCTATCCTCTATCCTATCCTATCCTATCCTCTATCCTATCCTATCCTCTATCCTATCCTATCCTCTATCCTATCCTATCCTCTATCCTATCCTATCCTCTATCCTATCCTATCCTCTATCCTATCCTATCCTCTATCCTATCCTATCCTATCCTCTATCCTATCCTATCCTCTATCCTATCCTATCCTCTATGCTATCCTATCCTCTATCCTATCCTATCCTCAATGCTATCCTATTCTCTATCCTCACCTATCCTTTATACTATCCAATCCTCTATCCTAACCTATCCTCTATCCTATCCTATCCTCTATCCTATCCTATCCTATCCTCTATCCTATCCTATCCTCTATCCTATCCTATCCTCTATCCTATCCTATCCTCTATCGTCTGCTCTATCCTATCCTATCCACTATCCTATCCTATCCTCAATGCTATCCTATTCTCTATCCTCACCTATCCTTTATACTATCCACTCCTCTATCCTAACCTATCCTCTATCCTATCCTATCCTCTTTCCTATCCTATCCTCTATCCTATCCTATCCTCTATCCTAACCTACCCTCTATCCTATCCTATCCTCTATCCTATCCTATCCTCAACGCTATCCTATCCTCATTCCTATCCTATACTCCATTATATCCTATCCGCTATCCTATCATATCCTCTATCCTATAATATCCTCTATCCTATCCAATCCTCTATCCTATCCTCTATCCTATCCTCTATCCTATCCTATCCTCTATCCTATCCTCTATCCTATCCTATCCTCTATCCTATCCTATCCTCTATCCTATCCTATCCTCTATCCTATCCTATCCTCTATCCTATCCTATCCTCTATAATATCCTATCTTCTATCCTAACCTATCCTCTATCCTATCCTATCCTCTATCCTATCCTATCCTCAACGCTATCCTATCCTCATTACTATCCTATACTCCATTATATCCTATCCGCTATCGTATCATATCCTCTATCCTATAATATCCTCTATCCTATCCAATCCTCTATCCTATCCTCTATCATATCCTCTATCCTATCCTATCCTCTATCCTATCCTCTATCCTATCCTCTATCCTATCCTATCCTCTATCCTCTCCTATCCTTTATACTAACCAATCCTCTATCCTATCCTCTATCCTATCCTATCCTCTATCCTATCATATCCTCTATCCTATCCTATCCTCTATCCTCTCCTATCCTCTATCCTATCCTATCCTCTATCCTATCCTATCCTATCCTCTATCCTAACCTATCCTCTATCTTATCCTATCCTCTATCCTATCCTATCCTGAACCCTATCCTATCCTGATTCCTATCCTATACTCCATTATATCCTATCCGCTATCCTATCATATCCTCTATCCTATCCTCTATCCTATCCTCTATCCTATCCTCTATCCTATCCTCTATCCTATCCTCTATCCTATCCTATCCTCTATCCTATCCTATCCTCTATCCTCTCCTATCCTCTATCCTATCTTATCCTCTATCCTATCCCACCCTCTATCCTATCCTATCCTCTATCCTATACTATCCGCTATCCTATCCTATCCTCTATCCTATCCTATACTCTATCCTAACCTATCCTCTATCCTATCCTATTCTCTATCCTATCCTATCCTGAACCCTATCCTATCCTCATTCCTAACCTATACTCCATTATATCCTATCCGCTATCCTATCATATCCTCTATCCTATCCAATCCTCTATCCTATCCTGTCCTCTATCCTATCCTATCCTCTATCCTATCCTATCCTCTATCCTATCCTATCCTATCCTCTATCCTATCCTATCCTCTATCCTATCCTATCCTCTATCCTATCCTATCCTCTATCGTCTGCTCTATCCTATCCTATCCACTATCCTATCCTATCCTCAATGCTATCCTATTCTCTATCCTCACCTATCCTTTATACTATCCACTCCTCTATCCTAACCTATCCTCTATCCTATCCTATCCTCTTTCCTATCCTATCCTCTATCCTATCCTATCCTCTATCCTAACCTACCCTCTATCCTATCCTATCCTCTATCCTATCCTATCCTCAACGCTATCCTATCCTCATTCCTATCCTATACTCCATTATATCCTATCCGCTATCCTATCATATCCTCTATCCTATAATATCCTCTATCCTATCCAATCCTCTATCCTATCCTCTATCCTATCCTCTATCCTATCCTATCCTCTATCCTATCCTCTATCCTATCCTATCCTCTATCCTATCCTATCCTCTATCCTATCCTATCCTCTATCCTATCCTATCCTCTATCCTATCCTATCCTCTATCCTATCCTATCTTCTATCCTAACCTATCCTCTATCCTATCCTATCCTCTATCCTATCCTATCCTCAACGCTATCCTATCCTCATTACTATCCTATACTCCATTATATCCTATCCGCTATCGTATCATATCCTCTATCCTATAATATCCTCTATCCTATCCAATCCTCTATCCTATCCTCTATCATATCCTCTATCCTATCCTATCCTCTATCCTATCCTCTATCCTATCCTCTATCCTATCCTATCCTCTATCCTCTCCTATCCTTTATACTAACCAATCCTCTATCCTATCCTCTATCCTATCCTATCCTCTATCCTATCATATCCTCTATCCTATCCTATCCTCTATCCTCTCCTATCCTCTATCCTATCCTATCCTCTATCCTATCCTATCCTATCCTCTATCCTAACCTATCCTCTATCTTATCCTATCCTCTATCCTATCCTATCCTGAACCCTATCCTATCCTGATTCCTATCCTATACTCCATTATATCCTATCCGCTATCCTATCATATCCTCTATCCTATCCTCTATCCTATCCTCTATCCTATCCTCTATCCTATCCTCTATCCTATCCTCTATCCTATCCTATCCTCTATCCTATCCTATCCTCTATCCTCTCCTATCCTCTATCCTATCTTATCCTCTATCCTATCCCACCCTCTATCCTATCCTATCCTCTATCCTATACTATCCGCTATCCTATCCTATCCTCTATCCTATCCTATACTCTATCCTAACCTATCCTCTATCCTATCCTATTCTCTATCCTATCCTATCCTGAACCCTATCCTATCCTCATTCCTAACCTATACTCCATTATATCCTATCCGCTATCCTATCATATCCTCTATCCTATCCAATCCTCTATCCTATCCTGTCCTCTATAGTATCCTATCCTCTATCCTATCCTATCCTCTATCCTATCGTATCCTCTATCCTATCCTATACTCTATCCTATCCTATCCTCTATCCTATCCTATACTCTATCCTAACCTATCCTCTATCCTATCCTATCCTCTATCCTATCCTATCCTCTATCCTATCCTACCCACTATCCTATCCTATCCTCAATGCTATCCTATTCTCTATCCTCACCTATCCTTTATACTATCCAATCCTCTATCCTATCCTATCCTCTATCCTATCCTATCCTCCATCGTCTCCTATCCTCTATCCTATCCTATCCTCTATCCTAACCTATCGTCTATCCTATCCTATCCTCTATCCTATCCTATCCTCTATCCTATCCTATCCCCTATCCTATCCTATCCTCTATCCTATCGTATCCTCTATCCTATCCTATCCTCTATCCTATCCTATCCTCTATCCTAACCTATCCTCTATCCTATCCTACCCACTATCCTATCCTATCCTCAATGCTATCCTATTCTCTATCCTCACCTATCCTTTATACTATCCAATCCTCTATCCTATCCTATCCTCTATCCTATCCTATCCTCCATCGTCTCCTATCCTCTATCCAATCCAATCCCCTATCCTATCCTCTATCCTATCCAATCCCCTATCTTATCTTATATCGTCTCCTGTCCTCTATCCTATCCAATCCTCTATCCTATCCTCTATCCTATCCTATCCTCTATCCTATCCTATTCTCTATCCTATCCTATCCTCTATCCTAACCTATCCTCTATCCTATCCTATCCTCTATCCTATCCTATCCTCAACGCTATCCTATCCTCTATCCTATCCTATCCTCAACGCTATCCTATCCTCATTACTATCGTATACTCCATTATATCCTATCCGCTATCGTATCATATCCTCTATCCTAACCTATCCTCTATCTTATCCAATCCTCTATCCTATCCTATCCTCTATCCTATCCTATCCTCCATCGTCTCCTATCCTCTATCCTATCCAATCCCCTATCCTATCCTCGATCCTATCCTATCCTCTATCGTCTGCTGTATCCTATCCTATCCACTATCCTATCCTATCCACAATGATATCCTATTCTCTATCCTCACCTATCCTTTATACTATCCAATCCTCTATCCTAACCTATCCTGTATCCTATCCTATCCTCTTTCCTATCCTATCCTCTATCCTATCCTATCCTCTATCCTAACCTACCCTCTATCCTATCCTATCCTCTATCCTATCCTATCCTCAACGCTATCCTATCCTCATTCCTATCCTATACTCCATTATATCCTACCCGCTATCCTATCATATCCTCTATCCTATAATATCCTCTATCCTATCCAATCCTCTATCCTATCCTCTATCCTATCCTCTATCCTATCCTATCCTCTATCCCATCCTATCCTCTATCCTATCCTATCCTCTATCCTATCCTATCCTCTATCCTATCCTATCCTCTATCCTATCCTATCCTCTATCCTATCCTATCCTCTATCCTATCGTATCCTCTATCCTATCCTATCCTCTATCCTATCCTATCCTCTATCCTAACCTATCCTCTATCTTATCCAATCCTCTATCCTATCCTATCCTCTATCCAATCCTATCCTCCATCGTCTCCTATCCTCTATCCAATCCAATCCCCTATCCTATCCTCTATCCTATCCAATCCCCTATCTTATCTTATATCGTCTCCTGTCCTCTATCCTATCCAATCCTCTATCCTATCCTCTATCCTATCCTATCCTCTATCCTATCCTATTCTCTATCCTATCCTATCCACTATCCTAACCTATCCTCTATCCTATCCTATCCTCTATCCTATCCTATCCTCAACGCTATCCTATCCTCTATCCTATCCTATCCTCAACGCTATCCTATCCTCATTACTATCGTATACTCCATTATATCCTATCCGCTATCGTATCATATCCTCTATCCTAACCTATCCTCTATCTTATCCAATCCTCTATCCTATCCTATCCTCTATCCTATCCTATCCTCCATCGTCTCCTATCCTCTATCCTATCCAATCCCCTATCCTATCCTCGATCCTATCCTATCCTCTATCGTCTGCTCTATCCTATCCTATCCACTATCCTATCCTATCCACAATGATATCCTATTCTCTATCCTCACCTATCCTTTATACTATCCAATCCTCTATCCTAACCTATCCTCTATCCTATCCTATCCTCTTTCCTATCCTATCCTCTATCCTATCCTATCCTCTATCCTAACCTACCCTCTATCCTATCCTATCCTCTATCCTATCCTATCCTCAACGCTATCCTATCCTCATTCCTATCCTATACTCCATTATATCCTACCCGCTATCCTATCATATCCTCTATCCTATAATATCCTCTATCCTATCCAATCCTCTATCCTATCCTCTATCCTATCCTCTATCCTATCCTATCCTCTATCCTATCCTCTATCATATCCTATCCTCTATCCCATCCTATCCTCTATCCTATCCTATCCTCTATCCTATCCTATCCTCTATCCTATCCTATCCTCTATCCTATCCTATCCTCAACGCTATCCTATCCTCATTACTATCGTATACTCCATTATATCCTATCCGCTATCGTATCATATCCTCTATCCTAACCTATCCTCTATCTTATCCAATCCTCTATCCTATCCTATCCTCTATCCTATCCTATCCTCCATGGTCTCCTATCCTCTATCCTATCCAATCCCCTATCCTATCCTCTATCCTATCCTATCCTCTATCGTCTGCTCTATCCTATCCTATCCACTATCCTATCCTATCCTCAATGCTATCCTATTCTCTATCCTCACCTATCCTTTATACTATCCAAACTTCTATCCTATCCTATCCTCTATCCTATTCTATCTTCTATCCTATCCTATCCTCTATCCTATCCTATCCTCTTTCCTATCCTATCCTCTATCCTATCCTATCCTCTATCCTATCCTATCCTCAACGCTATCCTATCCTCATTACTATCCTATACTCCATTATATCCTATCCGCTATCGTATCATATCCTCTATCCTATAATATCCTCTATCCTATCCAATCCTCTATCCTATCCTCTATCCTATCCGATCCTCTATCCTATCCTATACTCTATCCTAACCTATCCTCTATCCTATCCTATTCTCTATCCTATCCTATCCTCTATAATATCGTATCCTCTATCATATCCTATCCTCTTGCCTATAATATCATCTACCCTATCCTATCCTCTATCCTATCCAATTTCCTACCCTATCCTCTATCCTATCCTATCCTCTATCGTCTGCTCTATCCTATCCTATCCACTATCCTATCCTATCCTCAATGCTATCCTATTCTCTATCCTCACCTATCCTTTATACTATCCAATCCTCTATCCTATCCTATCCTCTATCCTATCCTATCCTCCATCGTCTCCTATCCTCTATCCTATCCAATCCCCTATCCTATCCTCGATCCTATCCTATCCTCTATCGTCTGCTCTATCCTATCCTATCCACTATCCTATCCTATCCTCAATGCTATCCTATTCTCTATCCTCACCTATCCTTTATACTATCCAATCCTCTATCCTATCCTATCCTCTATCCTATCCTATCCTCCATCGTCTCCTATCCTCTATCCTATCCAATCCCCTATCCTATCCTCTATCCTATCCTATCCTCTATCCTATCCAATCCCCTATCTTATCTTCTATCGTCTCCTGTCCTCTATCCTATACAATCCCCTATCCTATCCTCTATCCTATCCTATCCTCTATCCTATCCTACCCTCAATCCTATCCTATCCTATGCTCTATCCTATTCTATACTCTATCCTATCCCATCCTCTATCCTATCCTATGCTGTATCCTATCCTATCCTCTATCCTATCCTATCCTCTATCCTATCCTATCCTCAATCCTAACCTATCCTCTATCCTCTCCTATCCTTTATACTAACCAATCCTCTATCCTATCCTCTATCCTATCCTATCCTCTATCCTATTCTATCCTCTATCCTATCCTATCCTCTATCCTATCCTATCCTCCATCCTATCCTATCCGCTATCCTAACCTATCCTCTATCCTAACCTACCCTCTATCCTATCCTATCCTCTATCCTATCCTATCCTCAACGCTATCCTATCCTCATTCCTATCCTATACTCCATTATATCCTATCCGCTATCCTATCATATCCTCTATCCTATAATATCCTCTATCCTATCCAATCCTCTATCCTATCCTCTATCCTATCCTCTATCCTATCCTCTATCCTATCCTCTATCCTATCCTATCCTCTATCCCATCCTATCCTCTATCCTATCCTATCCTCTATCCTATCCTATCCTCTATCCTATCCTATCCTCTATCCTATCCTATCCTCTATCCTATCCTATCCTCTATCCTATCCTATCCTCTATCCTATCCTATCCTCTTTCCTATCCTATCCTCTATCCTATCCTATCCTCAACGCTATCCTATCCTCATTACTATCCTATACTCCATTATATCCTATCCGCTATCGTATCATATCCTCTATCCTATAATATCCTCTATCCTATCCAATCCTCTATCCTATCCTCTATCCTATCCTATCCTCTATCCTATCCTATACTCTATCCTAACCTATCCTCTATCCTATCCTATTCTCTATCCTATCCTATCCTCTATAATATCGTATCCTCTATCATATCCTATCCTCTTGCCTATAATATCATCTACCCTATCCTATCCTCTATCCTATCCAATCTCCTACCCTATCCTCTATCCTATCCTATCCTCTATCGTCTGCTCTATCCTATCCTATCCACTATCCTATCCTATCCTCAATGCTATCCTATTCTCTATCCTCACCTATCCTTTATACTATCCAATCCTCTATCCTATCCTATCCTTATCCTATCCTATCCTCCATCGTCTCCTATCCTCTATCCTATCCAATCCCCTATCCTATCCTCGATCCTATCCTATCCTCTATCGTCTGCTCTATCCTATCCTATCCACTATCCTATCCTATCCTCAATGCTATCCTATTCTCTATCCTCACCTATCCTTTATACTATCCAATCCTCTATCCTATCCTATCCTCTATCCTATCCTATCCTCCATCGTCTCCTATCCTCTATCCTATCCAATCCCCTATCCTATCCTCTATCCTATCCTATCCTCTATCCTATCCAATCCCCTATCTTATCTTCTATCGTCTCCTGTCCTCTATCCTATACAATCCCCTATCCTATCCTCTATCCTATCCTATCCTCTATCCTATCCTACCCTCAATCCTATCCTATCCTATGCTCTATCCTATTCTATACTCTATCCTATCCCATCCTCTATCCTATCCTATGCTCTATCCTATCCTATCCTCTATCCTATCCTATCCTATCCTCTATCCTATCCTATCCTCTATCCTATCCTATCCTCTATCCTATCCTATCCTATCCTCTATCCTATCCTATCCTCTATCCTAACCTACCCTCTATCCTATCCTATCCTCTATCCTATCCTATCCTCAACGCTATCCTATCCTCATTCCTATCCTATACTCCATTATATCCTATCCGCTATCCTATCATATCCTCTATCCTATAATATCCTCTATCCTATCCAATCCTCTATCCTATCCTCTATCCTATCCTCTAACCTATCCTATCCTCTATCCTATCCTCTATCCTATCCTATCCTCTATCCTATCCTATCCTCTATCCTATCCTATCCTCTATCTTATCCTATCCTCTATCCTATCCTATCCTGAACCCTATCCTATCCTGATTCCTATCCTATACTCCATTATATCCTATCATATCCTCTATCCTATCCTCTATCCTATCCTCTATCCTATCCTCTATCCTATCCTCTATCCTATCCTATCCTCTATCCTATCCTATCCTCTATCCTCTCCTATCCTCTATCCTATCTTATCCTCTATCCTATCCCACCCTCTATCCTATCCTATCCTCTATCCTATACTATCCGCTATCCTATCCTATCCTCTATCCTATCCTATACTCTATCCTAACCTATCCTCTATCCTATCCTATTCTCTATCCTATCCTATCCTGAACCCTATCCTATCCTCATTCCTAACCTATACTCCATTATATCCTATCCGCTATCCTATCCTATCCTCTATCCTATCCTATCCTCTATCCTATCCTATCCTCAATCCTATCCTATCCTCTATCCTATCCTATTCTCTATCCTATCCTATCCTCTATCCAATCCTATCCTTTATCCTATCCTATCCTCTATCCTATCCTATCCACTATCCTATCCTATATCCTATCCTATCCTCTATCCTATGTTATCCTCTACCCCATCCTATCCTCTATCCTATCCTATCCTCTATCCAATCCTATCCTCTATCCTATTATATCCTCTATCGTATCCTACCCTATCCTCTATCCTATCGTCTATCCTATCCTATCCCCTATCCTATCCTATCCTCTATCCAGTCCTATCCTCTATAATATCTGTAGGATCTCGGGAAAAATGAGGGCACCGCCGCCGGGAATCGAACCCGCGACCTCACTGGTGGTAGCCGATCGACTAACGCGCTCACCCACGGAACCCTCCCGTTCTTCCCGATCTCCTACATACTTTTTGTTCTGGGGGTCCTGATCCCACACTCGGCCATCCTGCGACGACATTCGCCCTCGAATGTCCGTCACAGCGTCGTCTCATCGTTTCTCTTTCGTGTTGTGGCCATACACAGAGCCACCAACACAACTCGTAATTTCTCGTCAACTCGTAACAACTCGTAACACAACTCACAAATTCGCAGTGTTTCTCACAGCGCCACCTCGTGCGGCGATCGGTGTTCCCCCAATCCCACTTCTGACACCAATTGTAGGATCTCGGGAAAAATGAGGGCACCGCCACCGGGAATCGAACCCGCGACCTCACTGGTGGTAGCCGATCGACTAACGCGCTCACCCACGGAACCCTCCCGTTCTTTCCGATCTCCTACATACTTTTTGGTCTGGGGGTCCTGATCCCACATATCGTATCCTCTATCATATCCTATCCTCTTTCCTATAATATCATCTATCCTATCCAATCTCTATCGTCTCCTTTCCTCTATCCTATCCAATCCCCTATCTTATCTTCTATCGTCTCCTGTCCTCTATCCTATCCAATCCCCTATCCTATCCTCTATCCTATCCTATCCTCTATCCTATCCTACCCTCAATCCTATCCTATCCTATGCTCTATCCTATTCTATACTCTATCCTATCCCATCCTCTATCCTAACCTATCCTCTATCCTATCCTATCCTCTATCCTATCCTATCCTGTATCCTATCCTATCCTCTATCCTATCCTCTATCCTATCCTATCCTCTATCCTGTCCTATCCTCTATAATATCGTATCCTCTATCATATCCTATCCTCTTTCCTATAATATCATCTATCCTATCCAATCTCTATCGTCTCCTTTCCTATATCCTATCCAATCCCGTATCTTATCTTCTATCGTCTCCTGTCCTCTATCCTATCCAATCCCCTATCCTATCCTCTATCCTATCCTATCCTCTATCCTATCCTACCCTCAATCCTATCCTATGCTCTATCCTATTCTATACTCTATCCTATCACATCCTCTATCCTATCCTATCCTCTATCCTATCCTATCCTCTATCCTATCCTATCCTCTATCCTATCCTATCCTCTATCCTATCCTATCCTCTATCCTATCCTATCCTCTATCCTATCCAATCTCTATCGTCTCCTTTCCTCTATCCTATCCAATCCCCTATCTTATCTACTATCGTCTCCTGTCCTCTATCCTATCCAATCCCCTATCCTATCCTCTATCCTATCCTATCCTCTATCCTATCCTACCCTCAATCCTATCCTATCCTATGCTCTATCCTATTCTATACTCTATCCTATCCCATCCTCTATCCTAACCTATCCTCTATCCTATCCTATCCTCTATCCTATCCTATCCTGTATCCTATCCTATCCTCTATCCTATCCTATCCTCTATCCTATCCTATCCTCTATCCTATCCTATCCTCTATCCTATCCTATCCTCAATCGTATCCTATCCTCTATCCTATCCTATTCTCTATCCTATCCTATCCTCTATCCAATCCTATCCTTTATCCTATCCTATCCTCTATCCTATCCTATCCTCTATCCTATCCTATATCCTATCCTATCCTCTATCCTATGTTATCCTCTACCCCATCCTATCCTCTATCCTATCCTATCCTCTATCCAATCCTATCCTCTATCCTATTATATCCTCTATCGTATCCTACCCTATCCTCTATCCTATCCTATCCTCTATCCTATCCTATCCTCTATCCTATCCATCCTCTATCCTATCCTATCCTCTATCCTATCCTATCCTCTATCCTATCCTATCCTCTATCCAGTCCTATCCTCTATAATATCGTATCCTCTATCATATCCTATCCTCTTTCCTATAATATCATCTATCCTATCCAATCTCTATCGTCTCCTTTCCTCTATCCTATCCAATCCCCTATCTTATCTTCTATCGTCTCCTGTCCTCTATCCTATCCAATCCCCTATCCTATCCTCTGTCCTATCCTATCCGATACTCTATCCTATCCTATTCTCTATAATATCGTACCCTCTATCGTATCCTATCCTCTTTCCTATAATATCATCTATCCTATCCTGTCCTCTATCCTATCCTATCCTATCCTCTATCCTATCCTATCCTCTATCCTATCCTATCCTCTATCCTATCCTATCCTCTATCCTACCCTATCCTCTATCCTATCCTATCCTCTATCCCATCCTATCCTCTATCCTATCATATCCTCTATCCTATACTATCCTCTATCCTATCCTATCCTATCCTCTATCCTATCCAATCCCCTATCCTATCCACTATCCTATCCTATTGTCTATCCTATCATCTACCCATCCTATCCTCTATCCTTTCCAATCACCTATCCTATCCTCTATACGATCCTATCCTCTATGCTATCCTATCCTCTACCCTATCCTATCATATCCTCTATCCTATCCAATCCTCTATCCTATCCTCTATCCTATCCTATCCTCTATCCTATCCTATCCTCTATCCTATCCTATCCTCTATCCTCTCCTATCCTCTATCCTATCCTATCCTCTATCCTATCCTATCCTCTATCCTATCCTATCCTCTATCCTATCCTATCCGCTATCCTATCCTATCCTCTATCCTATCCTATACTCTATCCTAACCTATCCTCTATCCTATCCTATTCTCTATCCTATCCTATCCTGAACCCTATCCTAACCTCATTCCTAACCTATACTCCATTATATCCTATCCGCTATCCTATCATATCCTCTATCCTATCCTCTATCCTATCCTATCCTCAACCCTATCCTATCCTCATTCCTATCCTATACTCCATTATATCCTATCCGCTATCCTATCATATCCTCTATCCTATCCAATCCTCTATCCTATCCTATCCTCTATCCTATCCTATCCTCTATCTGACACTATCCTCTAGCCTATCCTATCCTCTATCCTATCCTCTATCCTATCCTATCCTCTATCCTATCCTACCCTCAATCCTATCCTATCCTATGCTCTATCCTATCCTATCCTCTATCCTATCCTATCTTTTATCCTATCCTATCCTCTATCCTATCCGATCCTCTATCCTATCCTATCATCTACCCTATCCTATCCTCTATCCTATCCTATCCTCTATCCTATCCGATCCTCTATCCTATCCTATCCTCTATCCTATCTTATCCTCTATACTATCCAATCCCCTATCCTATCCTCTATCCAATCCTATCCTGTATTCTATCCTATCATCTATCCTATCCTATCCTCTATCCTATCCTATCCTATCCTCTATCCTATCCTATGCTCTATCCTATTCTATACTCTATCCTATCCCATCCTCTATCCTAACCTATCCTCTATCCTATCCTATCCTCTATCCTATCCTATCCTCTACCCTATCCTATCCTCTATCCTATCCTATCCTCTATCCTATCCTCTATCCTATCCTATCCTCTATCCTATCCTATCCTCTATCCTATCCTATCCTCTATCCTATCCTATCCTCTATCCTATCCTATCGTCTATCCTATCCTATCCTCTATCCTATCCTATCCTCTATCCAGTCCTATCCTCTATAATATCGTATCCTCTATCATATCCTATCCTCTTTCCTATAATATCATCTATCCTATCCAATCTCTATCGTCTCCTTTCCTCTATCCTATCCAATCCCCTATCTTATCTTCTATCGTCTCCTGTCCTCTATCCTATCCAATCCCCTATCCTATCCTCTATCCTATCCTATCATCTATCCTATCCTACCCTCAATCCTATCCTATCCTATGCTCTATCCTATTCTATACTCTAGCCTATCCCATCCTCTATCCTAACCTATCCTCTATCCTATCCTATCCTCTATCCTATCCTATCCTGTATCCTATCCTATCCTCTATCCTATCCTCTATCCTATCCTATCCTCTATCCTGTCCTATCCTCTATAATATCGTATCCTCTATCATATCCTATCCTCTTTCCTATAATATCATCTATCCTATCCAATCTCTATCGTCTCCTTTCCTATATCCTATCCAATCCCGTATCTTATCTTCTATCGTCTCCTGTCCTCTATCCTATCCAATCCCCTATCCTATCCTCTATCCTATCCTATCCTCTATCCTATCCTATCCTGTATCCTATCCTATCCTCTATCCTATCCTATCCTCTATCCTATCCTATCCTCTATCCTATCCTATCCTCTATCCTATCCTATCCTCAATCCTATCCTATCCTCTATCCTATCCTATTCTCTATCCTATCCTATCCTCTATCCAATCCTATCCTTTATCCTATCCTATCCTCTATCCTATCCTATCCTCTATCCTATCCTATATCCTATCCTATCCTCTATCCTATGTTATCCTCTACCCCATCCTATCCTCTATCCTATCCTATCCTCTATCCAATCCTATCCTCTATCCTATTATATCCTCTATCGTATCCTACCCTATCCTCTATCCTATCCTATCCTCTATCCTATCCTATCCTCTATCCTATCCATCCTCTATCCTATCCTATCCTCTATCATATCCTATCCTCCGTCCTATAATATCCTCTATCCTATCCAATCTCTATCGTCTCCTTTCCTCTATCCTATCCAATCCCCTATCTTATCTTCTATCTTCTCCTGTCCTCTATCCTATCCAATCCCCTATCCTATCCTCTATCCCATCCTATCCTCTATCCTATCCTATCCTCTATCCCATCCTATCCTCTATCCTATCATATCCTCTATCCTATACTATCCTCTATCCTATCCTATCCTATCCTCTATCCTATCCAATCCCCTATCCTATCCACTATCCTATCCTATCCTCTATCCTATCCTATCCGCTATCCTATCCTATCCTCTATCCTATCCTATACTCTATCCTAACCTATCCTCTATCCTATCCTATTCTCTATCCTATCCTATCCTGAACCCTATCCTAACCTCATTCCTAACCTATACTCCATTATATCCTATCCGCTATCCTATCATATCCTCTATCCTATCCTCTATCCTATCCTATCCTCAACCCTATCCTATCCTCATTCCTATCCTATACTCCATTATATCCTATCCGCTATCCTATCATATCCTCTATCCTATCCAATCCTCTATCCTATCCTATCCTCTATCCTATCCTATCCTCTATCTGACACTATCCTCTAGCCTATCCTATCCTCTATCCTATCCTCTATCCTATCCTATCCTCTATCCTATCCTACCCTCAATCCTATCCTATCCTATGCTCTATCCTATCCTATCCTCTATCCTATCCTATCTTTTATCCTATCCTATCCTCTATCCTATCCGATCCTCTATCCTATCCTATCATCTACCCTATCCTATCCTCTATCCTATCCTATCCTCTATCCTATCCGATCCTCTATACTATCCTATCCTCTATCCTATCTTATCCTCTATACTATCCAATCCCCTATCCTATCCTCTATCCAATCCTATCCTCTATTCTATCCTATCATCTATCCTATCCTATCCTCTATCCTATCCTATCCTATCCTCTATCCTATCCTATGCTCTATCCTATTCTATACTCTATCCTATCCCATCCTCTATCCTAACCTATCCTCTATCCTATCCTATCCTCTATCCTATCCTATCCTCTATCCTATCCTATCCTCTATCCTATCCTATCCTCTATCCTATCCTCTATCCTATCCTATCCTCTATCCTGTCCTATCCTCTATAATATCGTATCCTCTATCATATCCTATCCTCTTTCCTATAATATCATCTATCCTATCCAATCTCTATCGTCTCCTTTCCTATATCCTATCCAATCCCGTATCTTATCTTCTATCGTCTCCTGTCCTCTATCCTATCCAATCCCCTATCCTATCCTCTATCCTATCCTATCCTCTATCCTATCCTACCCTCAATCCTATCCTATGCTCTATCCTATTCTATACTCTATCCTATCACATCCTCTATCCTATCCTATCCTCTATCCTATCCTATCCTCTATCCTATCCTATCCTCTATCCTATCCTATCCTATCCTATCCTCTATCCTATCCAATCTCTATCGTCTCCTTTCCTCTATCCTATCCAATCCCCTATCTTATCTACTATCGTCTCCTGTCCTCTATCCTATCCAATCCCCTATCCTATCCTCTACCCCATCCTATCCTCTATCCTATCCTATCCTCTATCCAATCCTATCCTCTATCCTATTATATCCTCTATCGTATCCTACCCTATCCTCTATCCTATCCTATCCTCTATCCTATCCTATCGTCTATCCTATCCTATCCTCTATCCTATCCTATCCTCTATCCAGTCCTATCCTCTATAATATCGTATCCTCTATCATATCCTATCCTCTTTCCTATAATATCATCTATCCTATCCAATCTCTATCGTCTCCTTTCCTCTATCCTATCCAATCCCCTATCTTATCTTCTATCGTCTCCTGTCCTCTATCCTATCCAATCCCCTATCCTATCCTCTATCCTATCCTATCCTCTATCCTATCCTACCCTCAATCCTATCCTATCCTATGCTCTATCCTATTCTATACTCTATCCTATCCCATCCTCTATCCTAACCTATACTCTATCCTATCCTATCCTCTATCCTATCCTATCCTGTATCCTATCCTATCCTCTATCCTATCCTCTATCCTATCCTATCCTCTATCCTGTCCTATCCTCTATAATATCGTATCCTCTATCATATCCTATCCTCTTTCCTATAATATCATCTATCCTATCCAATCTCTATCGTCTCCTTTCCTATATCCTATCCAATCCCGTATCTTATCTTCTATCGTCTCCTGTCCTCTATCCTATCCAATCCCCTATCCTATCCTCTATCCTATCCTATCCTCTATCCTATCCTACCCTCAATCCTATCCTATGCTCTATCCTATTCTATACTCTATCCTATCAGATCCTCTATCCTATCCTATCCTCTATCCTATCCTATCCTCTATCCTATCCTATCCTCTATCCTATCCTATCCTCTATCCTATCCAATCTCTATCGTCTCCTTTCCTCTATCCTATCCAATCCCCTATCTTATCTACTATCGTCTCCTGTCCTCTATCCTATCCAATCCCCTATCCTATCCTCTATCCTATCCTATCCTCTATCCTATCCTACCCTCAATCCTATCCTATCCTCAATCCTATCCTATCCTCTATCCTATCCTATTCTCTATCCTATCCTATCCTCTATCCAATCCTATCCTTTATCCTATCCTATCCTCTATCCTATCCTATCCTCTATCCTATCCTATATCCTATCCTATCCTCTATCCTATGTTATCCTCTACCCCATCCTATCCTCTATCCTATCCTATCCTCTATCCAATCCTATCCTCTATCCTATTATATCCTCTATCGTATCCTACCCAATCCTCTATCCTATCCTATCCTCTATCCTATCCTATCCTCTATCCTATCCATCCTCTATCCTATCCTATCCTCTATCATATCCTATCCTCTTTCCTATAATATCCTCTATCCTATCCAATCTCTATCGTCTCCTTTCCTCTATCCTATCCAATCCCCTATCTTATCTTCTATCTTCTCCTGTCATCTATCCTATCCTCTATCCCATCCTATCCTCTATCCTATCCTATCCTCTATCCCATCCTATCCTCTATCCTATCATATCCTCTATCCTATACTATCCTCTATCCTATCCTATCCTATCCTCTATCCTATCCAATCCCCTATCCTATCCACTATCCTATCCTATTGTCTATCCTATCATCTACCCTATCCTATCCTCTATCCTTTCCAATCACCTATCCTATCCTCTATACGATCCTATCCTCTATGCTATCCTATCCTCTACCCTATCCTATCATATCCTCTATCCTATCCAATCCTCTATCCTATCCTCTATCCTATCCTATCCTCTATCCTATCCTATCCTCTATCCTATCCTATCCTCTATCCTATCCTATCCGCTATCCTATCCTATCCTCTATCCTATCCTATACTCTATCCTAACCTATCCTCTATCCTATCCTATTCTCTATCCTATCCTATCCTGAACCCTATCCTAACCTCATTCCTAACCTATACTCCATTATATCCTATCCGCTATCCTATCATATCCTCTATCCTATCCTCTATCCTATCCTATCCTCAACCCTATCCTATCCTCATTCCTATCCTATACTCCATTATATCCTATCCGCTATCCTATCATATCCTCTATCCTATCCAATCCTCTATCCTATCCTATCCTCTATCCTATCCTATCCTCTATCTGACACTATCCTCTAGCCTATCCTATCCTCTATCCTATCCTCTATCCTATCCTATCCTCTATCCTATCCTACCCTCAATCCTATCCTATCCTATGCTCTATCCTATCCTATCCTCTATCCTATCCTATCTTTTATCCTATCCTATCCTCTATCCTATCCGATCCTCTATCCTATCCTATCATCTACCCTATCCTATCCTCTATCCTATCCTATCCTCTATCCTATCCGATCCTCTATCCTATCCTATCTTCTATCCTATCTTATCCTCTATACTATCCAATCCCCTATCCTATCCTCTATCCAATCCTATCGTCTATTCTATCCTATCATCTATCCTATCCTATACTCTATCCTATCCTATCCTATCCTCTATCCTATCCTATGCTCTATCCTATTCTATACTCTATCCTATCCCATCCTCTATCCTAACCTATCCTCTATCCTATCCTATCCTCTATCCTATCCTATCCTCTATCCTATCCTATCCTCTATCCTATCCTATCCTCTATCCTATCCTCTATCCTATCCTATCCTCTATACTATCCTATCCTCTATCCTATCCTATCCTCTATCCTATCCTCTATCCTATCCTATCCTCTATCCTATCCTATCCTCTATCCTATCCTATCCTCTATCCTATCCTATCCTCTATCCTATCCTATCCTCTATCCTATCCTATCCTCTATCCTATCCTATCCTCTATCCTATCCTATCCTCTATCCTATCCTATCCTCTATCCTATCCTATCCTCTATCCTATCCTATCCTCTATCCTATCCTATCCTCTATCCTATCCTATCCTCTATCCTATCCTATCCTCTATCCTATCCTATCCTCTATCCTATCCTATCGTCTATCCTATCCTATCCTCTATCCTATCCTATCCTCTATCCAGTCATATCCTCTATAATATCGTATCCTCTATCATATCCTATCCTCTTTCCTATAATATCATCTATCCTATCCAATCTCTATCGTCTCCTTTCCTCTATCCTATCCAATCCCCTATCTTATCTTCTATCGTCTCCTGTCCTCTATCCTATCCAATCCCCTATCCTATCCTCTATCCTATCCTATCCTCTATCCTATCCTACCCTCAATCCTATCCTATCCTATGCTCTATCCTATTCTATACTCTATCCTATCCCATCCTCTATCCTAACCTATCCTCTATCCTATCCTATCCTCTATCCTATCCTATCCTGTATCCTATCCTATCCTCTATCCTATCCTCTATCCTATCCTATCCTCTATCCTGTCCTATCCTCTATAATATCGTATCCTCTATCATATCCTATCCTCTTTCCTATAATATCATCTATCCTATCCAATCTCTATCGTCTCCTTTCCTATATCCTATCCAATCCCGTATCTTATCTTCTATCGTCTCCTGTCCTCTATCCTATCCAATCCCCTATCCTATCCTCTATCCTATCCTATCCTCTATCCTATCCTACCCTCAATCCTATCCTATGCTCTATCCTATTCTATACTCTATCCTATCACATCCTCTATCCTATCCTATCCTCTATCCTATCCTATCCTCTATCCTATCCTATCCTCTATCCTATCCTATCCTCTATCCTATCCTATCCTCTATCCTATCCTATCCTCTATCCTATCCAATCTCTATCGTCTCCTTTCCTCTATCCTATCCAATCCCCTATCTTATCTACTATCGTCTCCTGTCCTCTATCCTATCCAATCCCCTATCCTATCCTCTATCCTATCCTATCCTCTATCCTATCCTACCCTCAATCCTATCCTATCCTATGCTCTATCCTATTCTATACTCTATCCTATCCCATCCTCTATCCTAACCTATCCTCTATTCTATCCTATCATCTATCCTATCCTATCCTCTATCCTATCCTATCCTATCCTCTATCCTATCCTATGCTCTATCCTATTCTATACTCTATCCTATCCCATCCTCTATCCTAACCTATCCTCTATCCTATCCTATCCTCTATCCTATCCTATCCTCTATCCTATCCTACCCTCTATCCTATCCTATCCTCTATCCTATCCTCTATCCTATCCTATCCTCTATCCTATCCTATCCTCTATCCTATCCTATCCTCTATCCTATCCTATCCTCTATCCTATCCTATCCTCTATACTATCCTTTCCTCTATCCTATCCTATCCTCTATCCTATCCTATCCTCTATCCTATCCTATCCTCTATCCTATCCTATCCTCTATCCTATCCTATCCTCTATCCTATCCTATCCTCTATCCTATCCTATCCTCTATCCTATCCTATCCTCTATCCTATCCTATCGTCTATCCTATCCTACCCTCTATCCTATCCTATCCTCTATCCAGTCATATCCTCTATAATATCGTATCCTCTATCATATCCTATCCTCTTTCCTATAATATCATCTATCCTATCCAATCTCTATCGTCTCCTTTCCTCTATCCTATCCAATCCCCTATCTTATCTTCTATCGTCTCCTGTCCTCTATCCTATCCAATCCCCTATCCTATCCTCTATCCTATCCTATCCTCTATCCTATCCTACCCTCAATCCTATCCTATCCTATGCTCTATCCTATTCTATACTCTATCCTATCCCATCCTCTATCCTAACCTATCCTCTATCCTATCCTATCCTCTATCCTATCCTATCCTGTATCCTATCCTATCCTCTATCCTATCCTATCCTCAATCCTATCCTATCCTCTATCCTATCCTATTCTCTATCCTATCCTATCCTCTATCCAATCCTATCCTTTATCCTATCCTATCCTCTATCCTATCCTATCCTCTATCCTATCCTATATCCTATCCTATCCTCTATCCTATGTTATCCTCTACCCCATCCTATCCTCTATCCTATCCTATCCTCTATCCAATCCTATCCTCTATCCTATTATATCCTCTATCGTATCCTACCCTATCCTCTATCCTATCCTATCCTCTATCCTATCCTATCCTCTATCCTATCCATCCTCTATCCTATCCTATCCTCTATCATATCCTATCCTCTTTCCTATAATATCCTCTATCCTATCCAATCTCTATCGTCTCCTTTCCTCTATCCTATCCAATCCCCTATCTTATCTTCTATCTTCTCCTGTCCTCTATCCTATCCAATCCCCTATCCTATTCTCTATCCCATCCTATCCTCTATCCTATCCTATCCTCTATCCCATCCTATCCTCTATCCTATCATATCCTCTATCCTATACTATCCTCTATCCTATCCTATCCTATCCTCTATCCTATCCAATCCCCTATCCTATCCACTATCCTATCCTATCCTCTATCCTATCCTATCTTTTATCCTATCCTATCCTCTATCCTATCCGATCCTCTATCCTATCCTATCATCTACCCTATCCTATCCTCTATCCTATCCTATCCTCTATCCTATCCGATCCTCTATCCTATCCTATCCTCTATCCTATCTTATCCTCTATACTATCCAATCCCCTATCCTATCCTCTATCCTATCCTATCCTCTATCCTATCCTATCCTCTATCCTATCCTATCCTCTATCCTATCCTATCCTCTATCCTATCCTATCCTCTATCCTATCCTATCCTCTATCCTATCCTATCGTCTATCCTATCCTATCCTCTATCCTATCCTATCCTCTATCCAGTCATATCCTCTATAATATCGTATCCTCTATCATATCCTATCCTCTTTCCTATAATATCATCTATCCTATCCAATCTCTATCGTCTCCTTTCCTCTATCCTATCCAATCCCCTATCTTATCTTCTATCGTCTCCTGTCCTCTATCCTATCCAATCCCCTATCCTATCCTCTATCCTATCCTATCCTCTATCCTATCCTACCCTCAATCCTATCCTATCCTATGCTCTATCCTATTCTATACTCTATCCTATCCCATCCTCTATCCTAACCTATCCTCTATCCTATCCTATCCTCTATCCTATCCTATCCTGTATCCTATCCTATCCTCTATCCTATCCTCTATCCTATCCTATCCTCTATCCTGTCCTATCCTCTATAATATCGTATCCTCTATCATATCCTATCCTCTTTCCTATAATATCATCTATCCTATCCAATCTCTATCGTCTCCTTTCCTATATCCTATCCAATCCCGTATCTTATCTTCTATCGTCTCCTGTCCTCTATCCTATCCAATCCCCTATCCTATCCTCTATCCTATCCTATCCTCTATCCTATCCTACCCTCAATCCTATCCTATGCTCTATCCTATTCTATACTCTATCCTATCACATCCTCTATCCTATCCTATCCTCTATCCTATCCTATCCTCTATCCTATCCTATCCTCTATCCTATCCTATCCTCTATCCTATCCTATCCTCTATCCTATCCTATCCTCTATCCTATCCTATCCTCTATCCTATCCAATCTCTATCGTCTCCTTTCCTCTATCCTATCCAATCCCCTATCTTATCTACTATCGTCTCCTGTCCTCTATCCTATCCAATCCCCTATCCTATCCTCTATCCTATCCTATCCTCTATCCTATCCTACCCTCAATCCTATCCTATCCTATGCTCTATCCTATTCTATACTCTATCCTATCCCATCCTCTATCCTAACCTATCCTCTATTCTATCCTATCATCTATCCTATCCTATCCTCTATCCTATCCTATCCTATCCTCTATCCTATCCTATGCTCTATCCTATTCTATACTCTATCCTATCCCATCCTCTATCCTAACCTATCCTCTATCCTATCCTATCCTCTATCCTATCCTATCCTCTATCCTATCCTACCCTCTATCCTATCCTATCCTCTATCCTATCCTCTATCCTATCCTATCCTCTATCCTATCCTATCCTCTATCCTATCCTATCCTCTATCCTATCCTATCCTCTATCCTATCCTATCCTCTATACTATCCTTTCCTCTATCCTATCCTATCCTCTATCCTATCCTATCCTCTATCCTATCCTATCCTCTATCCTATCCTATCCTCTATCCTATCCTATCCTCTATCCTATCCTATCCTCTATCCTATCCTATCCTCTATCCTATCCTATCCTCTATCCTATCCTATCGTCTATCCTATCCTATCCTCTATCCTATCCTATCCTCTATCCAGTCATATCCTCTATAATATCGTATCCTCTATCATATCCTATCCTCTTTCCTATAATATCATCTATCCTATCCAATCTCTATCGTCTCCTTTCCTCTATCCTATCCAATCCCCTATCTTATCTTCTATCGTCTCCTGTCCTCTATCCTATCCAATCCCCTATCCTATCCTCTATCCTATCCTATCCTCTATCCTATCCTACCCTCAATCCTATCCTATCCTATGCTCTATCCTATTCTATACTCTATCCTATCCCATCCTCTATCCTAACCTATCCTCTATCCTATCCTATCCTCTATCCTATCCTATCCTGTATCCTATCCTATCCTCTATCCTATCCTATCCTCAATCCTATCCTATCCTCTATCCTATCCTATTCTCTATCCTATCCTATCCTCTATCCAATCCTATCCTTTATCCTATCCTATCCTCTATCCTATCCTATCCTCTATCCTATCCTATATCCTATCCTATCCTCTATCCTATGTTATCCTCTACCCCATCCTATCCTCTATCCTATCCTATCCTCTATCCAATCCTATCCTCTATCCTATTATATCCTCTATCGTATCCTACCCTATCCTCTATCCTATCCTATCCTCTATCCTATCCTATCCTCTATCCTATCCATCCTCTATCCTATCCTATCCTCTATCATATCCTATCCTCTTTCCTATAATATCCTCTATCCTATCCAATCTCTATCGTCTCCTTTCCTCTATCCTATCCAATCCCCTATCTTATCTTCTATCTTCTCCTGTCCTCTATCCTATCCAATCCCCTATCCTATTCTCTATCCCATCCTATCCTCTATCCTATCCTATCCTCTATCCCATCCTATCCTCTATCCTATCATATCCTCTATCCTATACTATCCTCTATCCTATCCTATCCTATCCTCTATCCTATCCAATCCCCTATCCTATCCACTATCCTATCCTATCCTCTATCCTATCCTATCTTTTATCCTATCCTATCCTCTATCCTATCCGATCCTCTATCCTATCCTATCATCTACCCTATCCTATCCTCTATCCTATCCTATCCTCTATCCTATCCGATCCTCTATCCTATCCTATCCTCTATCCTATCTTATCCTCTATACTATCCAATCCCCTATCCTATCCTATATCCAATCCTATCCTCTATTCTATCCTATCCTCTATCCTATCCTATTCTCTATCCTATCATCTACCCTATCCTATCCCCTATCCTATCCAATCACCTATCCTATCCTCTATACGATCCTATCATCTATCCTATCCTATCCTCTACCCTATCCTATCATATCCTCTATCCTATCCAATCCTCTATCCTATCCTCTATCCTATCCTATCCTCTATCCTATCCTATCCTCTATCCTATCCTATCCTCTATCCTATCCTATCCTCTATCCTATCCTATCCTCTATCCTATCCTATCCTCTATCCTATCCTATCCTCTATCCTATCCTATCCTCTATCCAGTCCTATCCTCTATCATATCCTATCCTCTTTCCTATAATATCATCTATCCTATCCAATCTCTATCGTCTCCTTTCCTCTATCCTATCCAATCCCCTATCTTATCTTCTATCGTCTCCTGTCCTCTATCCTATCCAATCCCCTATCCTATCCTCTGTCCTATCCTATCCGATACTCTATCCTATCCTATTCTCTATAATATCGTATCCTCTATCGTATCCTATCCTCTTTCCTATAATATCATCTATCCTATCCTGTCCTCTATCCTATCCTATCCTATCCTCTATCCTATCCTATCCTCTATCCTATCCTATCCTCTATCCTATCCTATCCTCTATCCTATCCTATCCTCTATCCTATCCTATCCTCTATCCCATCCTATCCTCTATCCTATCATATCCTCTATCCTATACTATCCTCTATCCTATCCTATCCTATCCTCTATCCTATCCAATCCCCTATCCTATCCACTATCCTATCCTATTGTCTATCCTATCATCTACCCTATCCTATCCTCTATCCTTTCCAATCACCTATCCTATCCTCTATACGATCCTATCCTCTATGCTATCCTATCCTCTACCCTATCCTATCATATCCTCTATCCTATCCAATCCTCTATCCTATCCTCTATCCTATCGTATCCTGTATCCTATCTTATCCTCTATCCTATCCTATCCTCTATCCTATCCTATCCGCTATCCTATCCTATCCTCTATCCTATCCTATACTCTATCCTAACCTATCCTCTATCCTATCCTATTCTCTATCCTATCCTATCCTGAACCCTATCCTATCCTCATTCCTAACCTATACTCCATTATATCCTATCCGCTATCCTATCATATCCTCTATCCTATCCTCTATCCTATCCTATCCTCAACCCTATCCTATCCTCATTCCTATCCTATACTCCATTATATCCTATCCGCTATCCTATCATATCCTCTATCCTATCCAATCCTCTATCCTATCCTATCCTCTATCCTATCCTATCCTCTATCTGACACTATCCTCTAGCCTATCCTATCCTCTATCCTATCCTCTATCCTATCCTCTATCCTATCCTATCCTCTATCCTATCCTACCCTCAATCCTATCCTATCCTATGCTCTATCCTATCCTATCCTCTATCCTATCCTATCTTTTATCCTATCCTATCCTCTATCCTATCCGATCCTCTATCCTATCCTATCATCTACCCTATCCTATCCTCTATCCTATCCTATCCTCTATCCTATCCGATCCTCTATCCTATCCTATCCTCTATCCTATCTTATCCTCTATACTATCCAATCCCCTATCCTATCCTCTATCCAATCCTATCCTCTATTCTATCCTATCATCTATCCTATCCTATCCTCTATCCTATCCTATCCTATCCTCTATCCTATCCTATGCTCTATCCTATTCTATACTCTATCCTATCCCATCCTCTATCCTAACCTATCCTCTATCCTATCCTATCCTATCCTCTATCCTATCCAATCCTCTATCCTATTCTATCCTCTATCCTATCCTCTCCTCTATCTGACACTATCCTATAGCCTGTCCTATCCTCTATTCTATCCTCTATCCTATCCTATCCTCTATCCTTTCCTACCCTCAATCCTATCCTAACCTATGCTCTATCCTATCCTATCCTCTATCCTATCCGATCCTCTATCCTATCCTATCATCTACCCTATCCTATCCTCTATCTTATCCTATCCTCTATCCTATCCGATCCTCTATCCTATCCTATCCTCTATCCTATCTTATCCTCTATACTATCCAATCCCCTATCCTATCCTCTATCCAATCCTATCCTCTATTCTATCCTATCATCTATCCTATCCTATCCTCTATCCTATCCTATCCTATCCTCTATCCTATCCTATGCTCTATCCTATTCTATACTCTATCCTATCCCATCCTCTATCCTAACCTATCCTCTATCCTATCCTATCCTCTATCCTATCCTATCCTGTATCCTATCCTATCCTCTATCCTATCCTATCCTCTATCCTGTCCTATGCTCTATCATATCCTATCCTCTTTCCTATAATATCATCTATCCTATCCAATCTCTATCGTCTCCTTTCCTATATCCTATCCAATCCCGTATCTTATCTTCTATCGTCTCATGTCCTCTATCCTATCCAATCCCCTATCCTATCCTCTATCCTATCCTATCCTCTATCCTATCCTACCCTGAATCCTATCCTATGCTCTATCCTATTCTATACTCTATCCTATCACATCCTCTATCCTATCCTATCCTCTATCCTATCCTATCCGCTATCCTATCCTATCCTCTATCCTATCCTATCCTCTATCCTATCCTATCCTCTATCCTATCCTATCCTCTATCCTATCCTATCCTCAATCCTATCCTATCCTCTATCCTATCCTATTCTCTATCCTATCCTATCCTCTATCCAATCCTATCCTTTATCCTATCCTATCCTCTATCCTATCCTATCCTCTATCCTATCCTATCCTCTATCCTATCCTATCCTCTATCCTATCTTATCCTCTATACTATCCACTCCCCTATCCTATCCTATATCCAATCCTATCCTCTATTCTATCCTATCCTCTATCCTATCCTATTCTCTATCCTATCATCTACCCTATCCTATCCTCTATCCTATCCAATCACCTATCCTATCCTCTATACGATCCTATCATCTATCCTATCCTATCCTCTACCCTATCCTATCATATCCTCTATCCTATCCAATCCTCTATCCTATCCTCTATCCTATCCTATCCTCTATCCTATCCTATCCTCTATCCTATCCTATCCTCTATCCTATCCTATCCTCTATCCTATCCTATCCTCTATCCTATCCTATCCTCTATCCTATCCTATCCTCTATCCTATCCTATCCTCTATCCTATCCTATCCTCTATCCAGTCCTATCCTCTATAATATCGTATCCTCTATCATATCCTATCCTCTTTCCTATAATATCATCTATCCTATCCAATCTCTATCGTCTCCTTTCCTCTATCCTATCCAATCCCCTATCTTATCTTCTATCGTCTCCTGTCCTCTATCCTATCCAATCCCCTATCCTATCCTCTGTCCTATCCTATCCGATACTCTATCCTATCCTATTCTCTATAATATCGTATCCTCTATCGTATCCTATCCTCTTTCCTATAATATCATCTATCCTATCCTATCCTCTATCCTATCCTATCCTATCCTCTATCCTATCCTATCGTCTATCCTATCCTATCCTCTATCCTATCCTATCCTCTATCCTATCCTATCCTCTATCCTATCCTATCCTCTATCCTATCCTATCGTCTATCCTATCCTATCCTCTATCCTATCCTATCCTTTATCCAGTCATATCCTCTATAATATCGTATCCTCTATCATATCCTATCCTCTTTCCTATAATATCATCTATCCTATCCAATCTCTATCGTCTCCTTTCCTCTATCCTATCCAATCCCCTATCTTATCTTCTATCGTCTCCTGTCCTCTATCCTATCCAATCCCCTATCCTATCCTCTATCCTATCCTATCCTCTATCCTATCCTACCCTCAATCCTATCCTATCCTATGCTCTATCCTATTCTATACTCTATCCTATCCCATCCTCTATCCTAACCTATCCTCTATCCTATCCTATCCTCTATCCTATCCTATCCTGTATCCTATCCTATCCTCTATCCTATCCTATCCTCTATCCTATCCTATCCTCTAACCTATCCTATCCTCTATCCTATCCTATCCTCAATCCTATCCTATCCTCTATCCTATCCTATTCTCTATCCTATCCTATCCTCTATCCAATCCTATCCTTTATCCTATCCTATCCTCTATCCTATCCTATCCTCTATCCTATCCTATCCTCTATCCTCTCCTATCCTCTATCCTATCTTATCCTCTATACTATCCAATCCCCTATCCTATCCTATATCCAATCCTATCCTCTATTCTATCCTATCCTCTATCCTATCCTATTCTCTATCCTATCATCTACCCTATCCTATCCTCTATCCTATCCAATCACCTATCCTATCCTCTATACGATCCTATCATCTATCCTATCCTATCCTCTACCCTATCCTATCATATCCTCTATCCTATCCAATCCTCTATCCTATCCTCTATCCTATCCTATCCTCTATCCTATCCTATCCTCTATCCTATCCTATCCTCTATCCTATCCTATCCTCTATCCTATCCTATCCTCTATCCTATCCTATCCTCTATCCTATCCTATCCTCTATCCTATCCTATCCTCTATCCTATCCTATCCTCTATCCTATCCTATCCTCTATCCTATCCTATCCTCTATCCTATCCTATCCTCTATCCTATCCTATCCTCTATCCAGTCCTATCCTCTATAATATCGTATCCTCTATCACATCCTATCCTCTTTCCTATAATATCATCTATCCTATCCAATCTCTATCGTCTCCTTTCCTCTATCCTATCCAATCCCCTATCTTATCTTCTATCGTCTCCTGTCCTCTATCCTATCCAATCCCCTATCCTATCCTCTGTCCTATCCTATCCGATACTCTATCCTATCCTATTCTCTATAATATCGTATCCTCTATCGTATCCTATCCTCTTTCCTATAATATCATCTATCCTATCCTATCCTCTATCCTATCCTATCCTATCCTCTATCCTATCCTATCCTCTATCCTATCCTATCCTCTATCCTATCCTATCCTCTATCCTATCCTATCCTCTATCCTATCCTATCCTCTATCCCATCCTATCCTCTATCCTATCCTATCCTCTATCCTATCCTATCCTCTATCCTATCCTATCCTCTATCCTATCCTATCCTCTATCCTATCCTATCCTCTATCCTATCCTATCCTCTATCCTATCCTATCCTCTATCCTATCCTATCCTCTATCCTATCCTATCCTCTATCCTATCCTATCCTCTATCCTATCCTATCCTCTATCCAGTCCTATCCTCTATAATATCGTATCCTCTATCATATCCTATCCTCTTTCCTATAATATCATCTATCCTATCCAATCTCTATCGTCTCCTTTCCTCTATCCTATCCAATCCCCTATCTTATCTTCTATCGTCTCCTGTCCTCTATCCTATCCAATCCCCTATCCTATCCTCTGTCCTATCCTATCCGATACTCTATCCTATCCTATTCTCTATAATATCGTATCCTCTATCGTATCCTATCCTCTTTCCTATAATATCATCTATCCTATCCTATCCTCTATCCTATCCTATCCTATCCTCTATCCTATCCTATCCTCTATCCTATCCTATCCTCTATCCTATCCTATCCTCTATCCTATCCTATCCTCTATCCTATCCTATCCTCTATCCCATCCTATCCTCTATCCTATCATATCCTCTATCCTGTACTATCCTCTATCCTATCCTATCCTATCCTCTATCCTATCCAATCCCCTATCCTATCCACTATCCTATCCTATTGTCTATCCTATCATCTACCCTATCCTATCCTCTATCCTTTCCAATCACCTATCCTATCCTCTATACGATCCTATCCTCTATGCTATCCTATCCTCTACCCTATCCTATCATATCCTCTATCCTATCCAATCCTCTATCCTATCCTATCCTCTATCCTATCCTATCCTCTATCCTATCCTATCCTCTATCCTCTCCTATCCTCTATCCTATCCTATCCTCTATCCTATCCTATCCTCTATCCTATCCTATCCTCTATCCTATCCTATCCTCTATCCTATCCTATCCTCTATCCTATCCTATCCTCTATCCTATCCTATCCTCTATCCAGTCCTATCCTCTATAATATCGTATCCTCTATCATATCCTATCCTCTTTCCTATAATATCATCTATCCTATCCAATCTCTATCGTCTCCTTTCCTCTATCCTATCCAATCCCCTATCTTATCTTCTATCGTCTCCTGTCCTCTATCCTATCCAATCCCCTATCCTATCCTCTGTCCTATCCTATCCGATACTCTATCCTATCCTATTCTCTATAATATCGTATCCTCTATCGTATCCTATCCTCTTTCCTATAATATCATCTATCCTATCCTATCCTCTATCCTATCCTATCCTATCCTCTATCCTATCCTATCCTCTATCCTATCCTATCCTCTATCCTATCCTATCCTCTATCCTATCCTATCCTCTATCCCATCCTATCCTCTATCCTATCATATCCTCTATCCTGTACTATCCTCTATCCTATCCTATCCTATCCTCTATCCTATCCAATCCCCTATCCTATCCACTATCCTATCCTATTGTCTATCCTATCATCTACCCTATCCTATCCTCTATCCTTTCCAATCACCTATCCTATCCTCTATACGATCCTATCCTCTATGCTATCCTATCCTCTACCCTATCTTATCATATCCTCTATCCTATCCAATCCTCTATCCTATCCTATCCTCTATCCTATCCTATCCTCTATCCTATCCTATCCTCTATCCTCTCCTATCCTCTATCCTATCCTATCCTCTATCCTATCCTATCCTCTATCCTACCCTATCCTCTATAATATCCTATCCGCTATCCTATCCTATCCTCTATCCTATCCTATACTCTATCCTAACCTATCCTCTATCCTATCCTATTCTCTATCCTATCCTATCCTGAACCCTATCCTATCCTCATTCCTAACCTATACTCCATTATATCCTATCCGCTATCCTATCATATCCTCTATCCTATCCTCTATCCTATCCTATCCTCAACCCTATCCTATCCTCATTCCTATCCTATACTCCATTATATCCTATCCGCTATCCTATCATATCCTCTATCCTATCCAATCCTCTATCCTATCCTATCCTCTATCCTATCCTATCCTCTATCTGACACTATCCTCTAGCCTATCCTATCCTCTATCCTATCCTCTATCCTATCCTATCCTCTATCCTATCCTACCCTCAATCCTATCCTATCCTATGCTCTATCCTATCCTATCCTCTATCCTATCCTATCCTCTATCCTATCCTATCCTCTATCCTATCCTATCCTCTATCCTATCCTATCCTCTATCCTATCCTATCCTCTATCCTATCCTATCCTCTATCCTATCCTATCCTCTATCCTATCCTATCCTCTATCCTATCCTATCCTCTATCCTATCCTATCCTCTATCTGATCCTATCCTCTAGCCTATCCTATCCTCTATCCTATCCTATTCTCTATCCTATCCTATCCTCTATCCTATCCTATCCTCTATCGTCTCCTATCCTCTATCCTATCCAATCCCCTATCCAATCCTCTATCCTATCGTATCCTGTATAATATCGTATCCTCTATCATATTCTATCCTCTATCCTATCCTATCCTCTATCATATCCTATTCTCTATCGTCTCCTGTCCTCTATTCTATCAAATCCCCTATCTTATCCTCTATCGTGTCCTGTCCTCTATCCTATCCAATCCCCTATCCTATCCTCTATCCTATCGTATCCTCTATAATATCGTAACCTCTATCATATTCTATCCTCTATCCTATAATATCATCTATCCTCTATCCTATCCTATCCTCTATACTATCCTATCCTCTATCCTATCCTATCCTCTATCCTATCCTATCCTCTATCCTATCCTATCCTCTATCTGATCCTATCCTCTAGCCTATCCTATCCTCTATCCTATCCTATCCTCTATAATATCGTATCCTCTATCATATCCTATCCTCTTGCCTATAATATCATCTATCCTATCCTATTCTCTATCCTATCCTATCCTCTATCCTATCCTATCCTCTATCGTCTCCTATCCTCTATCCTATCCAATCCCCTATCCAATCCTCTATCCTATCGTATCCTGTATAATATCGTACCCTCTATCATATTCTATCCTCTATCCTATAATATCATCTATCCTATCCTATCCTCTATCCTATCCTATCCTCTATCTGATCCTATCCTCTAGCCTATCCTATCCTCTATCCTATCCTATCCTCTATAATATCGTATCCTCTATCATATCCTATCCTCTTGCCTATAATATCATCTATCCTATCCTATTCTCTATCCTATCCTATCCTCTATCCTATCCTATCCTCTATCGTCTCCTATCCTCTATCCAATCCAATCCTCTATCCTATCCTCTATCCTATCCTCTATCCTATCCTATCCTCTATCCTATCCTCTATGCTGTCCTATCCTCTATCCTATCCTATCCTCTATCCTATCCTATCCTCTATCCTATCCTATCCTCTATCCTATCCTATCCTCTATCCTATCCTATCCTCTATCCTATCCTATCCTCTATCCTATCCTATCCTCTATCCTATCCTATCCTCTATCCTATCCTATCCTATCCTCTATCCTATCCTATCCTCTATCCTATCCTATCCTCTATCCTATCCTATCCTCTATCCTATCCTATCCTCTATCCTATCCTATCCTCTATCCAGTCCTATCCTCTATAATATCCTATCCTCTATCCTATCCTCTATCCTATCCTCTATCCTATCCTATGCTCTATCCTATCCTACCCTCAATCCTATCCTATCCTCTATCCTATCCTATCCTCTATCGTATCCTATCCTCTATCCTTTCCAATCCTACATCCTATCCTATCCTCTATCCTATCCTATCCTCTATCCTCTATCCTATCCTATCCTCTATCCTATCCTATCCTCTATCCTATCCTATACTCTATCCTATCCTCTATCCTATCCTCTATCCTCTATCCTATCCTCTATCCTATCCTATCCTCTATCCTATCCTATCCTCTATTCTATCCTATCCTCTATCCTAACCTATCCTCTATCCTATCCTATCCTCCATCGTCTCCTATCCTCTATCCTATCCAATCCCCTACCCTATCCTCTATCCTATCCTATATTCTATCCTATCCAATCCTACATCCTATCCTATCCTCTATCCTATCCTATATTCTATCCTATCCAATCCTACATCCTATCCTATCCTCCATCGTCTCCTATCCTCTATCCTATCCAATCCCCTATCCTATCCTCTATCCTATCCTATCCTCTATCCTATCCTATCCTCTATCCTATCCTATCCTCTATCCTATCCTATCCTCTATCCTATCCTATCCTCTATCCTATCCTATCCTCTATCCTATCCTATCCTCTATCCTATCCTATCCTCTATCCTATCCTATCCTCTATCCTATCCTATCCTCTATCCTATCCTATCCTCTATCCTATCCTATCCTCTATCCTATCCTATCCTATGCTCTATCCTATCCTATCCTCTATCCTATCCTATCCTCTATCCTATCCTATCCTCTATCCTATCCTATCCTCTATCCTATCCTCTATCCTATCCTATCCTATCCTCTATCCTATCCTATCCTCTATCCTATCCTATCCTATCCTCTATCCTATCCTATCCTCTATCCTATCCTATCCTCTATCCTATCCTATCCTCTATCCTATCCTATCCGCTATCCTATCCTATCCTCTATCCTATCCTATACTCTATCCTATCCTATCCTCTATCCTATCCTATCCTATCCTCTATCCTATCCTATCCGCTATCCTATCATATCCTCTATCCTATAATATCCTCTATCCTATCCAATCCTCTATCCTATCCTCTATCCTATCCTCTATCCTATCCTATCCTCTATCCTATCCTCTATCCTATCCTCTATCCTCTATCCTATCCTCTATCCTATCCTATCCTCTATCCTATCCTATCCTCTATTCTATCCTATCCTCTATCCTAACCTATCCTCTATCCTATCCTATCCTCCATCGTCTCCTATCCTCTATCCTATCCAATCCCCTACCCTATCCTCTATCCTATCCTATATTCTATCCTATCCAATCCTACATCCTATCCTATCCTCTATCCTATCCTATATTCTATCCTATCCAATCCTACATCCTATCCTATCCTCCATCGTCTCCTATCCTCTATCCTATCCAAGCCCCTATCCTATCCTCTATCCTATCCTATCCTCTATCCTATCCTATCCTCTATCCTATCCTATCCTCTATCCTATCCTATCCTCTATCCTATCCTATCCTCTATCCTATCCTATCCTCTATCCTATCCTATCCTCTATCCTATCCTATCCTCTATCCTATCCTATCCTCTATCCTATCCTATCCTCTATCCTATCCTATCCTCTATCCTATCCTATCCTCTATCCTATCCTATCCTCTATCCTATCCTATCCTATCCTCTATCCTATCCTATCCTCTATCCTATCCTATCCTCTATCCTATCCTATCCTCTATCCTATCCTATCCTCTATCCTATCCTATCCTCTATCCTATCCTATCCTCTATCCAGTCCTATCCTCTATAATATCCTATCCTCTATCCTATCCTCTATCCTATCCTCTATCCTATCCTATGCTCTATCCTATCCTACCCTCAATCCTATCCTATCCTATCCTCTATCCTATCCTATCCTCTATCGTATCCTATCCTCTATCCTTTCCAATCCTACATCCTATCCTATCCTCTATCCTATCCTATCCTCTATCCTCTATCCTATCCTATCCTCTATCCTATCCTATCCTCTATCCTATCCTATACTCTATCCTATCCTCTATCCTATCCTCTATCCTCTATCCTATCCTCTATCCTATCCTATCCTCTATCCTATCCTATCCTCTATTCTATCCTATCCTCTATCCTAACCTATCCTCTATCCTATCCTATCCTCCATCGTCTCCTATCCTCTATCCTATCCAATCCCCTACCCTATCCTCTATCCTATCCTATATTCTATCCTATCCAATCCTACATCCTATCCTATCCTCTATCCTATCCTATATTCTATCCTATCCAATCCTACATCCTATCCTATCCTCCATCGTCTCCTATCCTCTATCCTATCCAATCCCCTATCCTATCCTCTATCCTATCCTATCCTCTATCCTATCCTATCCTCTATCCTATCCTATCCTCTATCCTATCCTATCCTCTATCCTATCCTATCCTCTATCCTATCCTATCCTCTATCCTATCCTATCCTCTATCCTATCCTATCCTCTATCCTATCCTATCCTCTATCCTATCCTATCCTCTATCCTATCCTATCCTATCCTCTATCCTATCCTATCCTCTATCCTATCCTATCCTCTATCCTATCCTATCCTCTATCCTATCCTATCCTCTATCCTATCCTATCCTCTATCCTATCCTATCCTCTATCCAGTCCTATCCTCTATAATATCCTATCCTCTATCCTATCCTCTATCCTATCCTATCCTCTATCCTATCCTATCCTCTATCCTATCCTATCCTCTATCCTATCCTATCCTCTATCCTATCCTATCCTCTATCCAGTCCTATCCTCTATAATATCCTATCCTCTATCCTATCCTCTATTCTATCCTATGCTCTATCCTATCCTACCCTCAATCCTATCCTATCCTATCCTCTATCCTATCCTATCCTCTATCGTATCCTATCCTCTATCCTTTCCAATCCTACATCCTATCCTATCCTCTATCCTATCCTATCCTCTATCCTCTATCCTATCCTATCCTCTATCCTATCCTATCCTCTATCCTATCCTATACTCTATCCTATCCTCTATCCTATCCTCTATCCTCTATCCTATCCTCTATCCTATCCTATCCTCTATCCTATCCTATCCTCTATTCTATCCTATCCTCTATCCTAACCTATCCTCTATCCTATCCTATCCTCCATCGTCTCCTATCCTCTATCCTATCCAATCCCCTACCCTATCCTCTATCCTATCCTATATTCTATCCTATCCAATCCTACATCCTATCCTATCCTCTATCCTATCCTATATTCTATCCTATCCAATCCTACATCCTATCCTATCCTCCATCGTCTCCTATCCTCTATCCTATCCAATCCCCTATCCTATCCTCTATCCTATCCTATCCTCTATCCTATCCTATCCTCTATCCTATCCTATCCTCTATCCTATCCTATCCTCTATCCTATCCTATCCTCTATCCTATCCTATCCTCTATCCTATCCTATCCTCTATCCTATCCTATCCTCTATCCTATCCTATCCTCTATCCTATCCTATCCTCTATCCTATCCTATCCTCTATCCTATCCTATCCTCTATCCTCCATCCTATCCAATCTTCTATCCTATCCTATCCTCTATCATATCCTATCCTCTATCCTATCCTATCCTCTATCCTATCCTATCCTCTATCCTATCCTATCCTCTATCCTATCCTATCCTATCCTCTATCCTATCCTATCCTCTATCCTATCCTATCCTCTATCCTATCCTATCCACTATCCTATCCTATCCTATCCTCTATCCTATCCTATCCTCTATCCTATCCTATCCTCTATCCTATCCAATCCTCTATCCTAACCTATCCTCTATCCTATCCTATCCTCTTTCCTATCCTATCCTCTATCCTATCCTATCCTCTATCCTAACCTACCCTCTATCGTATCATATCCTCTATCCTATCCTATCCTCAACGCTATCCTATCCTCATTCCTATCCTATACTCCATTATATCCTATCCGCTATCCTATCATATCCTCTATCCTATAATATCCTCTATCCTATCCAATCCGCTATCCTATCCTCTATCCTATCCTCTATCCTATCCTCTATCCTATCCTATCCTCTATCCTATCCTATCCTCTATCCTATCCTATCCTCTATCCTATCCTATCCTCTATCCTATCCTATCCTCTATCCTATCCTATCCTCTATCCTAACCTATCCTCTATCCTATCCTATCCTCTATCCTATCCTATCCTCAACGCTATCCTATCCTCATTACTATCCTATACTCCATTATATCCTATCCGCTATCCTATCATATCCTCTATCCTATCCTCTATCCTATCCTCTATCCTATCCTCTATCCTATCCTATCCTCTATCCTATCCTATCCTCTATCCTATCCTATCCTCTATCCTATCCTATCCTCTATCCTATCCTATCCTCTATCCTATCCTATCCTATCCTCTATCCTATCCTATCCTCTATCCTATCCTATCCTCTATCCTATCCTATCCTCTATCCTATCCTATCCTCTATCCTATCCTATCCTCTATCCTATCCTATCCTCAATCCTATCCTATCCTCTATCCTCTCCTATCCTTTATACTAACCAATCCTCAATCCTATCCTCAATCCTATCCTATCCTCTATCCTATCCTATCCTCTATCCTATCCTATCCTCCATCCTATCCAATCTTCTATCCTATCCTATCCTCTATCCTATCCTATCCTCTATCCTATCCTATCCTCTATGCTATCCTATCCTCTATCCTATCCTATCCTCTATCCTATCCTATCCTCTATCCTATCCTATCCTGTATCCTATCCTATCCTCTATCCTATCCTATCCTCTATCCTATCCTATCCTATCCTCTATCCTATCCTATCCTCTATTGTCTGCTCTATCCTATCCTATCCACTATCCTATTCTATCCTCAATGCTATCCTATTCTCTATCCTCACCTATCCTTTATACTATCCAATCCTCTATCCTATCCTATCCTCTATCCTATCCTATCCTCCATCGTCTCCTATCCTCTATCCTATCCAATCCCCTATCCTATCCTCGATCCTATCCTATCCTCTATCGTCTGCTCTATCCTATCCTATCCACTATCCTATCCTCTCCTCAATGCTATCCTATTCTCTATCCTCACCTATCCTTTATACTATCCAATCCTCTATCCTATCCTATCCTCTATCCTATCCTATCCTCCATCGTCTCCTATCCTCTATCCTATCCAATCCCCTATCCTATCCTCTATCCTATCCTATCCTCTATCCTATCCAATCCTACATCCTATCCTATCCTCTATCCTATCCTATCCTCTATGCTATCCTATCCTCTATCCTATCCTATCCTCTATCCTATCCTATCCTCTATCCTATCCTATCCTGTATCCTATCCTATCCTATCCTCTATCCTATCCTATCCTCTATCCTATCCTATCCTATCCTCTATCCTATCCTATCCTCTATTGTCTGCTCTATCCTATCCTATCCACTATCCTATTCTATCCTCAATGCTATCCTATTCTCTATCCTCACCTATCCTTTATACTATCCAATCCTCTATCCTATCCTATCCTCTATCCTATCCTATCCTCCATCGTCTCCTATCCTCTATCCTATCCAATCCCCTATCCTATCCTCGATCCTATCCTATCCTCTATCGTCTGCTCTATCCTATCCTATCCACTATCCTATCCTCTCCTCAATGCTATCCTATTCTCTATCCTCACCTATCCTTTATACTATCCAATCCTCCATCCTATCCTATCCTCTATCCTATCCTATCCTCCATCGTCTCCTATCCTCTATCCTATCCAATCCCCTATCCTATCCTCTATCCTATCCTATCCTCTATCCTATCCAATCCTACATCCTATCCTATCCGCTATGCTATCCTATCCTCTATCCTATCCTATCCTCTATCCTATCCTATCCTCTATCCTATCCTATCCTCTACCCTATCCTATTCTCTATCCTATCCTATCCTCTAGCCTATCCTATCCTCTATCCTATCCTATCCTCTATCGTATCTTATCCTCTATCCTATCCAATCCTACATCCTATCCTATCTTCCATCGTCTCCTATCCTCTATCCTATCCAATCCCCTATCCTATTCTCTATCCTATCCTATCCTGTATCCTATAATATCATCTATCCTATCCAATCTCTATCGTCCCCGGTCCTCTATCCTAGCAAATCCCCTATCTTATCCTCTATCGTCACCTGCCCTCTATCCTATCCAATCCCCTATCTTATCTTCTATCGTCTCCTGTCCTCTATCCTATCCAATCCCCAACCTATCCTCTATCCTATCCTATCCTCTATCCTATCCTATCCTCTATCCTATCCTATCCTCTATCCAATCCTATCCTCTATCCTATCCTATCCTCTATCCTATCCTATCCTCTATCCTAGCATATCCTCTATCCTATCCTATCCTCTATCCTATCCTATCCTCAATCCTATCCTGTCCTGTATCCTCTCCTATCGTATATACTAACCAATCCTCTATCCTATCCTCTATCCTATCCTATCGTCCATCGTCTCCTATCCTCTATCCTATCCAATCCCCTACCCTATCCTCTATCCTATCCTATCCTCTATCCTATCCAATCCTACATCCTGTCCTATCCTCCATCGTCTCCAATCCTCTATCCTATCCAATCCCCTATCCTATCCTCTATCATATCCTATCTTCTATCCTATCCTATCCTCAATCCTATCATATCCTCTATCCTCTCCTATCCTTTATACTAACCAATCCTCTATCCTATCCTCTATCCTATCCTATCTTCTATCCTATCCTATCCTCTATCCTATCCTATCCTCTATCCTATCCTATCCTCTATCCTATCCTATCCTCCATCGTCTCCTATCCTCTATCCTATCCAATCCCCTATCCTATCATCTGTCCTATCCTATCCTATCCTCTATCCTATCCTATCCTCTATCCTATCCTATCCTCTATCCTATCCCATCCTCTATCCTATCCTATCCTCTTTCCTATCCTATCCTCTATCCTATCCTATCCTCTATCGTCTCCTATCCTCTATCCTATCCAATCCCCTATCCAATCCTCTATCCTATCCTATCCTATCCTATCCTCTATCCTATCCTATCCTCTATCCTATCCTATCCTCTATCCTATCCCATCCTCTATCCTATCCTATCCTCTTTCCTATCCTATCCTCTATCCTATCCTATCCTCTATCGTCTCCTATCCTCTATCCTATCCAATCCCCTATCCAATCCTCTATCCTATCGTATCCTGTATAATATCGTATCCTCTATCATATTCTATCCTCTATCCTATAATATCATCTATCCTATCCTATCCTCTATCCTATCCTATCCTCTATCCTATCCAATCCTACATCCTATCCTATCCGCTTTGCTATCCTATCCTCTATCCTATCCTATCCTATCCGCTTTGCTATCCTATCCTCTATCCTATCCTATCCTCTCTCCTATCCTATCCTCCATCGTCTCCTATCCTCTATCCTATCCAATCCCCTACCCTATCCTCTATCCTATCATATCCTCTATCCTATCCAATCCTACATCCTATCCTATCCCCCATCGTCTCCTATCCTTTATCCTATCCAATCCCCTATCCTATCCTCTATCCTATCCTATCCTCTATCCTATCCTATCCTCTATCATATCCTACTCTCTATCGTCTCCTGTCCTCTATTCTATCAAATCCCCTATCTTATCCTCTATCGTGTCCTGTCCTCTATCCTATCCAATCCCCTATCCTATCCTCTATCCTATCGTATCCTCTATAATATCGTAACCTCTATCATATTCTATCCTCTATCCTATAATATCATCTATCCTATCCTATACTCTATCCTATCCTATCCTCTATCCTATCCAATCTCTATCGTCCCCTGACCTCTATCCTAGCAAATCCCCTATCTTATCCTCTATCGTCACCTGCCCTCTATCCTATCCAATCCCCTATCTTATCTTCTATCGTCTCCTGTCCTCTATCCTATCCAATCCCCAACCTATCCTCTATCCTATCATATCCTCAATCCTATCCTATCCTATGCTCTTTCCTATTCTATCCTCTATCGCATCCTATCCTCTATCCTATCCAATCCTACATCCTATCCTATCCGCTATGCTATCCTATCCTCTATCCTATCCTATCCTCTATCCTATCCTATCCTCTACCCTATCCTATCCTCTATCCTATCCTATCCTCTAGCCTATCCTATCCTCTATCCTATCCTATCCTCTATCGTATCCTATCCTCTATCCTAGCCAATCCTACATCCTATCCTATCTTCCATCGTCTCCTATCCTCTATCCTATCCAATCCCCTATCCTATTCTCTATCCTATCCTATCCTCTATCCTATAATATCATCTATCCTATCCAATCTCTATCGTCCCCTGTCCTCTATCCTAGCAAATCCCCTATCTTATCCTCTATCGTCACCTGCCCTCTATCCTATCCAATCCCCTATCTTATCTTCTATCGTCTCCTGTCCTCTATCCTATCCAATCCCCAACCTATCCTCTATCCTATCCAATCCTACATCCTATCCTATCCGCTATGCTATCCTATCCTCTATCCTATCCTATCTTCTATCCTATCCTATCCTCTACCCTATCCTATCCTCTATCCTATCCTATCCTCTAGCCTATCCTATCCTCTATCCTATTCTATCCTCTATCCTATCCTATCCTCTATCCTACCCTATCTTCTATCCTATCCTATCCTCTATCCTATCCTATCCTCTATCCTATCCTATCCTCCACCCTATCCAATCTTCTATCCTATCCTATCCTCTATCCTATCCTATCCTCTATCCTATCCTATCCTCTATGCTATCCTATCCTCTATCCTATCCTATCCTCTATCCTATCCTATCTTCTATCCTATCATATCCTCTATCCTATCCTATCCTCTATCCTATCCTATCCTCTATCCTATCCTATCCTCTCCTCTATCCTATCCTATCCTCTATTGTCTGCTGTATCCTATCCTATCCACTATCCTATTCTATCCTCAATGCTATCCTATTCTCTATCCTCACCTATCCTTTATACTATCCAATCCTCTATCCTATCCTATCCTCTATCCTATCCTATCCTCCATCGTCTCCTATCCTCTATCCTATCCAATCCCCTATCCTATCCTCGATCCTATCCTATCCTCTATCGTCTGCTCTATCCTATCCTATCCACTATCCTATCCTCTCCTCAATGCTATCCTATTCTCTATCCTCACCTATCCTTTATACTATCCAATCCTCTATCCTATCCTATCCTCTATCCTATCCTATCCTCCATCGTCTCCTATCCTCTATCCTATCCAATCCCCTATCCTATCCTCTATCCTATCCTATCCTCAATCCTATCCTATCCTCTATCCTCTCCTATCCTTTATACTAACCAATCCTCTATCCTATCCTCTATCCTATCCTATCCTCTATCCTATCCTATCCTCTATCCTATCCTATCCTCTATCCTATCCTATCCTCTATCCTATACTATCCTCTATCCTATCCTATCCTCTATCCTATCCTATCCTCTATCCTATCCTATCCTCCATCCTATCCTATCCTCTATCCTATCCTATCCTCTATCCTATCCTATCCTATCCTCTATCCTATCCTATCCTCTATCCTATCCTATCCACTATCCTATCCTATCCTCTATCCTATCCTATCCTCTATCCTATCCTATCCTCTATCCTATACTATCCTCTATCCTATCCTATCCTCTATCCTATCCTATCCTCTATCCTATCCTATCCTCCATCCTATCCAATCTTCTATCCTATCCATTCCTCTATCCTATCCTATCCTCTATCATATCCTATCCTCTATGCTATCCTATCCTCTATCCTATCCTATACTCTATCCTAACCTATCCTCTATCCTATCCTATTCTCTATCCTATCCTATCCTCTATAATATCGTATCCTCTATCATATCCTATCCTCTTGCTTATGATATCATCTACCCTATCGTATCCTCTATCCTATCCAATCTCCTACCCTATCCTCTATCCTATCCTATCCTCTATCGTCTGCTCTATCCTATCCTATCCACTATCCTATCCTATCCTCAATGCTATCCTATTCTCTATCCTCACCTATCCTTTATACTATCCAATCCTCTATCCTAACCTATCCTCTATCCTATCCTATCCTCTTTCCTATCCTATCCTCTATCCTATCCTATCCTCTATCCTAACCTACCCTCCATCCTATCCTATCCTCTATCCTATCCTATCCTCAACGCTATCCTATCCTCATTCCTATCCTATACTCCATTATATCCTATCCGCTATCCTATCATATCCTCTATCCTATAATATCCTCTATCCTATCCAATCCTCTATCCTATCCTCTATACTCTATCCTATCCTCTATCCTATCCTCTATCCTATCCTATCCTCTATCCTATCCTCTATCCTATCCTATCCTCTATCCTATCCTATCCTCTATCCTATCCTATCCTCTATCCTATTCTATCCTCTATCCTATCCTATCCTCTATCCTAACCTATCCTCTATCCTATCCTATCCTCTATCCTATCCTATCCTCAACGCTATCCTATCCTCATTACTATCCTATACTCCATTATATCCTATCCGCTATCGTATCATATCCTCTATCCTATAATATCCTCTATCCTATCCAATCCGCTATCCTATCCTCTATCCTATCCTCTATCCTATCCTATCCTCTATCCTATCCTATCCTCTATGCTATCCTATCCTCTATCCTATCCTATCCTCTATCCTATCCTATCCTCTATCCTATCCTATCCTCTATCCTATCCTATCCTCTATCCTATCCTATCCTCTATCCTATCCTATCCTCCATCCTATCCAATCTTCTATCCTATCCTATCCTCTATCCAATCCTATCCTCTATCCTATCCTATCCTCTATCCTATCCTATCCTCTATGCTATCCTATCCTCTATCCTATCCTATCCTCTATCCTATCCTATCCTCTATCCTATCCTATCCTCTATCCTATCCTATCCTCTATCCTATCCTATCCTCTATCCTATCCTATCCTCTATCCTATCCTATCCTCTATCCTATCCTATCCTCTATTGTCTGCTCTATTCTATCCTATCCACTATCCTATTCTATCCTCAATGCTATCCTATTCTCTATCCTCACCTATCCTTTATACTATCCAATCCTCTATCCTATCCTATCCTCTATCCTATCCTCTCCTCCATCGTCTCCTATCCTCTATCCTATCCAATCCCCTATCCTATCCTCGATCCTATCCTATCCTCTATCGTCTGCTCTATCCTATCCTATCCACTATCCTATCCTCTCCTCAATGCTATCCTATTCTCTATCCTCACCTATCCTTTATACTATCCAATCCTCTATCCTATCCTATCCTCTATCCTATCCTATCCTCCATCGTCTCCTATCCTCTATCCTATCCAATCCCCTATCCTATCCTCTATCCTATCCTATCTTCTATCCTATCCAATCCTACATCCTATCCTATCCGCTATGCTATCCTATCCTCTATCCTATCCTATCCTCTATCCTGTCCTATCCTCTATCCTATCCTATCCTCTACCCTATCCTATTCTCTATCCTATCCTATCCTCTATCCTATCCTATCCTCTATCCTATAATATCATCTATCCTATCCAATCTCTATCGTCTCCTGCTCTCTATCCTATCCAATCCCCTATCCTATCTTCTATCGTCTCCTGTCCTCTATCCCATCCAATCCCCTATCCTGTCCTATCCTCTATCCTATCCTATCCTCAATCCTATCCTATCCTATCCTCTATCCTATCCTATCCTCTATCCTATCCTATCCTCTCTCCTATCCTATCCTCCATCGTCTCCTATCCTCTATCCTATCCAATCCCCTACCCTATCCTCTATCCTATCATATCCTCTATCCTATCCAATCCTACATCCTATCCTATCCCCCATCCTATCCAATCCCCTATCCTATCCTCTATCCTATCCTATCCTCTATCCTATCCTATCCTCTATCCTATCCTATCCTCTATCCTATCCTATCCTCTATCCTATCCTATCCTCTATCCTATCCTATCCTCAATCCTATCCTATCCTCTATCCTATCCTATTCTCTATCCTATCCTATCCTCTATCCAATCCTATCCTCTATCCTATCCTATCCTCTATCCTATCCTATCCTCTATCCTATCCTATCCTCTATCCTATCCTATATCCTATCCTATCCTCTATCCCATCCTATCCTCTATCCTATCATATCCTCTATCCTATCCTATCCTCTATCCTATCCTATCCTATCCTCTATCCTATCCTATCCTCTATCCTATCCTATCCTCTATCCTATCCTATCCTCTATCCTATCCTATCCTCAATCCTATCCTATCCTCTATCCTATCCTATCCTCTATCCTAACATATCCTCTATCCTATCCTATCCTCTATCCTATCCTATCCTGAACCCTATCCTATCCGCTATCCTATCATATCCTCTATCCTATCCAATCCTCTATCCTATCCTCTATCCTATCCTCTATCCTATCCTCTCCTCTATCCTATCGTATCCTCTATCCTATCCTATCGTATCCTCTATCCTATCCTATCGTATCCTCTATCCTATCGTATCCTCTATCCTATCCTATCCTCTACCCTATCCTATCCTCTATCCTATCCTATCCTCCATCGTCTCCTATCCTCTATCCTATAGAATCCCCTATCCTATCCTCTATCCTATCCTATCCTCTATCCTATCCTATCCTCTATCCTGTCCTATCCTCTATCGTATCCTATCCTCTATCCTAACCTATCCTCTATCCTATCCTATCCTCTATCCTATCCTATCCTCTATCCTATCCTATCATCTATCCTATCCTATCCTCTATCCTATCCTATCCTCTATCCTATCCTATCCTCTATCCTATCCTATCCTCTATCCTATCCTATCCTCTATCCTATCCTATCCTCTATCCTATCCTATCCTCTATCCTATCCTATCCTCTATCCTATCCTATCCTCTATCCTATCCTATCCTCTGTCCTATCCTCTATCCTATCCTATCCTCTATCCTATCCTATCCTCTCTCCTATCCTATTCTCTATAATATCGTTTCCTCTATCATATCCTATCCTCTATCCTATCCTATCCTCTATCCTATCCTATCCTCTATCCTATCCTATCCTCTATCCTATCCTATCCTCAATCCTATCCTATCCTCTATCCTATCCTATTCTCTATCCTATCCTATCCTCTATCCAATCCTATCCTCTATCCTATCCTATCCTCTATCCTATCCTATCCTCTATCCTATCCTATCCTCTATCCTATCCTATATCCTATCCTATCTTCTATCCCATCCTATCCTCTATCCTATCATATCCTCTATCCTATCCTATCCTCTATCCTATCCTATCCTATCCTCTATCCTATCCTATCCACTATCCTATCCTATCCTCTATCCTATCCTATCCTCTATCCTATCCTATCCTCAATCCTATCCTATCCTCTATCCTATCCTATTCTCTATCCTATCCTATCCTCTATCCAATCCTATCCTCTATCCTATCCTATCCTCTATCCTATCCTATCCTCTATCCTATCCTATCCTCTATCCTAACATATCCTCTATCCTATCCTATCCTCAATCCTATCCTATCCTCTATCCTATCCTATTCTCTATCCTATCCTATCCTCTATCCAATCCTATCCTCTATCCTATCCTATCCTCTATCCTATCCTATCCTCTATCCTATCCTATCCTCTATCCTAACATATCCTCTATCCTATCCTATCCTCTATCCTATCCTATCCTGAACCCTATCCTATCCGCTATCCTATCATATCCTCTATCCTATCCAATCCTCTATCCTATCCTCTATCCTATCCTCTATCCTATCCTCTCCTCTATCCTATCGTATCCTCTATCCTATCCTATCGTATACTCTATCCTATCCTATCGTATCCTCTATCCTATCCTATCCTCTATCCTATCCTATCCTCTACCCTATCCTATCCTCTATCCTATCCTATCCTCCATCGTCTCCTATCCTCTATCCTATAGAATCCCCTATCCTATCCTCTATCCTATCCTATCCTCTATCCTATCCTATCCTCTATCCTGTCCTATCCTCTATCGTATCCTATCCTCTATCCTAACCTATCCTCTATCCTATCCTATCCTCTATCCTATCCTATCCTCTATCCTATCCTATCCTCTATCCTAACCTATCCTCTATCCTATCCTATCCTCAACGCTATCCTATCCTCATTACTATCCTATACTCCATTATATCCTATCCGCTATCGTATCATATCCTCTATCCTATAATATCCTCTATCCTATCCAATCCTCAACGCTATCCTATCCTCATTACTATCCTATACTCCATTATATCCTATCCGCTATCCTCTCATATCCTCTATCCTATAATATCCTCTATCCTATCCAATCCTCTATCCTATCCTCTATCCTATCCTCTATCCAATCCTATCCTCTATCCTCTCCTATCCTTTATACTAACCAATCCTCTATCCTATCCTCTATCCTATCCTATCCTCTATCCTATCCTATCCTCTATCCTATCCTATCCTCTATCCTATCCTATCCTCTATCCTATCCTATCCTCTATCCTATCCTATCCTCTATCCTATCCTATCCTCTATCCTATCCTATCCTCTATCCTATCCTATCCTCTATCCTATCCTATCCTCTATCCTATCCTATCCTCTATCCTATCCTATCCTCTATCCTATCCTATCCTCTATCCTATCCTATCCTCTATCCTATCCTATCCTCTATCCTATCCTATCCTCTATCCTATCCTATCCTCTATCCTATCCTATCCTCTATCCTATCCTATCCTCTATCCTATCCTATCCTCTATCCTATCCTATCCTCTATCCTATCCTATCCTCTATCCTATCCTATCCTCTATCCTATCCTATCCTCTATCCTATCCTATCCTCTATCCTATCCTATCCTCTATCCTATCCTATCCTCTATCCTATCCTATCCTCTATCCTATCCTATCCTCTATCCAATCCTATCCTCTATCCTATCCTATCCTCTATCCTATCCTATCCTCTATCCTATCCTATCCTCTATCCTATCCTATATCCTATCCTATCCTCTATCCCATCCTATCCTCTATCCTATCATATCCTCTATCCTATCCTATCCTCTATCCTATCCTATCCTATCCTCTATCCTATCCTATCCTCTATCCTATCCTATCCTCTATCCTATCCTATCCTCTATCCTATCCTATCCTCTATCCTATCCTATCCTCAATCCTATCCTATCCTCTATCCTATCCTATTCTCTATCCTATCCTATCCTCTATCCAATCCTATCCTCTATCCTATCCTATCCTCTATCCTATCCTATCCTCTATCCTATCCTATCCTCTATCCTAACATATCCTCTATCCTATCCTATCCTCTATCCTATCCTATCCTGAACCCTATCCTATCCGCTATCCTATCATATCCTCTATCCTATCCAATCCTCTATCCTATCCTCTATCCTATCCTCTATCCTATCCTCTCCTCTATCCTATCGTATCCTCTATCCTATCCTATCGTATCCTCTATCCTATCCTATCGTATCCTCTATCCTATCCTATCCTCTATCCTATCCTATCCTCTACCCTATCCTATCCTCTATCCTATCCTATCCTCCATCGTCTCCTATCCTCTATCCTATAGAATCCCCTATCCTATCCTCTATCCTATCCTATCCTCTATCCTATCCTATCCTCTATCCTGTCCTATCCTCTATCGTATCCTATCCTCTATCCTAACCTATCCTCTATCCTATCCTATCCTCTATATTATCCTATCCTCTATCCTATCCTATCCTCTATCCTAACCTATCCTCTATCCTATCCTATCCTCAACGCTATCCTATCCTCATTACTATCCTATACTCCATTATATCCTATCCGCTATCGTATCATATCCTCTATCCTATAATATCCTCTATCCTATCCAATCCTCAACGCTATCCTATCCTCATTACTATCCTATACTCCATTATATCCTATCCGCTATCCTCTCATATCCTCTATCCTATAATATCCTCTATCCTATCCAATCCTCTATCCTATCCTCTATCCTATCCTCTATCCTATCCTATCCTCTATCCTCTCCTATCCTTTATACTAACCAATCCTCTATCCTATCCTCTATCCTATCCTATCCTCTATCCTATCCTATCCTCTATCCTATCCTATCCTCTATCCTATCCTATCCTCTATCCTATCCTATCCTCTATCCTATCCTATCCTCTATCCTATCCTATCCTCTATCCTATCCTATCCTCTATCCTATCCTATCCTCTATCCTATCCTATCCTCTATCCTATCCTATCCTCTATCCTATCCTATCCTCTATCCTATCCTATCCTCTATCCTATCCTATCCTCTATCCTATCCTATCCTCTATCCTATCCTATCCTCTATCCTATCCTATCCTCTATCCTATCCTATCCTCTATCCTATCCTATCCTCTATCCTATCCTATCCTCTATCCTATCCTATCCTCTATCCTATCCTATCCTCTATCCTATCCTATCCTCTATCCTATCCTATCCTCTATCCTATCCTATCCTCTATCCTATCCTATCCTCTATCCTATCCTATCCTCTATCCTATCCTATCCTCTATCCTATCCTATCCTCTATCCTATCCTATCCTCTATCCTATCCTATCCTCTATCCTATCCTATCCTCTATCCTATCCTATCCTCTATCCTATCCTATCCTCTATCCTATCCTATCCTCTATCCTATCCTATCCTCTATCCTATCCTATCCTCTATCCTATCCTATCCTCTATCCTATCCTATCCTCTATCCTATCCTATCCTCTATCCTATCCTATCCTCTATCCTATCCTATCCTCTATCCTATCCTATCCTCTATCCTATCCTATCCTCTATCCTATCCTATCCTCTATCCTATCCTATCCTCTATCCTATCCTATCCTCTATCCTATCCTATCCTCTATCCTATCCTATCCTCTATCCTATCCTATCCTCTATCCTATCCTATCCTCTATCCTATCCTATCCTCTATCCTATCCTATCCTCTATCCTATCCTATCCTCTATCCTATCCTATCCTATTCTCTATCCTAACCTATCCTCTATACTCCATTATATCCTATCCGCTATCGTATCATATCCTCTATCCTAACCTATCCTCTATCTTATCCAATCCTCTATCCTATCCTATCCTCTATCCTATCCTATCCTCCATCGTCTCCTATCCTCTATCCTATCCAATCCCCTATCCTATCCTCGATCCTATCCTATCCTCTATCGTCTGCTCTATCCTATCCTATCCACTATCCTATCCTATCCACAATGCTATCCTATTCTCTATCCTCACCTATCCTTTATGCTATAAAATCGTCTATCCTAACCTATCCTCTACCCTATCCTATCCTCTTTCCTACTACTACCTCTATCCTATCCAATCCCCTATCTTATCTTATATCGTCTCCTGTCCTCTATCCTATCCAATCCTCTATCCTATCCTCTATCCTATCCTATCCTCTATCCTATCCTATCCTCTATAATATCGTATCCTATATCATATTCTATCCTCTTGCCTGTAATGTCATCTATCCTATCCTATTCTCTATCCTATCCTATCCTCTATCCTATATTATCCTCTATCCTATCCTATCCTCTATCCTATCCTATCCTCTATCCTATCCTATCCTCTATCCTATCCTATCCTCTATCCTATCCTATCCTCTATCCTATCCTATCCTCTATCCTATCCTATCCTCTATCCTATCCTATCCTCTATCCTATCCTATCCTCTATCCTATCCTATCCTCTATCCTATCCTATCCTCTATCCTATCCTATCCTCTATCCTATCCAATCCTCTATCCTATCCTCTATCCTATCCTCTATCCTATCCTATCCTCTATCCTATCCTCTATCCTATCCAATCCTCTATCCTATCCTCTATCCTATCCTCTATCCTATCCTATCCTCTATCCTATCCTCTATCCTATCCTCTATCCTATCCTATCCTCTATCCTATCCTATCCTCTATCCTATCCTATCAACTATCCGATCCTATCCTCTATCCTATCCTATCCTCTATAATATCGTATCCTATATCATATTCTATCCTCTTGCCTGTAATGTCATCTATCCTATCCTATTCTCTATCCTATCCTATCCTCTATCCTATATTATCCTCTATCCTATCCTATCCTCTATCCTATCCTACCAACTATCCGATCCTATCCTCTATCCTATCCTATCCTCTATAATATCGTATCCTATATCATATTCTATCCTCTTGCCTGTAATGTCATCTATCCTATCCTATTCTCTATCCTATCCTATCCTCTATCCTATATTATCCTCTATCCTATCCTATCCTCTATCCTATCCTATACTCTATCCTATCCTATCCTCTATCCTATCCTATCCTCTATCCTATCCTATCCTCTATCCTATCCTATCCTCTATCCTAACCCATCCTCTATCCTATCCTATCCTCTATCCTATCCTATCCTCAACGCTATCCTATCCTCATTCCTATCCTATACTCCATTATATCCTATCCGCTATCCTATCATATCCTCTATCCTATAATATCCTCTATCCTATCCAATCCTCTATCCTATCCTCTATCCTATCCTCTATCCTATCCTATCCTCTATCCTATCCTCTATCCTATCCTCTATCCTATCCTATCCTCTATCCTATCCTATCCTCTATCCTATCCTATCAACTATCCGATCCTATCCTCTATCCTATCCTATCCTCTATAATATCGTATCCTATATCATATTCTATCCTCTTGCCTGTAATGTCATCTATCCTATCCTATTCTCTATCCTATCCTATCCTCTATCCTATATTATCCTCTATCCTATCCTATCCTCTATCCTATCCTATCCTCTATCCTATCCTATCCTCTATCCTATCCTATCCTCTATCCTATCCTATCCTCTATCCTAACCCATCCTCTATCCTATCCTATCCTCTATCCTATCCTATCCTCAACGCTATCCTATCCTCATTCCTATCCTATACTCCATTATATCCTATCCGCTATCCTATCATATCCTCTATCCTATAATATCCTCTATCCTATCCAATCCTCTATCCTATCCTCTATCCTATCCTCTATCCTATCCTATCCTCTATCCTATCCTCTATCCTATCCTCTATCCTATCCTATCCTCTATCCTATCCTATCCTCTATCCTATCCTATCCTCTATCCTATCCTATCCTCTATCCTATCCTATCCTCTATCCTAACCCATCCTCTATCCTATCCTATCCTCTATCCTATCCTATCCTCAACGCTATCCTATCCTCATTCCTATCCTATACTCCATTATATCCTATCCGCTATCCTATCATATCCTCTATCCTATAATATCCTCTATCCTATCCAATCCTCTATCCTATCCTCTATCCTATCCTCTATCCTATCCTATCCTCTATCCTATCCTCTATCCTATCCTCTATCCTATCCTATCCTCTATCCTATCCTATCCTCTATCCTATCCTATCCTCTATCCTATCCTCTCCTCCATCGTCTCCTATCCTCTATCCTATCCAATCCCCTATCCTATCCTCGATCCTATCCTATCCTCTATCGTCTGCTCTATCCTATCCTATCCACTATCCTATCCTCTCCTCAATGCTATCCTATTCTCTATCCTCACCTATCCTTTATACTATCCAATCCTCTATCCTATCCTATCCTCATTACTATCCTATACTCCATTATATCCTATCCGCTATCCTCTCATATCCTCTATCCTATAATATCCTCTATCCTATCCAATCCTCTATCCTATCCTCTATCCTATCCTCTATCCTATCCTATCCTCTATCCTCTCCTATCCTTTATACTAACCAATCCTCTATCCTATCCTCTATCCTATCCTATCCTCTATCCTATCCTATCCTCTATCCTATCCTATCCTCTATCCTATATTATCCTCTATCCTATCCTATCCTCTATCCTATCCTATCCTCTATCCTATCCTATCCTCTATCCTATCCTATCCTCTATCCTATCCTATCCTCTATCCTATCCTATCCTCTATCCTATCCTATCCTCTATCCTATCCTATCCTCTATCCTATCCTATCCTCTATCCTATCCTATCCTCTATCCTATCCTATCCTCTATCCTAACCTATCCTCTATCCTATCCTATCCTCAACGCTATCCTATCCTCATTACTATCCTATACTCCATTATATCCTATCCGCTATCGTATCATATCCTCTATCCTATAATATCCTCTATCCTATCCAATCCTCAACGCTATCCTATCCTCATTACTATCCTATACTCCATTATATCCTATCCGCTATCCTCTCATATCCTCTATCCTATAATATCCTCTATCCTATCCAATCCTCTATCCTATCCTCTATCCTATCCTATCCTCTATCCTATCCTCTATCCTATCCTATCCTACCCTCTATCCTATCCTATCCTCTATCCTATCCTATCCTCTATCCTATCCTCTATCCTATCCTATCCTCTATCCTCTCCTATCCTTTATACTAACCAATCCTCTATCCTATCCTCTATCCTATCCTATCCTCTATCCTATCCTATCCTCTATCCTATCCTATCCTCTATCCTATCCTATCCTCTATCCTATCCTATCCTCTATCCTATCCTATCCTCTATCCTATCCTATCCTCTATCCTATCCTATCCTCTATCCTATCCTATCCTCTATCCTATCCTATCCTCTATCCTATCCTATCCTCTATCCTATCCTATCCTATCCTCTATCCTATCCTATCCTCTATCCTATCCTATCCTCTATCCTATCCTATCCTCTATCCTATCCTATCCTCTATCCTATCCTACCCTCTATCCTATCCTATCCTCTATCCTATCCTATCCTCTATCCTATCCTATCCTCTATCCTATCCTATCCTCTAACCTATCCTATCCTATCCTCTATCCTAACCTATCCTCTATCTTATCCAATCCTCTATCCTATCCTATCCTCTATCCTATCCTATCCTCCATCGTCTCCTATCCTCTATCATATCCAATCCCCTATCCTATCCTCGATCCTATCCTATCCTCTATCGTCTGCTCTATCCTATCCTACCCACTATCCTATCCTATCCTCAATGCTATCCTATTCTCTATCCTCACCTATCCTTTATACTATCCAACCCTCTATCCTATCCTATCCTCTATCCTATCCTATCCTCCATCGTCTCCTATCCTCTATCCTATCCAATCCCCTATCCTATCCTCTATCCTATCCTATCCTCTATCCTATCCAATCCCCTATCCTATCCTCTATCCTATCCTATCCTCTATCCTATCCAATCCCCTATCTTATCTTATATCGTCTCCTGTCCTCTATCCTATCCAATCCTCTATCCTATCCTCTATCCTATCCTATCCTATCCTCTATCCTATCCTATACTCTATCCTATCCTATCCTCTATCCTATCCTATCCTCTATCCTATCCTATCCTCTATCCTATCCTATCCTCTATCCTAACCTATCCTCTATCCTATCCTATCCTCTATCCTATCCTATCCTCAACGCTATCCTATCCTCATTACTATCGTATACTCCATTATATCCTATCCGCTATCGTATCATATCCTCTATCCTAACCTATCCTCTATCTTATCCAATCCTCTATCCTATCCTATCCTCTATCCTATCCTATCCTCCATCGTCTCCTATCCTCTATCCTATCCAATCCCCTATCCTATCCTCGATCCTATCCTATCCTCTATCGTCTGCTCTATCCTATCCTATCCACTATCCTATCCTATCCACAATGCTATCCTATTCTCTATCCTCACCTATCCTTTATGCTATCCAATCGTCTATCCTAACCTATCCTCTATCCTATCCTATCCTCTTTCCTATCCTATCCTCTATCCTATCCTATCCTCTATCCTAACCTACCCTCTATCCTATCCTATCCTCTATCCAATCCTATCCTCAACGCTATCCTATCCTCATTCCTATCCTATACTCCATTATATCCTATCCGCTATCCTATCATATCCTCTATCCTATAATATCCTCTATCCTATCCAATCCTCTATCCTATCCTCTATCCTATCCTCTATCCTATCCTATCCTCTATCCTATCCTCTATCCTATCCTCTATCCTATCCTCTATCCTATCCTATCCTCTATCCTATCCTATCCTCATTACTATCCTATACTCCATTATATCCTATCCGCTATCGTATCATATCCTCTATCCTATAATATTCTCTATCCTATCCTCTATCATATCCTCTATCCTATCATATCCTCTATCCTATCCTCCATCGTCTCCTATCCTCTATCCTATCCAATCCCCTACCCTATCCTCTATCCTATCCTATCCTCTATCCTATCCAATCCTACATCCTATCCTATCCTCCATCGTCTCCAATCCTCTATCCTATCCAATCCCCTATCCTATCCTCTATCCTATCCTATCCTCTATCCTATCCTATCCTCTATCCTATCCTATCCTCTATCCTATCCTATCCTCTATCCGATCCTATCCTCTATCCTATCCTATCCTCTATAATATCGTATCCTATATCATATTCTATCCTCTTGCCTGTAATGTCATCTATCCTATCCTATTCTCTATCCTATCCTATCCTCTATCCTATATTATCCTCTATCGTCTGCTGTCCTCTATCCTATCCAATCCCCTATCCTATCCTCTGTCCTATCCTATCCGATACTCTATCCTATCCTATTCTCTATAATATCGTATCCTCTATCGTATCCTATCCTCTTTCCTATAATATCATCTATCCTATCCTATCCTCTATCCTATCCTATCCTATCCTCTATCCTATCCTATCCTCTATAATATCGTATCCTCTATCATATCCTATCCTCTTGCCTATAATATCATCTATCCTATCCTATTCTCTATCCTATCCTATCCTCTATCCTATCCTATCCTCTATCGTCTCCTATCCTCTATCCTGTCCAATCCCCTATCCAATCCTCTATCCTATCGTATCTTGTATAATATCGTATCCTCTATCATATTCTATCCTCTATCCTATAATATCATCTATCCTATCCTATCCTCTATCCTATTCTATCCTCTATCCTATCCAATCCTCTATCCTATCCTATCCTCTTTCCTATCCTATCCTCTATCCTATCCTATCCTCTATCCTAACCTACCCTCTATCCTATCCTATCCTCAACGCTATCCTATCCTCATTCCTATCCTATACTCCATTATATCCTATCCGCTATCCTATCATATCCTCTATCCTATAATATCCTCTATCCTATCCAATCCTGCATCCTATCCTCTATCCTATCCTCTATCCTATCCTATCCTCTATCCTATCCTCTATCCTATCCTCTATCCTATCCTCTATCCTATCCTCTATCCTATCCTCTATCCTATCCTATCCTCTATCCTAACCTATCCTCTATCCTATCTTATCCTCTATCCTATCCTATCCTCTATCCTATCCTATCCTCTATCCTAACCTATCCTCTATCATATCCTATCCTCTATCCTATCCTATCCTCAACGCTATCCTATCCTCATTACTATCCTATACTCCATTATATCCTATCCGCTATCGTATCATATCCTCTATCCTATAATATCCTCTATCCTATCCAATCCTCTATCCTATCCTCTATCCTATCATATCCTCTATCCTATCCTCCATCGTCTCCTATCCTCTATCCTATCCAATCCCCTACCCTATCCTCTATCCTATCCTATCCTCTATCCTATCCAATCCTACATCCTATCCTATCCTCCATCGTCTCCTATCCTCTATCCTATCCAATCCCCTATCCTATCCTCTATCCTATCCTATCCTCTATCCTATCCTATCCTCTATCCTATCCTATCCTCTATCCGATCCTATCCTCTATCCTATCCTATCCTCTATAATATCGTGTCCTATATCATATTCTATCCTCTTGCCTGTAATATCATCTATCCTATCCTATTCTCTATCCTATCCTATCCTCTATCCTATATTATCCTCTATCGTCTCCTGTCCTCTATCCTATCCAATCCCCTATCCTATCCTCTGTCCTATCCTATCCGATACTCTATCCTATCCTATTCTCTATAATATCGTATCCTCTATCGTATCCTATCCTCTTTCCTATAATATCATCTATCCTATCCTATCCTCTATCCTATCCTATCCTATCCTCTATCCTATCCTATCCTCTATCCTATCCTATCCTCTATCCTATCCTCTATCCTATCCTATCCTCTATCCTATCCTATCCTCTATCCTATCCCATCCTCTATCCTATCCTATCCTCTATCCTATCCTATCCTCTATCCTATCCTATTCTCTACACTATCCTAACCTCTATCCTATCCTATCCTCAACCCTATCCTATCCTCATTCCTATCCTATACTCCATTATATCCTATCCTCTATCCTATCCCATCCTCTATCCTATCCTATCCTCTATCCTATCCCATCCTCTATCCTATCCTATCCTCTATTCTATCCTATCCTCTAACCTATCCTATCCTCTATCCTATCCTATCCTCTATCCTAACATATCCTCTATCCTATCCTATCCTCTATCCTATGCTATCCTGAACCCTATCCTATCCTCATTCCTATCCTATACTCCATTATATCCTATCCGCTATCCTATCATATCCTCTATCCTATCCAATCCTCTATCCTATCCTCTATCCTATCCTATCCTCAACCCTATCCTATCCTCCATCCTATCCTATCCTCTATCCTATCCTATCCACTATAATATCGTATCCTCTATCATATCCTATCCTCTTGCCTATAATATCATCTACCCTATCCTATCCTCTATCCTATCCAATCCCCTACCCTATCCTCTATCCTATCCTATCCTCTATCCTAACCTATCCTCTATCCTATCCTATCCTCAACGCTATCCTATCTTCATTACTATCCTATACTCCATTATATCCTATCCGCTATCGTATCATATCCTCTATCCTATAATATCCTCTATCCTATCCTATCCTCAACGCTATCCTATCCTCATTACTATCCTATACTCCATTATATCCTATCCGCTATCGTATCATATCCTCTATTCTATAATATCCTCTATCCTATCCAATCCTCTATCCTATCCTCTATCGTATCCTCTATCTTATCCTATCCTCTATCCTATCCTCTATCCTATCCTATCCTCTTTCCTCTCCTATCCTTTATACTAACCAATCCTCTATCCTATCCTCTATCCTATCCTATCCTCTATCCTATCCTATCCTCTATCCTATCCTATCCTCTATCCTATCCTATCCTCTATCCTATCCTATCCTCTATCCTATCCTATCCTCTATCCTATCCTATCCTCTATCCTATCCTATCCTCTATCCTATCCTATCCTATCCTCTATCCTATCCTATCCTCTATCCTATCCTATCCTCTATCCTATCCTATCCTCTATCCTATCCTATCCTCTATCCTATCCTATCCTCTATCCTATCCTATCCTCTATCCTATCCTATCCTCTATCCTATCCTATCCTCTATCCTATCCTATCCTCTATCCTATCTAATCCTACATCCTATCTAATCCTACATCCTATCCTATCCGCTTTGATATCCTATCCTGTATCCTATCCTATCCTATCCGCTTTGCTATCCTATCCTCTATCCTATCCTATCCTCTCTCCTATCCTATTCTCTAGAATATCGTTTCCTCTATCATATCCAATCCTCTATCCTATCCTATCCTCTATCCTATCCTATCCTCTATCCTATCCTATCCTCAATCCTATCCTATCCTCTATCCTATCCTATTCTCTATCCTATCCTATCCTCTATCCAATCCTATCCTCTATCCTATCCTATCCTATCCTCTATCCTATCCTATCCTATCCTCTATCCTATCCTATCCTCTATCCTATCCTATCCTCTATCCTATCCTATCCTCTATCCTATCCTATCCTCTTTCCTATAATATCCTCTATCCTATCCTATCCCCTATCCTATCCTATCCTATCCCCTATCCTATCCTATCCTCAATCCTATCCTATCCTATGCTCTATCCTATTCTATACTGTATCCAATCCTATCCTCTATCCTATCCTATTCTCTACACTATCCTAACCTCTATCCTAACCTATCCTCTATCCTATCCTATCCTCAACGCTATCCTATCCTCATTACTATCCTATACTCCATTATATCCTATCCGCTATCGTATCATATCCTCTATCCTATAATATCCTCTATCCTATCCTATCCTCAACGCTATCCTATCCTCATTACTATCCTATACTCCATTATATCCTATCCGCTATCGTATCATATCCTCTATCCTATAATATCCTCTATCCTATCCAATCCTCTATCCTATCCTCTATCATATCCTCTATCCTATAGTATCCTCTATCCTATCCTTTATCCTATCCTATCCTCTATCCTATCCTATCCTCTATCCTATCCTATCCTCTATCCTATCCTATCCTCTATCCTATCCTATCCACTATCCTATCCTATCCTCTATCCTATCCTATCCTCTATCCTATCCTATCCTCTATCCTATCCTATCCTCTATCCTATCCAATCCCCTATCCAATCCTCTATCCTATCGTATCCTGTATAATATCGTATCCTCTATCATATTCTATCCTCTATCCTATAATATCATCTATCCCATCCTATCCTCTATCCAATCCTATCCTCTATCCTATCTAATCCTACATCCTATCTAATCCTACATCCTATCCTATCCGCTTTGATATCCTATCCTGTATCCTATCCTATCCTATCCGCTTTGCTATCCTATCCTCTATCCTATCCTATCCTCTCTCCTATCCTATTCTCTATAATATCGTTTCCTCTATCATATCCAATCCTCTATCCTATCCTATCCTCTATCCTATCCTATCCTCTATCCTATCCTATCCTCAATCCTATCCTATCCTCTATCCTATCCTATCCTCTATCCTATCCTATCCTCTATCCTATCCTATCCTCTATCCTATCCTATCCTCTATCCTATCCTATCCTCTATCCTATCCTATCCTCTTTCCTATAATATCCTCTATCCTATCCTATCCCCTATCCTATCCTATCCTATCCCCTATCCTATCCTATCCTCAATCCTATCCTATCCTATGCTCTATCCTATTCTATACTGTATCCAATCCTATCCTCTATCCTATCCTATTCTCTACACTAGCCTAACCTCTATCCTATCGTATCCTCAACCCTATCCTATACTCCATTATATCCTATCCTCTATCCTATCCCATCCTCTATCCTATCCTATCCTCTATCCTTTCCTCTATCCTATCCTATCCTCTATCCTATCCTATCCTCTATCCTATCCTATCCTCTATCCTATCCTACCCTCTATCCTATCCTATCATCTATCCTATCCTATCCTCTATCCTAACCTATCCTCTATCCTATCCTATCCTCTATCCTATCCTATCCTCAACGCTATCCTATCCTCATTACTATCCTATACTCCATTATATCCTATCCGCTATCGTATCATATCCTCTATCCTATAATATCCTCTATCCTATCCAATCCTCTATCCTATCCTCTATCCTATCCTATCCTCTATCCTATCCTATCCTCTATCCTATCCTCTATCCTATCCTATCCTCTATCCTATCCTATCCTCTATCCTATCCTATCCTCTATCCTATCCTATCCTCTATCCTATCCTATCCTCTATCCTATCCTATCCTCTATCCTATCCTATCCTCTATCCTATCCTATCCTCTATCCTATCCTATCCTCCATCCTATCCTATCCTCTATCCTATCCTATCCTCTATCCTATCCTATCCTCTATCCTATCCTATCCTCTATCCTATCCAATCCCCTATCCAATCCTCTATCCTATCGTATCCTGTATAATATCGTATCCTCTATCATATTCTATCCTCTATCCTATAATATCATCTATCCCATCCTATCCTCTATCCTATCCTATCCTCTATCCTATCTAATCCTACATCCTATCTAATCCTACATCCTATCCTATCCGCTTTGATATCCTATCCTGTATCCTATCCTATCCTATCCGCTTTGCTATCCTATCCTCTATCCTATCCTATCCTCTCTCCTATCCTATTCTCTAGAATATCGTTTCCTCTATCATATCCAATCCTCTATCCTATCCTCTATCCTATCCTATCCTATCCTCTATCCTATCCTATACTCTATCCTATCCTATCCTCTATCCTATCCTATCCTCTATCCTATCCTATCCTCTATCCTATCCTATCCTCTATCCTAACCTATCCTCTATCCTATCCTATCCTATCCTCTATCCTATCCTATCCTCAACGCTATCCTATCCTCATTACTATCGTATACTCCATTATATCCTATCCGCTATCGTATCATATCCTCTATCCTAACCTATCCTCTATCTTATCCAATCCTCTATCCTATCCTATCCTCTATCCTATCCTATCCTCCATCGTCTCCTATCCTCTATCCTATCCAATCCCCTATCCTATCCTCGATCCTATCCTATCCTCTATCGTCTGCTCTATCCTATCCTATCCACTATCCTATCCTATCCACAATGCTATCCTATTCTCTATCCTCACCTATCCTTTATGCTATCCAATCGTCTATCCTAACCTATCCTCTATCCTATCCTATCCTCTTTCCTATCCTATCCTCTATCCTATCCTATCCTCTATCCTAACCTACCCTCTATCCTATCCTATCCTCTATCCAATCCTATCCTCAACGCTATCCTATCCTCATTCCTATCCTATACTCCATTATATCCTATCCGCTATCCTATCATATCCTCTATCCTATAATATCCTCTATCCTATCCAATCCTCTATCCTATCCTCTATCCTATCCTCTATCCTATCCTATCCTCTATCCTATCCTCTATCCTATCCTCTATCCTATCCTCTATCCTATCCTATCCTCTATCCTATCCTATCCTCATTACTATCCTATACTCCATTATATCCTATCCGCTATCGTATCATATCCTCTATCCTATAATATTCTCTATCCTATCCTCTATCATATCCTCTATCCTATCATATCCTCTATCCTATCCTCCATCGTCTCCTATCCTCTATCCTATCCAATCCCCTACCCTATCCTCTATCCTATCCTATCCTCTATCCTATCCAATCCTACATCCTATCCTATCCTCCATCGTCTCCAATCCTCTATCCTATCCAATCCCCTATCCTATCCTCTATCCTATCCTATCCTCTATCCTATCCTATCCTCTATCCTATCCTATCCTCTATCCTATCCTATCCTCTATCCGATCCTATCCTCTATCCTATCCTATCCTCTATAATATCGTATCCTATATCATATTCTATCCTCTTGCCTGTAATGTCATCTATCCTATCCTATTCTCTATCCTATCCTATCCTCTATCCTATATTATCCTCTATCGTCTGCTGTCCTCTATCCTATCCAATCCCCTATCCTATCCTCTGTCCTATCCTATCCGATACTCCATTATATCCTATTCTCTATAATATCGTATCCTCTATCGTATCCTATCCTCTTTCCTATAATATCATCTATCCTATCCTATCCTCTATCCTATCCTATCCTATCCTCTATCCTATCCTATCCTCTATAATATCGTATCCTCTATCATATCCTATCCTCTTGCCTATAATATCATCTATCCTATCCTATTCTCTATCCTATCCTATCCTCTATCCTATCCTATCCTCTATCGTCTCCTATCCTCTATCCTGTCCAATCCCCTATCCAATCCTCTATCCTATCGTATCCTGTATAATATCGTATCCTCTATCATATTCTATCCTCTATCCTATAATATCATCTATCCTATCCTATCCTCTATCCTATTCTATCCTCTATCCTATCCAATCCTCTATCCTATCCTATCCTCTTTCCTATCCTATCCTCTATCCTATCCTATCCTCTATCCTAACCTACCCTCTATCCTATCCTATCCTCAACGCTATCCTATCCTCATTCCTATCCTATACTCCATTATATCCTATCCGCTATCCTATCATATCCTCTATCCTATAATATCCCCTATCCTATCCAATCCTGCATCCTATCCTCTATCCTATCCTCTATCCTATCCTATCCTCTATCCTATCCTCTATCCTATCCTCTATCCTATCCTCTATCCTATCCTCTATCCTATCCTATCCTCTATCCTAACCTATCCTCTATCCTATCTTATCCTCTATCCTATCCTATCCTCTATCCTATCCTATCCTCTATCCTAACCTATCCTCTATCATATCCTATCCTCTATCCTATCCTATCCTCAACGCTATCCTATCCTCATTACTATCCTATACTCCATTATATCCTATCCGCTATCGTATCATATCCTCTATCCTATAATATCCTCTATCCTATCCAATCCTCTATCCTATCCTCTATCATATCCTCTATCCTATCATATCCTCTATCCTATCCTCCATCGTCTCCTATCCTCTATCCTATCCAATCCCCTACCCTATCCTCTATCCTATCCTATCCTCTATCCTATCCAATCCTACATCCTATCCTATCCTCCATCGTCTCCTATCCTCTATCCTATCCAATCCCCTATCCTATCCTCTATCCTATCCTATCCTCTATCCTATCCTATCCTCTATCCTATCCTATCCTCTATCCGATCCTATCCTCTATCCTATCCTATCCTCTATAATATCGTGTCCTATATCATATTCTATCCTCTTGCCTGTAATATCATCTATCCTATCCTATTCTCTATCCTATCCTATCCTCTATCCTATATTATCCTCTATCGTCTCCTGTCCTCTATCCTATCCAATCCCCTATCCTATCCTCTGTCCTATCCTATCCGATACTCTATCCTATCCTATACTCTATAATATCGTATCCTCTATCGTATCCTATCCTCTTTCCTATAATATCATCTATCCTATCCTATCCTCTATCCTATCCTATCCTATCCTCTATCCTATCCTATCCTCTATCCTATCCTATCCTCTATCCTATCCTCTATCCTATCCTCTATCCTATCCTATCCTCTATCCTATCCTATCCTCTATCCTATCCCATCCTCTATCCTATCCTATCCTCTATCCTATCCTATCCTCTATCCTATCCTATTCTCTACACTATCCTAACCTCTATCCTATCCTATCCTCAACCCTATCCTATCCTCATTCCTATCCTATACTCCATTATATCCTATCCTCTATCCTATCCCATCCTCTATCCTATCCTATCCTCTATCCTATCCCATCCTCTATCCTATCCTATCCTCTATTCTATCCTATCCTCTAACCTATCCTATCCTCTATCCTATCCTATCCTCTATCCTAACATATCCTCTATCCTATCCTATCCTCTATCCTATGCTATCCTGAACCCTATCCTATCCTCATTCCTATCCTATACTCCATTATATCCTATCCGCTATCCTATCATATCCTCTATCCTATCCAATCCTCTATCCTATCCTCTATCCTATCCTATCCTCAACCCTATCCTATCCTCCATCCTATCCTATCCTCTATCCTATCCTATCCACTATAATATCGTATCCTCTATCATATCCTATCCTCTTGCCTATAATATCATCTACCCTATCCTATCCTCTATCCTATCCAATCCCCTACCCTATCCTCTATCCTATCCTATCCTCTATCCTAACCTATCCTCTATCCTATCCTATCCTCAACGCTATCCTATCTTCATTACTATCCTATACTCCATTATATCCTATCCGCTATCGTATCATATCCTCTATCCTATAATATCCTCTATCCTATCCTATCCTCAACGCTATCCTATCCTCATTACTATCCTATACTCCATTATATCCTATCCGCTATCCTATCATATCCTCTATCCTATAATATCCTCTATCCTATCCAATCCTCTATCCTATCCTCTATCGTATCCTCTATCTTATCCTATCCTCTATCCTATCCTCTATCCTATCCTATCCTCTTTCCTCTCCTATCCTTTATACTAACCAATCCTCTATCCTATCCTCTATCCTATCCTATCCTCTATCCTATCCTATCCTCTATCCTATCCTATCCTCTATCCTATCCTATCCTCTATCCTATCCTATCCTCTATCCTATCCTATCCTCTATCCTATCCTATCCTCTATCCTATCCTATCCTCTATCCTATCCTATCCTCTATCCTATCCTATCCTCTATCCTATCCTATCCTATCCTCTATCCTATCCTATCCTCTATCCTATCCTATCCTCTATCCTATCCTATCCTCTATCCTATCCTATCCTCTATCCTATCCTATCCTCTATCCTATCCTATCCTCTATCCTATCCTATCCTCTATCCTATCCTATCCTCTATCCTATCCTATCCTCTATCCTATCCTATCCTCTATCCTATCCAATCCCCTATCCAATCCTCTATCCTATCGTATCCTGTATAATATCGTATCCTCTATCATATTCTATCCTCTATCCTATAATATCATCTATCCCATCCTATCCTCTATCCTATCCTATCCTCTATCCTATCTAATCCTACATCCTATCTAATCCTACATCCTATCCTATCCGCTTTGATATCCTATCCTGTATCCTATCCTATCCTATCCGCTTTGCTATCCTATCCTCTATCCTATCCTATCCTCTCTCCTATCCTATTCTCTAGAATATCGTTTCCTCTATCATATCCAATCCTCTATCCTATCCTATCCTCTATCCTATCCTATCCTCTATCCTATCCTATCCTCAATCCTATCCTATCCTCTATCGTATCCTATTCTCTATCCTATCCTATCCTCTATCCAATCCTATCCTCTATCCTATCCTATCCTATCCTCTATCCTATCCTATCCTATCCTCTATCCTATCCTATCCTCTATCCTATCCTATCCTCTATCCTATCCTATCCTCTATCCTATCCTATCCTCTTTCCTATAATATCCTCTATCCTATCCTATCCCCTATCCTATCCTATCCTATCCCCTATCCTATCCTATCCTCAATCCTTTCCTATCCTATGCTCTATCCTATTCTATACTGTATCCAATCCTATCCTCTATCCTATCCTATTCTCTACACTATCCTAACCTCTATCCTAACCTATCCTCTATCCTATCCTATCCTCAACGCTATCCTATCCTCATTACTATCCTATACTCCATTATATCCTATCCGCTATCGTATCATATCCTCTATCCTATAATATCCTCTATCCTATCCTATCCTCAACGCTATCCTATCCTCATTACTATCCTATACTCCATTATATCCTATCCGCTATCGTATCATATCCTCTATCCTATAATATCCTCTATCCTATCCAATCCTCTATCCTATCCTCTATCATATCCTCTATCCTATACTATCCCCTATCCTATCCTCTATCCTATCCTATCCTCTATCCTATCCTATCCTCTATCCTATCCTATCCTCTATCCTATCCTATCCTCTATCCTATCCTATCCACTATCCTATCCTATCCTCTATCCTATCCTATCCTCTATCCTATCCTATCCTCTATCCTATCCTATCCTCTATCCTATCCAATCCCCTATCCAATCCTCTATCCTATCGTATCCTGTATAATATCGTATCCTCTATCATATTCTATCCTCTATCCTATAATATCATCTATCCCATCCTATCCTCTATCCTATCCTATCCTCTATCCTATCTAATCCTACATCCTATCTAATCCTACATCCTATCCTATCCGCTTTGATATCCTATCCTGTATCCTATCCTATCCTATCCGCTTTGCTATCCTATCCTCTATCCTATCCTATCCTCTCTCCTATCCTATTCTCTATAATATCGTTTCCTCTATCATATCCAATCCTCTATCCTATCCTATCCTCTATCCTATCCTATCCTCTATCCTATCCTATCCTCAATCCTATCCTATCCTCTATCCTATCCTATTCTCTATCCTATCTTATCTTCTATCCAATCCTGTCCTCTATCCTATCCTATCCTATCCTCTATCCTATCCTATCCTATCCTCTATCCTATCCTATCCTCTATCCTATCCTATCCTCTATCCTATCCTATCCTCTATCCTATCCTATCCTCTATCCTATCCTATCCTCTTTCCTATAATATCCTCTATCCTATCCTATCCCCTATCCTATCCTATCCTATCCCCTATCCTATCCTATCCTCAATCCTATCCTATCCTATGCTCTATCCTATTCTATACTGTATCCAATCCTATCCTCTATCCTATCCTATTCTCTACACTAGCCTAACCTCTATCCTATCGTATCCTCAACCCTATCCTATACTCCATTATATCCTATCCTCTATCCTATCCCATCCTCTATCCTATCCTATCCTCTATCCTTTCCTCTATCCTATCCTATCCTCTATCCTATCCTATCCTCTATCCTATCCTATCCTCTATCCTGTCCTACCCTCTATCCTATCCTATCATCTATCCTATCCTATCCTCTCTCCTATCCTATTCTCTAGAATATCGTTTCCTCTATCATATCCAATCCTCTATCCTATCCTATCCTCTATCCTATCCTATCCTCTATCCTATCCTATCCTCAATCCTATCCTATCCTCTATCCTATCCTATTCTCTATCCTATCCTATCCTCTATCCAATCCTATCCTCTATCCTATCCTATCCTATCCTCTATCCTATCCTATCCTATCCTCTATCGTATCCTATCCTCTATCCTATCCTATCCTCTATCCTATCCTATCCTCTATCCTATCCTATCCTCTTTCCTATAATATCCTCTATCCTATCCTATCCCCTATCCTATCCTATCCTATCCCCTATCCTATCCTATCCTCAATCCTATCCTATCCTATGCTCTATCCTATTCTATACTGTATCCAATCCTATCCTCTATCCTATCCTATTCTCTACACTATCCTAACCTCTATTCTAACCTATCCTCTATCCTATCCTATCCTCAACGCTATCCTATCCTCATTACTATCCTATACTCCATTATATCCTATCCGCTATCGTATCATATCCTCTATCCTATAATATCCTCTATCCTATCCTATCCTCAACGCTATCCTATCCTCATTACTATCCTATACTCCATTATATCCTATCCGCTATCGTATCATAACCTCTATCCTATAATATCCTCTATCCTATCCAATCCTCTATCCTATCCTCTATCATATCCTCTATCCTATAGTATCCTCTATCCTATCCTCTATCCTATCCTATCCTCTTTCCTCTCCTATCCTTTATACTAACCAATCCTCTATGGTATTATCTATCCTATCCTATCCTCTATCCTATCCTATCCTCTATCCTATCCTATCCTCTATCCTATCCTATCCTCTATCCTATCCTATCCTCTATCCTATCCTATCCTCTATCCTATCCTATCCTCTATCCTATCCTATCCTCTATCCTATCCTATCCTCTATCCTATCCTATCCTCTATCCTATCCTATCCTCTATCCTATCCTATCCTCTATCCTATCCTATCCTCTATCCTATCCTATCCTCTATCCTATCCTATCCTCTATCCTATCCTATCCTCTATCCTATCCTCTATCCTATCCTATCCTCTATCCTATCCTATCCTCTATCCTATCCTATCCTCTATCCTATCCTATCCTCTATCCTATCCTATCCTCTATCCTATCCTATCCTCTATCCTATCCAATCCCCTATCCAATCCTCTATCCTATCGTATCCTGTATAATATCGTATCCTCTATCATATTCTATCCTCTATCCTATAATATCATCTATCCCATCCTATCCTCTATCCTATCCTATCCTCTATCCAATCCTCTATCCTATCGTATCCTGTATAATATCGTATCCTCTATCATATTCTATCCTCTATCCTATAATATCATCTATCCCATCCTATCCTCTATCCTATCCTATCCTCTATCCTATCTAATCCTACATCCTATCTAATCCTACATCCTATCCTATCCGCTTTGATATCCTATCCTGTATCCTATCCTATCCTATCCGCTTTGCTATCCTATCCTCTATCCTATCCTATCCTCTCTCCTATCCTATTCTCTATAATATCGTTTCCTCTATCATATCCAATCCTCTAACCTATCCTATCCTCTATCCTATCCTATCCTCTATCCTATCCTATCCTCAATCCTATCCTATCCTCTATCCTATCCTATTCTCTATCCTATCCTATCCTCTATCCAATCCTATCCTCTATCCTATCCTATCCTATCCTCTATCCTATCCTATCCTATCCTCTATCCTATCCTATCCTCTATCCTATCCTATCCTCTATCCTATCCTATCCTCTATCCTATCCTATCCTCTATCCTATCCTATCCTCTTTCCTATAATATCCTCTATCCTATCCTATCCCCTATCCTATCCTATCCTATCCCCTATCCTATCCTATCCTCAATCCTATCCTATCCTATGCTCTATCCTATTCTATACTGTATCCAATCCTATCCTCTATCCTATCCTATTCTCTACACTATCCTAACCTCTATCCTATCGTATCCTCAACCCTATCCTATACTCCATTATATCCTATCCTCTATCCTATCCCATCCTCTATCCTATCCTATCCTCTATCCTATCCTCTATCCTATCCTATCCTCTATCCTATCCTATCCTCTATCCTATCCTATCCTCTATCCTATCCTATCCTCTATCCTATCCTATCCTCTATCCTATCCAATCCTACATCCTATCCTATCCTCCATCGTCTCCTATCCTCTATCCTATCCCATCCTCTACTATATTCTATCCTCTATCCTATCCTATCCTCAATCCTATCCTATCCTCTATCCTATCCTATCCTCTATCCTATCCTATCCTCTCTCCTATCCTATCCTCTATCCTATCCCAACCTCTATCCTATCCAATCCTCTATCCTTTCCTCTATCCTATCCTCTATCCTATCCTCTATCCTATCCTATCCTATCCTCGATCCTATCCTATCCTCTATCCTCTCCTATCCTTTATACTAACCAATCCTCTATCCTATCCTCTATCCTATCCTATCCTCTATCCTATCCAATCCCCTACCCTATCCTCTATCCTATCCTATCCTCTATCCTATCCAATCCTACATCCTATCCTATCCTCCATCGTCTCCTATCCTCTATCCTATCCAATCCCCTATCCTATCCTCTATCCTATCCTATCCTCTATCCTATAATATCATCTATCCTATCCAATCTCTATGGTCCCCTGTCCTCTATCCTAGCAAATCCCCTATCTTATCCTCTATCGTCTCCTGCCCTCTATCCTATCCAATCCCCTATCCTATCTTCTATCGTCTCCTGTCCTGTATCCTATCCAATCCCCTATCCTGTCCTATCCTCTAACCTATCCTATCCTCTATCCTATCCTATCCTCTATCGTATCCTATCCTCTATCCTATCCTATCCTCTATCGTATCCTATCCTCTATCCTATCCAATCCCCTATTTTATCCTCTATCGTATCCTATCCTCTTTCCTATAATATCCTCTATCCTATCCTCTATCCTATCCTATCCTCTATCCTCTCCTATCCTTTATACTAACCAATCCTCTATCCTATCCTCTATCCTATCCTATCCGCCATCCTATCCTATCCTCTATCCTATCCTATCCTCTATCCTATCCTATCCTCTATCCTATCCTATCCTCAATCCTATCCTATCCTCTATCCTATCCTCTATCCTATCCTCTATCCTATCCTCTATCCTATCCTATCCTCTATCCTATCCTATCCTCTGTCCTATCCTCTATCCTATCCACAACCTTATCCTATCCTCATTACTATCCTATACTCCATTATATCCTATGTGCTATCCTATCATATCCTCTATCCTATAATATCCTCTATCCAATCCAATCCTCTATCCTATACTCTATCCTATCCTCTATCCTATCCTATCCTCAATCCTATGCTATCCCCTATCCTATCCTATCCTCTATCCTATCCCATCCTCTATCCAATCCTATCCTCTATCCTATCCTATCCTCTATCCTATCCTATCCTCTATCCTATCCTATCCTCTATCCTATCCTATCCTCTATCCTATCCTATCCTCTATCCTATCCTATACTCTATCCTAACCTATCCTCTATCCTATCCTATTCTCTATCCTATCCTATCCTCTATAATATCGTATCCTCTATCATATCCTATCCTCTTGCCTATAATATCATCTACCCTATCCTATCCTCTATCCTATCCAATCCCCTACCCTATCCTCTATCCTATCCTATCCTCTATCGTCTGCTGTATCCTATCCTATCCATTATCCTATCCTATCCTCAATGCTATCCTATCCTCTATCCTCACCTATCCTTTATACTATCCAATCCTCTATCCTATCCTCCATCGTCTCCTATCCTCTAACCTATCCAATCCCCTATCTTATCTTCTATCGTCTCCTGTCCTCTATCCTATCCAATCCCCTATCCTATCCTCTATCCTATCCTATCCTCTATCCTATCCTACCCTCAATCCTATCCTATCCTATGCTCTATCCTATTCAATACTCTATCCTATCCTATCTTCTATCCTATCCTATCCTCTATCCTATCCTATCCTATGCTCTATCCTATTCAATACTCTATCCTATCCTATCCTCTATCCTAACCTATCCTCTATCCTATCCTATCCTCTTTCCTATCCTATCCATTTCCTATCCTATCCTCTATCCTAACCTATCCTCTATCCTATCCTATCCTCTATCCTATCCTATCCTCAACGCTATCCTATCCTCATTCCTATCCTATACTCCATTATATCCTACCCGCTATGCTATCATATCCTCTATCCTATAATATCCTCTATCCTATCCAATCTCTATCGTCTCCTTTCCTCTATCCTATCCAATCCCCTATCTTATCTTCTATCGTCTCCTGTCCTCTATCCTATCCTGAACCCTATCCTATCCTCATTCCTATCCTATACTCCATTATATCCTATCCGCTATCCTATCATATCCTCTATCCTATCCAATCCTCTATCCTATCCTCTATCCTATCCTATCCTCAACCCTATCCTATCCTCATTCCTATCCTATACTCCATTATATCCTATCCGCTATCCTATCATATCCTCTATCCTATCCAATCCTCTATCCTATCCTCTATCCTATCCTCTATCCTATCCTCTCCTCTATCCTATCGTATCCTCTATCCTATCCTATCGTATCCTCTATCCTATCCTATCGTATCCTCTATCCTATCCTATCCTCTATCCTATCCTATCCTCTATCCTATCCTATCCTCTATCTTATCCTATCCTCTATCCTATCCTATCCTCTATCCTATCCTATCCTCTATAATATCGTATCCTCTATCATATCCTATCCTCTTGCCTATAATATCATCTACCCTATCCTATCCTCTATCCTATCCAATCCCCTACCCTATCCTCTATCCTATCCTATCCTCTATCGTCTGCTCTATCCTATCCTATCCACTATCCTATCCTATCCTCAATGCTATCCTCTTCTCTATCCTCACCTATCCTTTATAGTATCCAATCCTCTATCCTATCCTATCCTCCATCGTCTCCTATCCTCTATCCTATCCAATCGCCTATCCTATCCTCTATCCTATCCTATCCTCTATCCTATCCTATCCTCTATCCTGTCCTATCCTCTATAATATCGTATCCTCTATCATATCCTATCCTCTCTCCTATAATATCATCTATCCAATCCAATCTCTATCGTCTCCTTTCCTCTATCCTATCCAATCCCCTATCTTATCTTCTATCGTCTCCTGTCCTCTATCCTATCCAATCCCCTATCCTATCCTCTATCCTATCCTATCCTCTATCCTATCCTACCCTCAATCCTATCTTATCCTATGCTCTATCCTATTCTATACTCTATCCTATCCTATCCTCTATCCTATCCTATCCTCTATCGTATCCTATCCTCTATCCTAACCTATCCTCTATCCTATCCTATCCTCTATCCTATCCTATCCTCTATCCTATCCTATCCTCTATCCTAACCTATCCTCTATCCTATCCTATCCTCAACGCTATCCTATCCTCATTACTATCCTATACTCCATTATATCCTATCCGCTATCGTATCATATCCTCTATCCTATAATATCCTCTATCCTATCCAATCCTCAACGCTATCCTATCCTCATTACTATCCTATACTCCATTATATCCTATCCGCTATCCTCTCATATCCTCTATCCTATAATATCCTCTATCCTATCCAATCCTCTATCCTATCCTCTATCCTATCCTCTATCCTATCCTATCCTCTATCCTATCCTATCCTCTATCCTATCCTACCCTCTATCCTATCCTATCCTCTATCCTATCCTATCCTCTATCCTAACCTATCCTCTATCCTATCCTATCCTCTATCCTATCCTATCCTCAACGCTATCCTATCCTCATTACTATCCTATACTCCATTATATCCTATCCGCTATCGTATCATATCCTCTATCCTATAATATCCTCTATCCTATCCAATCCTCTATCCTATCCTCTATCATATCCTCTATCCTATCCTATCCTCTATCCTATCCTCTATCCTATCCTATCCTCTATCCTCTCCTATCCTTTATACTAACCAATCCTCTATCCTATCCTCTATCCTATCCTATCCTCTATCCTATCCTATCCTCTATCCTATCCTATCCTCTATCCTATCCTATCCTCTATCCTATCCTATCCTCTATCCTATCCTATCCTATCCTCTATCCTATCCTATCCTCTATCCTATCCTATCCTCTATCCTATCCTAACCTCTATCCTATCCTATCCTCTATCCTATCCTATCCTCTATCCTATCCAATCCCCTATCCAATCCTCTATCCTATCGTATCCTGTATAATATCGTATCCTCTATCATATTCTATCCTCTATCCTATAATATCATCTATCCTATCCTATCCTCTATCCTATCCTATCCTCTATCCTATCTAATCCTACATCCTATCCTATCCGCTTTGATATCCTATCCTGTATCCTATCCTATCCTATCCGCTTTGCTATCCTATCCTCTATCCTATCCTATCCTCTCTCCTATCCTATTCTCTATAATATCGTTTCCTCTATCATATCCAATCCTCTATCCTATCCTATCCTCTATCCTATCCTATCCTCTATCCTATCCTATCCTCAATCCTATCCTATCCTCTATCCTATCCTATTCTCTATCCTATCCTATCCTCTATCCAATCCTATCCTCTGTCCTATCCTATCCTATCCTCTATCCTATCCTATCCTATCCTCTATCCTATCCTATCCTCTATCCTATCCTATCCTCTATCCTATCCTATCCTCTATCCTATCCTATCCTCTTTCCTATAATATCCTCTATCCTATCCTATCCCCTATCCTATCCTATCCTATCCCCTATCCTATCCTATCCTCAATCCTATCCTATCCTATGCTCTATCCTATTCTATACTGTACCCAATCCTATCCTCTATCCTATCCTATTCTCTACACTATCCTAACCTCTATCCTATCCTATCCTCAACCCTATCCTATCCTCATTCCTATCCTATACTCCATTATATCCTATCCTCTATCCTACCCCATCCTCTATCCTATCCTATCCTCTATCCTATCCTCTATCCTATCCTATCCTCTATCCTATCCTATCCTCTATCCTATCCTATCCTCTATCCTATCCTACCCTCTATCCTATCCTATCCTCTATCCTATCCTATCCTCTATCCTAACCTATCCTCTATCCTATCCTATCCTCTATCCTATCCTATCCTCAACGCTATCCTATCCTCATTACTATCCTATACTCCATCATATCCTATCCGCTATCGTATCATATCCTCTATCCTATAATATCCTCTATCCTATCCAATCCTCTATCCTATCCTCTATCATATCCTCTATCCTATCCTATCCTCTCTCCTATCCTATTCTCTATAATATCGTTTCCTCTATCATATCCAATCCTCTATCCTATCCTATCCTCTATCCTATCCTATCCTCTATCCTATCCTATCCTCAATCCTATCCTATCCTCTATCCTATCCTATTCTCTATCCTATCCTATCCTCTATCCAATCCTATCCTCTATCCTATCCTATCCTATCCTATCCTCTATCCTATCCTATCCTCTATCCTATCCTATCCTCTATCCTATCCTATCCTCTATCCTATCCTATCCTCTATCCTATCCTATCCTCTATCCTATCCTATCCTCTTTCCTATAATATCCTCTATCCTATCCTATCCCCTATCCTATCCTATCCTATCCCCTATCCTATCCTATCCTATCCCCTATCCTATCCTATCCTCAATCCTATCCTATCCTATGCTCTATCCTATTCTATACTGTATCCAATCCTATCCTCTATCCTATCCTATTCTCTACACTATCCTAACCTCTATCCTATCCTATCCTCAACCCTATCCTATCCTCATTCCTATCCTATACTCCATTATATCTTATCCTCTATCCTATCCCATCCTCTATCCTATCCTATCCTCTATCCTATCCTCTATCCTATCCTATCCTCTATCCTATCCTATCCTCTATCCTATCCCATCCTCTATACTATCCTATCATCTATCCTATCCTATCCTCTATCGTATCCTATCCTCTATCCTATCCTATCCTCTATCCTATTCTATCCTCTATCCTATCCTATCCTCTATCTTATCCTATCCTCTATCCTATCCTATCCTCTATCCTATCCTATCCTCTATCCTATCCTATCCTCTATCCTCTCCTATCCTTTATACTAACCAATCCTCTATCCTATCCTCTATCCTAACCTATCCTCTATCCTATCCAATCCTCTATCCTATCCTATCCTCCATCGTCTCCTATCCTCTATCCTCTAATATCCTTTATACTATCCAATCCTCTATCCTATCATATCCTCTATCCTATCCTATCCTCCATCGTCTCCAATCCTCTAACCTATCCAATCAGATATCCTATCCTCTATCCTTTCCTATTCTCAATCCTATCCTATCCTCTATCCTCTAATATCCTTTATACTATCCAATCCTCTATCCTATCATATCCTCTATCCTAACCTATCCTCTATCCTATCCTATCCTCTATCCTATCCTATCCTCTATCCTATCCTATCCTCTATCCTATCCTATCCTCTATCGTATCCTATCCTCTATCCTATCCTATCCTCTATCGTATCCTATCCTCTATCCTATCCTATCCCCTATTTTATCCTCTATCGTATCCTATCCTCTGTCCTATAATATCCTCTATCCTATCCTCTATCCTATCCTATCCTCTATCCTATCCTATTCTCTATCCTATCCTATCCTCTATCCTATCCTATCCTCTATCATCTGCTCTATTCTATCCTATCCACTGTCCTATCCTATCCTCAATCCTATCCTATCCTCTATCCTCTCCTAGCCTTTATACTAACCAATCCTCTATCCTATCCTCTATCCTATCCTATCCTCCATCCTATCCTATCCTCTATCCTATCCTATCCTCTATCCTATCCTATCCTCAATCCTATCCTATCCTCTATCCTATCCAATCCTCTATCCTATCCTCTATCCTATCCTATCATCTATCCTATCCTATCCTCTATCCTGTCCTATCCTCTATAATATCGTATCCTCTATCATATCCTATTCTCTTTCCTATTATATCATCTATCCTATCCAATCTCTATCCTATCCTATCATCTATCCTATCCTATCCTCGATCCTATCCTATCCTCTATCCTCTCCTATCCTTTATACTAACCAAACCTCTATCCTATCCTCTATCCTATCCTATCCTCAATCCTATCCTATCCTATGCTCTTTCCTATTCTATACTCTATCCTATCCTATCCTCTATCCTATCCTATACTCTATCCTATCCTATCCTCTATCCTAACCTATCCTCTATCCTATCCTATCCTCTATCCTATCCTATCCTTTATCCTATCCTTTCCTCTATCCTATCCTATCCTCTATCGTATCCTATCCTCTATCCTATCCTATCCTCTATCGTATCCTATCCTCTATCCTATCCTATCCCCTATTTTATCCTCTATCGTATCCTATCCTCTGTCCCATAATATCCTCTATCCTATCCTCTATCCTATCCTATCCTCTATCCTATCCTATTCTCTATCCTATCCTATCCTCTATCCTATCCTATCCTCTATCATCTGCTCTATTCTATCCTATCCACTGTCCTATCCTATCCTCAATCCTCTATCCTATACTCTATCCTATCCTCTATCCTATCCTATCATCTATCCTATCCTATCCTCGATCCTATCCTATCCTCTATCCTCTCCTATCCTTTATACTAACCAAACCTCTATCCTATCCTCTATCCTATCCTATCCTCAATCCTATCCTATCCTATGCTCTATCCTATTCTATACTGTATCCAATCCTATCCTCTATCCTATCCTATTCTCTACACTATCCTAACCTCTATCCTATCCTATCCTCAACCCTATCCTATCCTCATTCCTATCCTATACTCCATTATATCTTATCCTCTATCCTATCCCATCCTCTATCCTATCCTATCCTCTATCCTATCCTCTATCCTATCCTATCCTCTATCCTATCCTATCCTCTATCCTATCCCATCCTCTATACTATCCTATCATCTATCCTATCCTATCCTCTATCCTATCCTATCCTCTATCCTATCCTATCCTCTATCCTATTCTATCCTCTATCCTATCCTATCCTCTATCTTATCCTATCCTCTATCCTATCCTATCCTCTATCCTATCCTATCCTCTATCCTATCCTATCCTCTATCCTCTCCTATCCTTTATACTAACCAATCCTCTATCCTATCCTCTATCCTAACCTATCCTCTATCCTATCCAATCCTCTATCCTATCCTATCCTCCATCGTCTCCTATCCTCTATCCTCTAATATCCTTTATACTATCCAATCCTCTATCCTATCATTTCCTCTATCCTATCCTATCCTCCATCGTCTCCAATCCTCTAACCTATCCAATCAGATATCCTATCCTCTATCCTTTCCTATTCTCAATCCTATCCTATCCTCTATCCTCTAATATCCTTTATACTATCCAATCCTCTATCCTATCATATCCTCTATCCTAACCTATCCTCTATCCTATCCTATCCTCTATCCTATCCTATCCTCTATCCTATCCTATCCTCTATCCTATCCTATCCTCTATCGTATCCTATCCTCTATCCTATCCTATCCTCTATCGTATCCTATCCTCTATCCTATCCTATCCCCTATTTTATCCTCTATCGTATCCTATCCTCTGTCCTATAATATCCTCTATCCTATCCTCTATCCTATCCTATCCTCTATCCTATCCTATTCTCTATCCTATCCTATCCTCTATCCTATCCTATCCTCTATCATCTGCTCTATTCTATCCTATCCACTGTCCTATCCTATCCTCAATCCTATCCTATCCTCTATCCTCTCCTAGCCTTTATACTAACCAATCCTCTATCCTATCCTCTATCCTATCCTATCCTCCATCCTATCCTATCCTCTATCCTATCCTATCCTCTATCCTATCCTATCCTCAATCCTATCCTATCCTCTATCCTATCCAATCCTCTATCCTATCCTCTATCCTATCCTATCATCTATCCTATCCTATCCTCTATCCTGTCCTATCCTCTATAATATCGTATCCTCTATCATATCCTATTCTCTTTCCTATTATATCATCTATCCTATCCAATCTCTATCCTATCCTATCATCTATCCTATCCTATCCTCGATCCTATCCTATCCTCTATCCTCTCCTATCCTTTATACTAACCAAACCTCTATCCTATCCTCTATCCTATCCTATCCTCAATCCTATCCTATCCTATGCTCTTTCCTATTCTATACTCTATCCTATCCTATCCTCTATCCTATCCTATACTCTATCCTATCCTATCCTCTATCCTAACCTATCCTCTATCCTATCCTATCCTCTATCCTATCCTATCCTTTATCCTATCCTTTCCTCTATCCTATCCTATCCTCTATCGTATCCTATCCTCTATCCTATCCTATCCTCTATCGTATCCTATCCTCTATCCTATCCTATCCCCTATTTTATCCTCTATCGTATCCTATCCTCTGTCCCATAATATCCTCTATCCTATCCTCTATCCTATCCTATCCTCTATCCTATCCTATTCTCTATCCTATCCTATCCTCTATCCTATCCTATCCTCTATCATCTGCTCTATTCTATCCTATCCACTGTCCTATCCTATCCTCAATCCTCTATCCTATACTCTATCCTATCCTCTATCCTATCCTATCATCTATCCTATCCTATCCTCGATCCTATCCTATCCTCTATCCTCTCCTATCCTTTATACTAACCAAACCTCTATCCTATCCTCTATCCTATCCTATCCTCAATCCTATCCTATCCTTTGCTCTTTCCTATTCTATACTCTACCCTATCCTATCCTCTATCCTATCCTATACTCTATCCTATCCTATCCTCTATCCTAACGTATCCTCTATCCTATCCTATCCTCTATCCTATCCTATCCTCTATCCTATCCTCTATCCTATCCTATCCTCTATCCTATCCTATTCTCTATCCTATCCTATCCTCTATCCTATCCTATCCTCAATCCTATGCTATCCTCTATCCTATCCTATCCTCTATCCTATATTATCCTCTATCCTATCCTATCCTCTATCCTATCCTATCCTCTATCCTATCCTCTATCCTATCCTCTATCCTATCCTCTATCCTATCCTATCATCTATCCTATCCTATCCTCTATCATATCCTATCCTCCAACGTCTCCTATCCTCTATCGTATCCAATCCCCCATCCTATCCTGTGTCCTATCCTATTCTCTATCCTATCCTTTATCCTATCCTATCCTCAATCCTATCACATCCTCAATCCTATCCTATCCTATGCTCTTTCCTATTCTATACTGTATCCAATCCTATCCTCTATCCTATCCTATTCTCTACCCTATCCTAACCTCTATCCTATCTTATCTTCTATCCTATCCTGTCCTCTATTCTATCCTATCCTCTACATTATGCTATCCTCTATCCTATCCTATCCTCTATCCTATCCTCTATCCTATCCTCTATCCTATCCTCTGTCCTATCCTATTCTCAATCCTATCGGATCCCCATCTTATCCTCTATCCTATCTTATCCTCTATCCTACCCTATCCTCTATCCTATCTTATCTTCTATCCTATCCTGTCCTCTATTCTATCCTATCCTCTATCCTATCCTATCCCCTATTTTATCCTCTATCGTATCCTATCCTCTGTCCCATAATATCCTCTATCCTATCCTCTATCCTATCCTATCCTCTATCCTATCCTATTCTCTATCCTATCCTATCCTCTATCCTATCCTATCCTCTATCATCTGCTCTATTCTATCCTATCCACTGTCCTATCCTATCCTCAATCCTCTATCCTATACTCTATCCTATCCTCTATCCTATCCTATCATCTATCCTATCCTATCCTCGATCCTATCCTATCCTCTATCCTCTCCTATCCTTTATACTAACCAAACCTCTATCCTATCCTCTATCCTATCCTATCCTCAATCCTATCCTATCCTATGCTCTTTCCTATTCTATACTCTACCCTATCCTATCCTCTATCCTATCCTATACTCTATCCTATCCTATCCTCTATCCTAACCTATCCTCTATCCTATCCTATCCTCTATCCTATCCTATCCTCTATCCTATCCTCTATCCTATCCTATCCTCTATCCTATCCTATTCTCTATCCTATCCTATCCTCTATCCTATCCTATCCTCAATCCTATGCTATCCTCTATCCTATCCTATCCTCTATCCTATATTATCCTCTATCCTATCCTATCCTCTATCCTATCCTATCCTCTATCCTATCCTCTATCCTATCCTCTATCCTATCCTCTATCCTATCCTATCATCTATCCTATCCTATCCTCTATCATATCCTATCCTCCAACGTCTCCTATCCTCTATCGTATCCAATCCCCCATCCTATCCTGTGTCCTATCCTATTCTCTATCCTATCCTTTATCCTATCCTATCCTCAATCCTATCACATCCTCAATCCTATCCTATCCTATGCTCTTTCCTATTCTATACTGTATCCAATCCTATCCTCTATCCTATCCTATTCTCTACCCTATCCTAACCTCTATCCTATCTTATCTTCTATCCTATCCTGTCCTCTATTCTATCCTATCCTCTACATTATGCTATCCTCTATCCTATCCTATCCTCTATCCTATCCTCTATCCTATCCTCTGTCCTATCCTATTCTCAATCCTATCGGATCCCCATCTTATCCTCTATCCTATCTTATCCTCTATCCTACCCTATCCTCTATCCTATCTTATCTTCTATCCTATCCTGTCCTCTATTCTATCCTATCCTCTATCCTATCCTCTATTCTACCCTCTATCCTATCCTATCCTCAATCCTACCCTATCCTATATCGTATCCTATCCTGTACCCTATCCAATCCCCCATCCTATCCTCTATCCTATCCTCTATCCTATCCTATCCTCTATCCTATCCTATCCTCTATCCTATCCTATCCTCTATCCTATCCTATCCTCTATCCTATCCTATCCTCTATCCTATCCTATTCTCTATCCTATCCTATCCTCTATCCTATCCTATCCTCTATCATCTGCTCTATTCTATCCTATCCACTTTCCTATCCTATCCTCAATCCTCTATCCTATACTCTATCCTATCCTCTATCCTATCCTATCATCTATCCTATCCTATCCTCGATCCTATCCTATCCTCTATCCTCTCCTATCCTTTATACTAACCAAACCTCTATCCTATCCTCTATCCTATCCTATCCTCAATCCTATCCTATCCTATGCTCTTTCCTATTCTATACTCTATCCTATCCTATCCTCTATCCTATCCTATACTCTATCCTATCCTATCCTCTATCCTAACCTATCCTCTATCCTATCCTATCCTCTATCGTATCCTATCCTCTATCCTATCCTATCCTCTATCCTATCCTATCCTCTATCGTATCCTATCCTCTATCCTATCCTATCCTCTATCGTATCCTATCCTCTATCCTATCCTATCCCCTATTTTATCCTCTATCGTATCCTATCCTCTGTCCTATAATATCCTCTATCCTATCCTCTATCCTATCCTATCCTCTATCCTATCCTATTCTCTATCCTATCCTATCCTCTATCCTATCCTATCCTCTATCATCTGCTCCATTCTATCCTATCCACTGTCCTATCCTATCCTCAATCCTATCCTATCCTCTATCCTCTCCTAGCCTTTATACTAACCAATCCTCTATCCTATCCTCTATCCTATCCTATCCTCCATCCTATCCTATCCTCTATCCTATCCTATCCTCTATCCTATCCTATCCTCAATCCTATCCTATCCTCTATCCTATCCAATCCTCTATCCTATCCTCTATCCTATCCTATCCTCTATCCTATCCTATCCTCTATCCTGTCCTATCCTCTATAATATCGTAACCTCTATCATATCCTATTCTCTTTCCTATTATATCATCTATCCTATCCAATCTCTATCCTATCCTATCATCTATCCTATCCTATCCTCGATCCTATCCTATCCTCTATCCTCTCCTATCCTTTATACTAACCAAACCTCTATCCTATCCTCTATCCTATCCTATCCTCAATCCTATCCTATCCTATGCTCTTTCCTATTCTATACTCTATCCTATCCTATCCTCTATCCTATCCTATACTCTATCCTATCCTATCCTCTATCCTAACCTATCCTCTATCGTATCCTATCCTCTATCCTATCCTATCCCCTATTTTATCCTCTATCGTATCCTATCCTCTGTCCCATAATATCCTCTATCCTATCCTCTATCCTATCCTATCCTCTATCCTATCCTATTCTCTATCCTATCCTATCCTCTATCCTATCCTATCCTCTATCATCTGCTCTATTCTATCCTATCCACTGTCCTATCCTATCCTCAATCCTCTATCCTATACTCTATCCTATCCTCTATCCTATCCTATCATCTATCCTATCCTATCCTCGATCCTATCCTATCCTCTATCCTCTCCTATCCTTTATACTAACCAAACCTCTATCCTATCCTCTATCCTATCCTATCCTCAATCCTATCCTATCCTATGCTCTTTCCTATTCTATACTCTACCCTATCCTATCCTCTATCCTATCCTATACTCTATCCTATCCTATCCTCTATCCTAACCTATCCTCTATCCTATCCTATTCTCAATCCTATCGGATCCCCATCTTATCCTCTATCCTATCTTATCCTCTATCCTACCCTATCCTCTATCCTATCTTATCTTCTATCCTATCCTGTCCTCTATTCTATCCTATCCTCTATCCTATCCTCTATTCTACCCTCTATCCTATCCTATCCTCAATCCTACCCTATCCTATATCGTATCCTATCCTGTACCCTATCCAATCCCCCATCCTATCCTCTATCCTATCCTATCCTCTATCCTATCCTATCCTCTATCCTATCCTATCCTCTATCCTATCCTATCCTCTATCCTATCCTATCCTCTATCCTATCCTATTCTCTATCCTATCCTATCCTCTATCCTATCCTATCCTCTATCATCTGCTCTATTCTATCCTATCCACTTTCCTATCCTATCCTCAATCCTCTATCCTATACTCTATCCTATCCTCTATCCTATCCTATCATCTATCCTATCCTATCCTCGATCCTATCCTATCCTCTATCCTCTCCAATCCTTTATACTAACCAAACCTCTATCCTATCCTCTATCCTATCCTATCCTCAATCCTATCCTATCCTATGCTCTTTCCTATTCTATACTCTATCCTATCCTATCCTCTATCCTATCCTATACTCTATCCTATCCTATCCTCTATCCTAACCTATCCTCTATCCTATCCTATCCTCTATCCTATCCTATCCTCTATCCTATCCTATCCTCTATCGTATCCTATCCTCTATCCTATCCTATCCTCTATCGTATCCTATCCTCTATCCTATCCTATCCCCTATTTTATCCTCTATCGTATCCTATCCTCTGTCCTATAATATCCTCTATCCTATCCTCTATCCTATCCTATCCTCTATCCTATCCTATTCTCTATCCTATCCTATCCTCTATCCTATCCTATCCTCTATCATCTGCTCTATTCTATCCTATCCACTGTCCTATCCTATCCTCAATCCTCTATCCTATACTCTATCCTATCCTCTATCCTATCCTATCCTCTATCCTATCCTATTCTCTATCCTATCCTATCCTCTATCCTATCCTATCCTCAATCCTATGCTATCCTCTATCCTATCCTATCCTCTATCCTATCACATCCTCAATCCTATCCTATCCTATGCTCTTTCCTATTCTATACTGTATCCAATCCTATCCTCTATCCTATCCTATTCTCTACCCTATCCTAACCTCTATCCTATCTTATCTTCTATCCTATCCTGTCCTCTATTCTATCCTATCCTCTACATTATGCTATCCTCTATCCTATCCTATCCTCTATCCTATCCTCTATCCTATCCTCTGTCCTATCCTATTCTCAATCCTATCGGATCCCCATCTTATCCTCTATCCTATCTTATCCTCTATCCTACCCTATCCTCTATCCTATCTTATCTTCTATCCTATCCTGTCCTCTATTCTATCCTATCCTCTATCCTATCCTCTATTCTACCCTCTATCCTATCGTATCCTCAATCCTACCCTATCCTATATCGTATCCTATCCTGTACCCTATCCAATCCCCCATCCTATCCTCTATCCTATCCTCTATCCTATCCTATCCTCTATCCTATCCTATCCTCTATCCTATCCTATCCTCTATCCTATCCTATCCTCTATCCTATACTATCCTCTATCCTATCCTATCCTCTATCCTATCCTATCCTCTATCCTATCCTATCCTCCATCCTATCCTATCCTCTATCCTATCCTATCCTCTATCCTATCCTATCCTATCCTCTATCCTATCCTATCCTCTATCCTATCCTATCCACTATCCTATCCTATCCTATCCTCTATCCTATCCTATCCTCTATCCTATCCTATCCTCTATCCTATACTATCCTCTATCCTATCCTATCCTCTATCCTATCCTATCCTCTATCCTATCCTATCCTCCATCCTATCCAATCTTCTATCCTATCCTATCCTCTATCCTATCCTATCCTCTATCATATCCTATCCTCTATGCTATCCTATCCTCTATCCTATCCTATACTCTATCCTAACCTATCCTCTATCCTATCCTATTCTCTATCCTATCCTATCCTCTATAATATCGTATCCTCTATCATATCCTATCCTCTTGCTTATGATATCATCTACCCTATCGTATCCTCTATCCTATCCAATCTCCTACCCTATCCTCTATCCTATCCTATCCTCTATCGTCTGCTCTATCCTATCCTATCCACTATCCTATCCTATCCTCAATGCTATCCTATTCTCTATCCTCACCTATCCTTTATACTATCCAATCCTCTATCCTAACCTATCCTCTATCCTATCCTATCCTCTTTCCTATCCTATCCTCTATCCTATCCTATCCTCTATCCTAACCTACCCTCTATCCTATCCTATCCTCTATCCTATCCTATCCTCAACGCTATCCTATCCTCATTCCTATCCTATACTCCATTATATCCTATCCGCTATCCTATCATATCCTCTATCCTATAATATCCTCTATCCTATCCAATCCTCTATCCTATCCTCTATCCTATCCTCTATCATATCCTCTATCCTATCCTATCCTCTATCCTATCCTCTATCCTATCCTATTCTCTATCCTATCCTATCCTCTATCCTATCCTATCCTCTATCCTATTCTATCCTCTATCCTATCCTATCCTCTATCCTAACCTATCCTCTATCCTATCCTATCCTCTATCCTATCCTATCCTCAACGCTATCCTATCCTCATTACTATCCTATACTCCATTATATCCTATCCGCTATCGTATCATATCCTCTATCCTATAATATCCTCTATCCTATCCAATCCGCTATCCTATCCTCTATCATATCCTCTATCCTAACCTATCCTCTATCTTATCCTATCCTCTATCCTATCCTATCCTGAACCCTATCCTATCCTCATTCCTATCCTATACTCCATTATATCCTATCCGCTATCCTAACATATCCTCTATCCTATCCTCTATCCTATCCTCTATCCTATCCTCTATCCTATCCTATCCTCTATCCTATCCTATCCTCTATCCTATCCTATCCTCTATCCTATCCTATCCTCTATCCTATCCTATCCTCTATCCTATCCTATCCTCTATCCTATCCTATCCTATCCTCTATCCTATCCTATCCTCTATCCTATCCTATCCTCTATCCTATCCTATCCTCTATCCTATCCTATCCTCTATCCTATCCTATGCTCTATCCTATCCTATCCTCCATCCTATCCAATCTTCTATCCTATCCTATCCTCTATCCAATCCTATCCTCTATCCTATCCTATCCTCTATCCTATCCTATCCTCTATGCTATCCTATCCTCTATCCTATCCTATCCTCTATCCTATCCTATCCTCTATCCTATCCTATCCTCTATCCTATCCTATCCTCTATCCTATCCTATCCTCTATCCTATCCTATCCTCTATCCTATCCTATCCTCTATCCTATCCTATCCTCTATTGTCTGCTCTATCCTATCCTATCCACTATCCTATTCTATCCTCAATGCTATCCTATTCTCTATCCTCACCTATCCTTTATACTATCCAATCCTCTATCCTATCCTATCCTCTATCCTATCCTCTCCTCCATCGTCTCCTATCCTCTATCCTATCCAATCCCCTATCCTATCCTCGATCCTATCCTATCCTCTATCGTCTGCTCTATCCTATCCTATCCACTATCCTATCCTCTCCTCAATGCTATCCTATTCTCTATCCTCACCTATCCTTTATACTATCCAATCCTCTATCCTATCCTATCCTCTTTCCTATCCTATCCTCCATCGTCTCCTATCCTCTATCCTATCCAATCCCCTATCCTATCCTCTATCCTATCCTATCTTCTATCCTATCCAATCCTACATCCTATCCTATCCTCTATGCTATCCTATCCTCTATCCTATCCTATCCTCTATCCTAACCTATCCTCTATCCTATCCTATCCTCTATCCTATCCTATCCTCAACGCTATCCTATCCTCATTACTATCCTATACTCCATTATATCCTATTCGCTATCGTATCATATCCTCTATCCTATAATATCCTCTATCCTATCCAATCCGCTATCCTATCCTCTATCATATCCTCTATCCTAACCTATCCTCTATCTTATCCTATCCTCTATCCTATCCTATCCTGAACCCTATCCTATCCTCATTCCTATCCTATACTCCATTATATCCTATCCGCTATCCTAACATATCCTCTATCCTATCCTCTATCCTATCCTCTATCCTATCCTATCCTCTATCCTATCCTATCCTCTATCCTATCCTATCCTCTATCCTATCCTATCCTCTATCCTATCCTATCCTCTATCCTATCCTATCCTATCCTCTATCCTATCCTATCCTCTATCCTATCCTATCCTCTATCCTATCCTATCCTCTATCCTATCCTATCCTCCATCCTATCCAATCTTCTATCCTATCCTATCCTCTATCCTATCCTATCCTCTATCCTATCCTATCCTCTATGCTATCCTATCCTCTATCCTATCCTATCCTCTATCCTATCCTATCCTCTATCCTATCCTATCCTCTATCCTATCCTATCCTCTATCCTATCCTATCCTCTATCCTATCCTATGCTCTATCCTATCCTATCCTCCATCCTATCCAATCTTCTATCCTATCCTATCCTCTATCCAATCCTATCCTCTATCCTATCCTATCCTCTATCCTATCCTATCCTCTATGCTATCCTATCCTCTATCCTATCCTATCCTCTATCCTATCCTATCCTCTATCCTATCCTATCCTCTATCCTATCCTATCCTCTATCCTATCCTATCCTCTATCCTATCCTATCCTCTATCCTATCCTATCCTCTATTGTCTGCTCTATCCTATCCTATCCACTATCCTATTCTATCCTCAATGCTATCCTATTCTCTATCCTCACCTATCCTTTATACTATCCAATCCTCTATCCTATCCTATCCTCTATCCTATCCTCTCCTCCATCGTCTCCTATCCTCTATCCTATCCAATCCCCTATCCTATCCTCGATCCTATCCTATCCTCTATCGTCTGCTCTATCCTATCCTATCCACTATCCTATCCTCTCCTCAATGCTATCCTATTCTCTATCCTCACCTATCCTTTATACTATCCAATCCTCTATCCTATCCTATCCTCTATCCTATCCTATCCTCCATCGTCTCCTATCCTCTATCCTATCCAATCCCCTATCCTATCCTCTATCCTATCCTATCTTCTATCCTATCCAATCCTACATCCTATCCTATCCGCTATGCTATCCTATCCTCTATCCTATCCTATCCTCTATCCTGTCCTATCCTCTATCCTATCCTATCCTCTACCCTATCCTATTCTCTATCCTATCCTATCCTCTATCCTATCCTATCCTCTATCCTATAATATCATCTATCCTATCCAATCTCTATCGTCTCCTGCTCTCTATCCTATCCAATCCCCTATCCTATCTTCTATCGTCTCCTGTCCTCTATCCCATCCAATCCCCTATCCTGTCCTATCCTCTATCGTATCCTATCCTCAATCCTATCCTATCCTCCATCGTCTCCTATCCTCTATCCTATCCAATCCCCTACCCTATCCTCTATCCTATCATATCCTCTATCCTATCCAATCCTACATCCTATCCTATCCCCCATCGTCTCCTATCCACTATCCTATCCAATCCCCTATCCTATCCTCTATCCTATCCTATCCTCTATCCTATCCTATCCTCTATCCTATCCTATATCCTATCCTATCCTCTATCCCATCCTATCCTCTATCCTATCATATCCTCTATCCTATCCTATCCTCTATCCTATCCTATCCTATCCTCTATCCTATCCTATCCTCTATCCTATCCTATCCTCTATCCTATCCTATCCTCTATCCTATCCTATCCTCAATCCTATCCTATCCTCTATCCTATCCTATCCTCTATCCTAACATATCCTCTAACCTATCCTATCCTCTATCCTATCCTATCCTGAACCCTATCCTATCCGCTATCCTATCATATCCTCTATCCTATCCAATCCTCTATCCTATCCTCTATCCTATCCTCTATCCTATCCTCTCCTCTATCCTATCGTATCCTCTATCCTATCCTATCGTATCCTCTATCCTATCCTATCGTATCCTCTATCCTATCGTATCCTCTATCCTATCCTATCCTCTACCCTATCCTATCCTCTATCCTATCCTATCCTCCATCGTCTCCTATCCTCTATCCTATAGAATCCCCTATCCTATCCTCTATCCTATCCTATCCTCTATCCTATCCTATCCTCTATCCTGTCCTATCCTCTATCGTATCCTATCCTCTATCCTAACCTATCCTCTATCCTATCCTATCCTCTATCCTATCCTATCCTCTATCCTATCCTATCCTCTATCCTATCCTATCCTCTATCCTATCCTATCCTCTATCCTATCCTATCCTCTATCCTATCCTATCCTCTATCCTATCCTATCCTCTATCCTATCCTATCCTCTATCCTATCCTATCCTCTATCCTATCCTCTATCCTATCCTATCCTCTATCCTATCCTATCCTCTCTCCTATCCTATTCTCTATAATATCGTTTCCTCTATCATATCCTATCCTCTATCCTATCCTATCCTCTATCCTATCCTATCCTCTATCCTATCCTATCCTCTATCCTATCCTATCCTATCCTCTATCCTATCCTATCCTCTATCCTATCCTATCCTCTATCCTATCCTATCCTCTATCCTATCCTATCCTCTATCCTATCCTATCCTCTATCCTATCCTATCGTCTATCCTATCCTATTCTCTATCCTATCCTATCCTCTATCCAATCCTATCCTCTATCCTATCCTATCCTCTATCCTATCCTATCCTCTATCCTATCCTATCCTCTATCCTAACATATCCTCTATCCTATCCTATCCTCTATCCTATCCTATCCTGAACCCTATCCTATCCGCTATCCTATCATATCCTCTATCCTATCCAATCCTCTATCCTATCCTCTATCCTATCCTCTATCCTATCCTCTCCTCTATCCTATCGTATCTTCTATCCTATCCTATCGTATCCTCTATCCTATCCTATCGTATCCTCTATCCTATCCTATCCTCTATCCTATCCTATCCTCTACCCTATCCTATCCTCTATCCTATCCTATCCTCCATCGTCTCCTATCCTCTATCCTATAGAATCCCCTATCCTATCCTCTATCCTATCCTATCCTATCCTCTATCCTATCCTATCCTCTATCCTATCCTATCCTCTATCCTATCCTATCCTCTATCCTATCCTATCCTCTATCCTATCCTATCCTCTATCCTATCCTATTCTCTATCCTATCCAATCTCTATCCTATCCTATCATCTATCCTATCCTATCCTCGATCCTATCCTATCCTCTATCCTCTCCTATCCTTTATACTAACCAAACCTCTATCCTATCCTCTATCCTATCCTATCCTCAATCCTATCCTATCCTATGCTCTTTCCTATTCTATACTCTATCCTATCCTATCCTCTATCCTATCCTATACTCTATCCTATCCTATCCTCTATCCTAACCTATCCTCTATCCTATCCTATCCTCTATCCTATCCTATCCTTTATCCTATCCTTTCCTCTATCCTATCCTATCCTCTATCGTATCCTATCCTCTATCCTATCCTATCCTCTATCGTATCCTATCCTCTATCCTATCCTATCCCCTATTTTATCCTCTATCGTATCCTATCCTCTGTCCCATAATATCCTCTATCCTATCCTCTATCCTATCCTATCCTCTATCCTATCCTATTCTCTATCCTATCCTATCCTCTATCCTATCCTATCCTCTATCATCTGCTCTATTCTATCCTATCCACTGTCCTATCCTATCCTCAATCCTCTATCCTATACTCTATCCTATCCTCTATCCTATCCTATCATCTATCCTATCCTATCCTCGATCCTATCCTATCCTCTATCCTCTCCTATCCTTTATACTAACCAAACCTCTATCCTATCCTCTATCCTATCCTATCCTCAATCCTATCCTATCCTATGCTCTTTCCTATTCTATACTCTACCCTATCCTATCCTCTATCCTATCCTATACTCTATCCTATCCTATCCTCTATCCTAACCTATCCTCTATCCTATCCTATTCTCAATCCTATCGGATCCCCATCTTATCCTCTATCCTATCTTATCCTCTATCCTACCCTATCCTCTATCCTATCTTATCTTCTATCCTATCCTGTCCTCTATTCTATCCTATCCTCTATCCTATCCTCTATTCTACCCTCTATCCTATCCTATCCTCAATCCTACCCTATCCTATATCGTATCCTATCCTGTACCCTATCCAATCCCCCATCCTATCCTCTATCCTATCCTATCCTCTATCCTATCCTATCCTCTATCCTATCCTATCCTCTATCCTATCCTATCCTCTATCCTATCCTATCCTCTATCCTATCCTATTCTCTATCCTATCCTATCCTCTATCCTATCCTATCCTCTATCATCTGCTCTATTCTATCCTATCCACATTCCTATCCTATCCTCAATCCTCTATCCTATACTCTATCCTATCCTCTATCCTATCCTATCATCTATCCTATCCTATCCTCGATCCTATCCTATCCTCTATCCTCTCCAATCCTTTATACTAACCAAACCTCTATCCTATCCTCTATCCTATCCTATCCTCAATCCTATCCTATCCTATGCTCTTTCCTATTCTATACTCTATCCTATCCTATCCTCTATCCTATCCTATACTCTATCCTATCCTATCCTCTATCCTAACCTATCCTCTATCCTATCCTATCCTCTATCCTATCCTATCCTCTATCCTATCCTATCCTCTATCGTATCCTATCCTCTATCCTATCCTATCCTCTATCGTATCCTATCCTCTATCCTATCCTATCCCCTATTTTATCCTCTATCGTATCCTATCCTCTGTCCTATAATATCCTCTATCCTATCCTCTATCCTATCCTATCCTCTATCCTATCCTATTCTCTATCCTATCCTATCCTCTATCCTATCCTATCCTCTATCATCTGCTCTATTCTATCCTATCCACTGTCCTATCCTATCCTCAATCCTCTATCCTATACTCTATCCTATCCTCTATCCTATCCTATCCTCTATCCTATCCTATTCTCTATCCTATCCTATCCTCTATCCTATCCTATCCTCAATCCTATGCTATCCTCTATCCTATCCTATCCTCTATCCTATCACATCCTCAATCCTATCCTATCCTATGCTCTTTCCTATTCTATACTGTATCCAATCCTATCCTCTATCCTATCCTATTCTCTACCCTATCCTAACCTCTATCCTATCTTATCTTCTATCCTATCCTGTCCTCTATTCTATCTGTTAAATAAAAGAAGCGTTGGTTGTGTATTTTATTAACAACTGGTTTATTATAATGTATTTTACTAAACATCCAGGTTTTACACGAGGCTCACGTATACAGTGTTTCTCTAAGACTGCACACACACATTTAGTAACAGATGGCGCTGTTGCAACATGGTAGCGTTCTCATGTCTCATGTCTCATTGCGAATGTAAATGTACCCTAATACTCAACACGCCTCCTTACATTTACATTCAACTCTACATTTCTAACATTTTGTACCATTATCATTTTATCCTTAATCTGTCTCTAAACATTTCGAACTTTGTTTTACCCAACGGTTTCGTGAATACATCAGCGACATTTTTCTCCGATTCTATTTTTACTATATCAACAACACCGTCCATATAGTTTTCATTTACATAGTGATATTGCACTTCGATATGTTTGGAATTTTTGGTGTAGTTTCCATACTTGGCTATACACATTGCACCAGAATTGTCTTCATACACCTGAATTGGTTTGTTTATTATTATTTTAAATGATTTTAATACTCCGCGCATAAAATTTATTTCCGTTACCGCCTCTGATAACGCTACGTATTCCGCAAATGTAGACGACTTGGTTACAGTACTCTGTTTTCGCGTTTTCCAAAAAACTACATTTCCAAATAATCTTATTACAAAACCCGATGTTGACTTTCTGTCGGTGACATCGCCTGCCCAATCGGCATCCACAAAACAATCCATTGTGTCTACATTGTAATTATTTTTATAAGTTAACTTTAGATCTCTAGTCAGAAATAGATATTTTAAAACTCTCATCGCATATTTGAAATGTTCTTCTCCATAATCATTTTGGAATCTACTAAGATAATTTACGCTGAACGCTATGTCTGGTCGCGTACCAGAGCTTACATACAACAGTGCGCCTATTAAATTTCTATACTTTACATTTTCATTTAATGCTTTCGCAGGTTCTAATTTTAGATTCATCTCCATTGGTGTGTTATATAGTTTCGCATTTTCTATAGCATATTTGCGCGCTAATGACTCTATATATGTTCTTTGACTTAAGGTCATTACATTTTCATTTTTGCTATACTTATATTCAACATCTATTCCAATATAATTCTTGATTCTACCCATATCTTTCATTTTAAACTTGCTTGACAATTTATTTTTTACATTTATTATTTCCTGTTTATTTTTACCACAAATCAGTAGATCATCAACAAAAACTAAAATATATATTGGTTCAGTGTTATCAAATTTTGTATAGAGACAATAATCATACTCACTCCTACGAAAACCCAATTTCGAAACACATTTGTTAAAGCATTCATACCACAAGCGAGGGCTTTCCTTCAGTCCATATAATGATTTAGCCAGTTTGTAGACTTTGTCGCTATCATCCTCATAGCCAAGCGGTTGTTTCACATAGACCTCTGAATACACATTTCCATTTAGAAATGCCGCTTCTACATCCATCTGTTCAATTTCCAAACCATGTTGACAGCAAAATGATAGTAATATTCTCAATGTTTGCATCTTCGCTACTGGTGAGTATGTGTCTTCGACTTCTTCTTTCTGCTGGAATCCTCTGACGACCAGTCTCGCTTTGTAGGTATTCTCCGACTTCCTTTTATAAATCCATTTCACATCCAAGGCAATTTTATCCTTTGGTTTATTTACTAACGTCCAGGTTTTGTTGCTATTGATACTGCCCATCTCACGATCCATAGCTTCCATCCAATATTTGGCTTCATTGCTCGTGACCGCCTCCTTAAATGTAACAGGTACGTTTGCATTGCAATAATTTACGTATACAAATTTACACGATCCTTCGCTTCCATATCGAGTAGGTGGTCTTCTTTCTCTTGCGGATCTTCTGAGTTTCAGCTCTTCACCCTTTTCTTCTTCCGTGTCGCACTGTTCTTCTCTCAAGTCTATATCTTTATTATCTTGTTCTTCTTCGTCACTTTTGTTATTCCATTGACGTTCATCATCAGTTTCATCGATATCCTTAAATCCAATACACTTTATGTCTTCTTCAATGACATCTACGTGTCGGGCTGTTACTATTTTATTCTTTATGAGAATCCTGTATCCAACATCCGTGTATCCTAGGAGAATTCCAGATTCTGCTTTCTTATCCCACTTTGATTTTCTCTTGACTTCTGGTACTCGAACAAATACTGTACTCCCATATAATCGTAAGTTGTTAACGCATGGCCTTTTACCAAAAAATATTTCGAATGGTGTCTTTCTTTCAATGGTATTAGCCAGTGTTCTGTTTTTCAGATAAGCCGCTGCTCTTACAATTTCCGGCCAATAGCATCTATTTACCTTTGATTCATCTAGCAAACATCGTGCCATGTCCATTATTGATCTATTATACCTTTCTGCTGTGCCATTCAGTTCATGGACATATGGAGGGCACGGGTTTATACGAATTCCCTTTTCTCGTGTAAAACGATAAACGTTAGAATTTAAATATTCCTTTCCATTATCGCACCTTAACGTTTTGATACACTTGCCAGTTATATTGTGGACTTCATTTACGTACTCTATGAAGCAGTCAAACACTTGTTCCTTGGATTTAATACAGTAGACCTTTGCCAATTTGCTGAAATCATCAATGAATGACAAAAAATATTTTTCTCCACCATTTCCTGTAGTCGTGTGTGGCCCATTTAGATCCGTATGGACTATTTCCAATATCTCGGTTGCTCTGTTTCTACGTTTTTCAAATGACAAATTGTGCATTTTATTTTGTATGCATATAGCGCATTTCATATATTCAGTCTCCAGCTCCTTTGGTGCCCCAACTAGTAACTCATTTTTACATAAAATACTCAAATAATTGAAATTTACATGTCCCAATATGCGATGCCATTTTTCTTTTAAGGTTAAATTTATTTCGCTTACCTTGTTTATTACATTTGCTTTTCTTTCAACCTTTTCTGCATCACAATAGCTTGTCACTTTATATAGTCCATTTTCCTTTTTTGCCATTGCAACCAATTTCCTATTTTGATTGTAAATTTTGGTAATGTCTCCTTTGGATATTATCGTATTCTTGTCTGTCACTTTTGCATAGCTTATCAAATTTGCTTCCATATTTTTTACAAAGTACACGCCTGGTAGCACTACTTTCACCCTTTTATTGTACACTGCGAAGAATGTTGTTATTGTTCCTGACTTGGTTGCTTGCAGTATGCGACCATCGCCGACTTTCACGTTGACTGGAACTTTGAGTGTAATGCATTCATCGAAATACCTATCTTCATTTACAATGTGGTCAGTGCACCCACTGTCCAGCAGCCACTCCAGCTTCATTTCATTTTCTACACCTTTACAGGTTATGTTTGACACGTTTATCTCTGTTACAAAACAACTTCCTTGTGAATCTTTTTCTTGAGGCATTTTATACTCATTTCGAACACTGTGATAATTTCCTCTGTGTTGGTATCTTCCACGTCCACGACGAAACGGTCTATAATTTCCACGAAACGATTCAGATTTGAACGAACGACACTCCTTCTGAAAATGACCAGGTTTGCCACAGTTGTAGCACCTTTGCTTTTTACCGACCGCCGGTATCGAAGCTGCATTGAACACGTTTGACTTGGTAGTCGTTTCTTCTATATTTTCTGTTTCAGGTTTCCTGTCCTCTGCTTCTTTCAACTTTATTTTGCTTTTCACATAATCCACAGTTCTCTCTGCTTCGGGTACCACATCTATAATATCCCCAATATGACTGTATGCTTTCGGTAGCGCTTTCAGCATGTAATTCAATTTTTCTTGTTCACTCACTTGAGCCCCTGCACTTTTTAGTTCGTTTACAGCCTTCTCAAATTCATCAAAAAACTTTGTAACCTCAGAGAAATCTTTCAATTTAATATTTTCCAAATTGCTTCGTCGCACTATTTGTAAGGCTGTTGACTTTTTTAAATACATTTCATCGAACTTTTTCATTATTTCGTACGCAGTTTCAAGTTCGCTCACGTACTCTAATTGCTTATTTGTGATGGCACTGTAAATATAATTTGTTGCCTTTGTATCTTTGTCGTCCCAATCTGGTTGCTTGTCTGTTACTATTTTCTCTCTGACGACAACTTCCTTGCACTTTTTATATTGCAGGAATTTCAATATTCGTATCTTCCAGTTGTTGTAGTCCGATCCATCGAATATCGGAATTACTACGTCGTCAATTTTCATGTTCGCCATTGTTTCAACACGTGGTCGCTGTTTCTCGAACTTTCGATTTCTCTTCACTTGCTAAACTTCTCAACACTTCTTTTCAACTTTATACTTCTACCAACCACGCTCTGCTACCATGTTAAATAAAAGAAGCGTTGGTTGTGTATTTTATTAACAACTGGTTTATTATAATGTATTTTACTAAACATCCAGGTTTTACACGAGGCTCACGTATACAGTGTTTCTCTAAGACTGCACACACACATTTAGTAACAGATGGCGCTGTTGCAACATGGTAGCGTTCTCATGTCTCATGTCTCATTGCGAATGTAAATGTACCCTAATACTCAACACTATCCTATCCTCTACATTATGCTATCCTCTATCCTATCCTATCCTCTATCCTATCCTCTATCCTATCCTCTGTCCTATCCTATTCTCAATCCTATCGGATCCCCATCTTATACTCTATCCTATCTTATCCTCTATCCTACCCTATCCTCTATCCTATCTTATCTTCTATCCTATCCTGTCCTCTATTCTATCCTATCCTCTATCCTATCCTCTATTCTACCCTCTATCCTATCCTATCCTCAATCCTACCCTATCCTATATCGTATCCTATCCTGTACCCTATCCAATCCCCCATCCTATCCTCTATCCTATCCTCTATCCTATCCTATCCTCTATCCTATCCTATCCTCTATCCTATCCTATCCTCTATCCTATCCTATCCTCTATCCTATACTATCCTCTATCCTATCCTATCCTCTATCCTATCCTATCCTCTATCCTATCCTATCCTCTATCCTATCCTATCCTATCCTCTATCCTATCCTATCCTCTATCCTATCCTATCCACTATCCTATCCTATCCTATCCTCTATCCTATCCTATCCTCTATCCTATCCTATCCTCTATCCTATACTATCCTCTATCCTATCCTATCCTCTATCCTATCCTATCCTCTATCCTATCCTATCCTCCATCCTATCCAATCTTCTATCCTATCCTATCCTCTATCCTATCCTATCCTCTATCATATCCTATCCTCTATGCTATCCTATCCTCTATCCTATCCTATACTCTATCCTAACCTATCCTCTATCCTATCCTATTCTCTATCCTATCCTATCCTCTATAATATCGTATCCTCTATCATATCCTATCCTCTTGCTTATGATATCATCTACCCTATCGTATCCTCTATCCTATCCAATCTCCTACCCTATCCTCTATCCTATCCTATCCTCTATCGTCTGCTCTATCCTATCCTATCCACTATCCTATCCTATCCTCAATGCTATCCTATTCTCTATCCTCACCTATCCTTTATACTATCCAATCCTCTATCCTAACCTATCCTCTATCCTATCCTATCCTCTTTCCTATCCTATCCTCTATCCTATCCTATCCTCTATCCTAACCTACCCTCTATCCTATCCTATCCTCAACGCTATCCTATCCTCATTCCTATCCTATACTCCATTATATCCTATCCGCTATCCTATCATATCCTCTATCCTATAATATCCTCTATCCTATCCAATCCTCTATCCTATCCTCTATCCTATCCTCTATCCTATCCTCTATCCTATCCTCTATCCTATCCTATCCTCTATCCTATCCTATCCTCTATCCTATCCTATCCTCTATCCTATTCTATCCTCTATCCTATCCTATCCTCTATCCTAACCTATCCTCTATCCTATCCTATCCTCTATCCTATCCTATCCTCAACGCTATCCTATCCTCATTACTATCCTATACTCCATTATATCCTATCCGCTATCGTATCATATCCTCTATCCTATAATATCCTCTATCCTATCCAATCCGCTATCCTATCCTCTATCATATCCTCTATCCTAACCTATCCTCTATCTTATCCTATCCTCTATCCTATCCTATCCTGAACCCTATCCTATCCTCATTCCTATCCTATACTCCATTATATCCTATCCGCTATCCTAACATATCCTCTATCCTATCCTCTATCCTATCCTCTATCCTATCCTCTATCCTATCCTATCCTCTATCCTATCCTATCCTCTATCCTATCCTATCCTCTATCCTATCCTATCCTCTATCCTATCCTATCCTCTATCCTATCCTATCCTCTATCCTATCCTATCCTCTATCCTATCCTATCCTATCCTCTATCCTATCCTATCCTCTATCCTATCCTATCCTCTATCCTATCCTATCCTCTATCCTATCCTATCCTCCATCCTATCCAATCTTCTATCCTATCCTATCCTATCCTCTATCCTATCCTATCCTCTATGCTATCCTATCCTCTATCCTATCCTATCCTCTATCCTATCCTATCCTCTATCCTATCCTATCCTCTATCCTATCCTATCCTCTATCCTATCCTATCCTCTATCCTATCCTATGCTCTATCCTATCCTATCCTCCATCCTATCCAATCTTCTATCCTATCCTATCCTCTATCCAATCCTATCCTCTATCCTATCCTATCCTCTATCCTATCCTATCCTCTATGCTATCCTATCCTCTATCCTATCCTATCCTCTATCCTATCCTATCCTCTATCCTATCCTATCCTATCCTCTATCCTATCCTATCCTATCCTCTATCCTATCCTATCCTCTATCCTATCCTATCCTCTATCCTATCCTATCCTCTATCCTATCCTATCCTCCATCCTATCCAATCTTCTATCCTATCCTATCCTCTATCCTATCCTATCCTCTATCCTATCCTATCCTCTATGCTATCCTATCCTCTATCCTATCCTATCCTCTATCCTATCCTATCCTCTATCCTATCCTATCCTCTATCCTATCCTATCCTCTATCCTATCCTATCCTCTATCCTATCCTATGCTCTATCCTATCCTATCCTCCATCCTATCCAATCTTCTATCCTATCCTATCCTCTATCCAATCCTATCCTCTATCCTATCCTATCCTCTATCCTATCCTATCCTCTATGCTATCCTATCCTCTATCCTATCCTATCCTCTATCCTATCCTATCCTCTATCCTATCCTATCCTCTATCCTATCCTATCCTCTATCCTATCCTATCCTCTATCCTATCCTATCCTCTATCCTATCCTATCCTCTATTGTCTGCTCTATCCTATCCTATCCACTATCCTATTCTATCCTCAATGCTATCCTATTCTCTATCCTCACCTATCCTTTATACTATCCAATCCTCTATCCTATCCTATCCTCTATCCTATCCTCTCCTCCATCGTCTCCTATCCTCTATCCTATCCAATCCCCTATCCTATCCTCGATCCTATCCTATCCTCTATCGTCTGCTCTATCCTATCCTATCCACTATCCTATCCTCTCCTCAATGCTATCCTATTCTCTATCCTCACCTATCCTTTATACTATCCAATCCTCTATCCTATCCTATCCTCTATCCTATCCTATCCTCCATCGTCTCCTATCCTCTATCCTATCCAATCCCCTATCCTATCCTCTATCCTATCCTATCTTCTATCCTATCCAATCCTACATCCTATCCTATCCGCTATGCTATCCTATCCTCTATCCTATCCTATCCTCTATCCTGTCCTATCCTCTATCCTATCCTATCCTCTACCCTATCCTATTCTCTATCCTATCCTATCCTCTATCCTATCCTATCCTCTATCCTATAATATCATCTATCCTATCCAATCTCTATCGTCTCCTGCTCTCTATCCTATCCAATCCCCTATCCTATCTTCTATCGTCTCCTGTCCTCTATCCCATCCAATCCCCTATCCTGTCCTATCCTCTATCCTATCCTATCCTCAATCCTATCCTATCCTATCCTCTATCCTATCCTATCCTCTATCCTATCCTATCCTCTCCTATCCTATCCTCCATCGTCTCCTATCCTCTATCCTATCCAATCCCCTACCCTATCCTCTATCCTATCATATCCTCTATCCTATCCAATCCTACATCCTATCCTATCCCCCATCGTCTCCTATCCTCTATCCTATCCAATCCCCTATCCTATCCTCTATCCTATCCTATCCTCTATCCTATCCTATCCTCTATCCTATCCTATCCTCTATCCTATCCTATCCTCTATCCTATCCTATCCTCTATCCTATCCTATCCTCAATCCTATCCTATCCTCTATCCTATCCTATTCTCTATCCTATCCTATCCTCTATCCAATCCTATCCTCTATCCTATCCTATCCTCTATCCTATCCTATCCTCTATCCTATCCTATCCTCTATCCTATCCTATATCCTATCCTATCCTCTATCCCATCCTATCCTCTATCCTATCATATCCTCTATCCTATCCTATCCTCTATCCTATCCTATCCTATCCTCTATCCTATCCTATCCTCTATCCTATCCTATCCTCTATCCTATCCTATCCTCTATCCTATCCTATCCTCAATCCTATCCTATCCTCTATCCTATCCTATCCTCTATCCTAACATATCCTCTAACCTATCCTATCCTCTATCCTATCCTATCCTGAACCCTATCCTATCCGCTATCCTATCATATCCTCTATCCTATCCAATCCTCTATCCTATCCTCTATCCTATCCTCTATCCTATCCTCTCCTCTATCCTATCGTATCCTCTATCCTATCCTATCGTATCCTCTATCCTATCCTATCGTATCCTCTATCCTATCGTATCCTCTATCCTATCCTATCCTCTACCCTATCCTATCCTCTATCCTATCCTATCCTCCATCGTCTCCTATCCTCTATCCTATAGAATCCCCTATCCTATCCTCTATCCTATCCTATCCTCTATCCTATCCTATCCTCTATCCTGTCCTATCCTCTATCGTATCCTATCCTCTATCCTAACCTATCCTCTATCCTATCCTATCCTCTATCCTATCCTATCCTCTATCCTATCCTATCCTCTATCCTATCCTATCCTCTATCCTATCCTATCCTCTATCCTATTATATCCTCTATCCTATCCTATCCTCTATCCTATCCTATCCTCTATCCTATCCTATCCTCTATCCTATCCTATCCTCTATCCTATCCTATCCTCTATCCTATCCTATCCTCTATCCTATCCTCTATCCTATCCTATCCTCTATCCTATCCTATCCTCTCTCCTATCCTATTCTCTATAATATCGTTTCCTCTATCATATCCTATCCTCTATCCTATCCTATCCTCTATCCTATCCTATCCTCTATCCTATCCTATCCTATCCTCTATCCTATCCTATCCTCTATCCTATCCTATCCTCTATCCTATCCTATCCTCTATCCTATCCTATCCTCTATCCTATCCTATCCTCTATCCTATCCTATTCTCTATCCTATCCTATCCTCTATCCAATCCTATCCTCTATCCTATCCTATCCTCTATCCTATCCTATCCTCTATCCTATCCTATCCTCTATCCTAACATATCCTCTATCCTATCCTATCCTCTATCCTATCCTATCCTGAACCCTATCCTATCCGCTATCCTATCATATCCTCTATCCTATCCAATCCTCTATCCTATCCTCTATCCTATCCTCTATCCTATCCTCTCCTCTATCCTATCGTATCCTCTATCCTATCCTATCGTATCCTCTATCCTATCCTATCGTATCCTCTATCCTATCCTATCCTCTATCCTATCCTATCCTCTACCCTATCCTATCCTCTATCCTATCCTATCCTCCATCGTCTCCTATCCTCTATCCTATAGAATCCCCTATCCTATCCTCTATCCTATCCTATCCTCTATCCTATCCTATCCTCTATCCTGTCCTATCCTCTATCGTATCCTATCCTCTATCCTAACCTATCCTCTATCCTATCCTATCCTCTATATTATCCTATCCTCTATCCTATCCTATCCTCTATCCTAACCTATCCTCTATCCTATCCTATCCTCAACGCTATCCTATCCTCATTACTATCCTATACTCCATTATATCCTATCCGCTATCGTATCATATCCTCTATCCTATAATATCCTCTATCCTATCCAATCCTCAACGCTATCCTATCCTCATTACTATCCTATACTCCATTATATCCTATCCGCTATCCTCTCATATCCTCTATCCTATAATATCCTCTATCCTATCCAATCCTCTATCCTATCCTCTATCCTATCCTCTATCCTATCCTATCCTCTATCCTCTCCTATCCTTTATACTAACCAATCCTCTATCCTATCCTCTATCCTATCCTATCCTCTATCCTATCCTATCCTCTATCCTATCCTATCCTCTATCCTATCCTATCCTCTATCCTATCCTATCCTCTATCCTATCCTATCCTCTATCCTATCCTATCCTCTATCCTATCCTATCCTCTATCCTATCCTATCCTCTATCCTATCCTATCCTCTATCCTATCCTATCCTCTATCCTATCCTATCCTCTATCCTATCCTATCCTCTATCCTATCCTATCCTCTATCCTATCCTATCCTCTATCCTATCCTATCCTCTATCCTATCCTATCCTCTATCCTATCCTATCCTCTATCCTATCCTATCCTCTATCCTATCCTATCCTCTATCCTATCCTATCCTCTATCCTATCCTATCCTCTATCCTATCCTATCCTCTATCCTATCCTATCCTCTATCCTATCCTATCCTCTATCCTATCCTATCCTCTATCCTATCCTATCCTCTATCCTATCCTATCCTCTATCCTATCCTATCCTCTATCCTATCCTATCCTCTATCCTATCCTATCCTCTATCCTATCCTATCCTATTCTCTATCCTAACCTATCCTCTATCTTATCCAATCCTCTATCCTATCCTATCCTCTATCCTATCCTATCCTCCATCGTCTCCTATCCTCTATCATATCCAATCCCCTATCCTATCCTCGATCCTATCCTATCCTCTATCGTCTGCTCTATCCTATCCTACCCACTATCCTATCCTATCCTCAATGCTATCCTATTCTCTATCCTCACCTATCCTTTATACTATCCAACCCTCTATCCTATCCTATCCTCTATCCTATCCTATCCTCCATCGTCTCCTATCCTCTATCCTATCCAATCCCCTATCCTATCCTCTATCCTATCCAATCCCCTATCCTATCCTCTATCCTATCCAATCCCCTATCCTATCCTCTATCCTATCCTATCCTCAATCCTATCCAATCCACTATCCTATCCTCTATCCTATCCTATCCTCTATCCTATCCAATCCCCTATCTTATCTTATATCGTCTCCTGTCCTCTATCCTATCCAATCCTCTATCCTATCCTCTATCCTATCCTATCCTCTATCCTATCCTATACTCTATCCTATCCTATCCTCTATCCTATCCTATCCTCTATCCTATCCTATCCTCTATCCTATCCTATCCTCTATCCTAACCTATCCTCTATCCTATCCTATCCTCTATCCTATCCTATCCTCAACGCTATCCTATCCTCATTACTATCGTATACTCCATTATATCCTATCCGCTATCGTATCATATCCTCTATCCTAACCTATCCTCTATCTTATCCAATCCTCTATCCTATCCTATCCTCTATCCTATCCTATCCTCCATCGTCTCCTATCCTCTATCCTATCCAATCCCCTATCCTATCCTCGATCCTATCCTATCCTCTATCGTCTGCTCTATCCTATCCTATCCACTATCCTATCCTATCCACAATGCTATCCTATTCTCTATCCTCACCTATCCTTTATGCTATCGAATCGTCTATCCTAACCTATCCTCTACCCTATCCTATCCTCTATCCTATCCTATCCTCTATCCTAACCTACCCTCTATCCTATCCTATCCTCTATCCAATCCTATCCTCAACGCTATCCTATCCTCATTCCTATCCTATACTCCATTATATCCTATCCGCTATCCTATCATATCCTCTATCCTATAATATCCTCTATCCTATCCAATCCTCTATCCTATCCTCGATCCTATCCTCTATCCTATCCTATCCTCTATCCTATCCTCTATCCTATCCTCTATCCTATCCTCTATCCTATCCTCTATCCTATCCTATCCTCTATCCTATCCTATCCTCTATCCTATCCTATCCTCTATCCTATCCAATCCCCTATCTTATCTTATATCGTCTCCTGTCCTCTATCCTATCCAATCCTCTATCCTATCCTCTATCCTATCCTATCCTCTATCCTATCCTATACTCTATCCTATCCTATCCTCTATCCTATCCTATCCTCTATCCTATCCTATCCTCTATCCTATCCTATCCTCTATCCTAACCCATCCTCTATCCTATCCTATCCTCTATCCTATCCTATCCTCAACGCTATCCTATCCTCATTCCTATCCTATACTCCATTATATCCTATCCGCTATCCTATCATATCCTCTATCCTATAATATCCTCTATCCTATCCAATCCTCTATCCTATCCTCTATCCTATCCTCTATCCTATCCTATCAACTATCCGATCCTATCCTCTATCCTATCCTATCCTCTATAATATCGTATCCTATATCATATTCTATCCTCTTGCCTGTAATGTCATCTATCCTATCCTATTCTCTATCCTATCCTATCCTCTATCCTATATTATCCTCTATCGTCTCCTGTCCTCTATCCTATCCAATCCCCTATCCTATCCTCTGTCCTATCCTATCCGATACTCTATCCTATCCTATTCTCTATAATATCGTATCCTCTATCGTATCCTATCCTCTTTCCTATAATATCATCTATCCTATCCTATCCTCTATCCTATCCTATCCTATCCTCTATCCTATCCTATCCTCTATCCTACCCTATAATCTATCCTATCCTATCCTCTATCCTATCCTATCCTCTATCCTATCCTATCCTCTATCTGATCCTATCCTCTAGCCTATCCTATCCTCTATCCTATCCTATCCTCTATAATATCGTATCCTCTATCATATCCTATCCTCTTGCCTATAATATCATCTATCCTATCCTATTCTCTATCCTATCCTATCCTCTATCCTATCCTATCCTCTATCCTATCCTTCCCTCAATCCTATCCTATCCTATGCTCTATCCTATTCTATACTCTATCCTATCCTATCCTCTATCCTATCCTATCCTCTATCGTATCCTATCCTCTATCCTAACCTATCCTCTATCCTATCCTATCCTCTATCCTATCCTATCCTCTATCGTATCCTATCCTCTATCCTAACCTATACTCTATCCTATCCTATCCTCTATCCTATCCTATCCTCTATCCTATCCTATCCTCTATCCTATCCTATCCTCTATCCTAACCCATCCTCTATCCTATCCTATCCTCTATCCTATCCTATCCTCAACGCTATCCTATCCTCATTCCTATCCTATACTCCATTATATCCTATCCGCTATCCTATCATATCCTCTATCCTATAATATCCTCTATCCTATCCAATCCTCTATCCTATCCTCTATCCTATCCTCTATCCTATCCTATCAACTATCCGATCCTATCCTCTATCCTATCCTATCCTCTATAATATCGTATCCTATATCATATTCTATCCTCTTGCCTGTAATGTCATCTATCCTATCCTATTCTCTATCCTATCCTATCCTCTATCCTATATTATCCTCTATCGTCTCCTGTCCTCTATCCTATCCAATCCCCTATCCTATCCTCTGTCCTATCCTATCCGATACTCTATCCTATCCTATTCTCTATAATATCGTATCCTCTATCGTATCCTATCCTCTTTCCTATAATATCATCTATCCTATCCTATCCTCTATCCTATCCTATCCTATCCTCTATCCTATCCTATCCTCTATCCTACCCTATAATCTATCCTATCCTATCCTCTATCCTATCCTATCCTCTATCCTATCCTATCCTCTATCTGATCCTATCCTCTAGCCTATCCTATCCTCTATCCTATCCTATCCTCTATAATATCGTATCCTCTATCATATCCTATCCTCTTGCCTATAATATCATCTATCCTATCCTATTCTCTATCCTATCCTATCCCCTATCCTATCCTATCCTCTATCCTATCCTTCCCTCAATCCTATCCTATCCTATGCTCTATCCTATTCTATACTCTATCCTATCCTATCCTCTATCCTATCCTATCCTCTATCGTATCCTATCCTCTATCCTAACCTATCCTCTATCCTATCCTATCCTCTATCCTATCCTATCCTCTATCGTATCCTATCCTCTATCCTAACCTATCCTCTATCCTATCCTATCCTCTATCCTATCCTATCCTCTATCCTATCCTATCCTCTATCCTAACCCATCCTCTATCCTATCCTATCCTCTATCCTATCCTATCCTCAACGCTATCCTATCCTCATTCCTATCCTATACTCCATTATATCCTATCCGCTATCCTATCATATCCTCTATCCTATAATATCCTCTATCCTATCCAATCCTCTATCCTATCCTCTATCCTATCCTCTATCCTATCCTATCCTCTATCCTATCCTCTATCCAATCCCCTATCCTATCCTCGATCCTATCCTATCCTCTATCGTCTGCTCTATCCTATCCTACCCACTATCCTATCCTATCCTCAATGCTATCCTATTCTCTATCCTCACCTATCCTTTATACTATCCAACCCTCTATCCTATCCTATCCTCTATCCTATCCTATCCTCCATCGTCTCCTATCCTCTATCCTATCCAATCCCCTATCCTATCCTCTATCCTATCCTATCCTCTATCCTATCCAATCCCCTATCCTATCCTCTATCCTATCCTATCCTCTATCCTATCCAATCCCCTATCTTATCTTATATCGTCTCCTGTCCTCTATCCTATCCAATCCTCTATCCTATCCTCTATCCTATCCTATCCTATCCTCTATCCTATCCTATACTCTATCCTATCCTATCCTCTATCCTATCCTATCCTCTATCCTATCCTATCCTCTATCCTATCCTATCCTCTATCCTAACCTATCCTCTATCCTATCCTATCCTCTATCCTATCCTATCCTCAACGCTATCCTATCCTCATTACTATCGTATACTCCATTATATCCTATCCGCTATCGTATCATATCCTCTATCCTAACCTATCCTCTATCTTATCCAATCCTCTATCCTATCCTATCCTCTATCCTATCCTATCCTCCATCGTCTCCTATCCTCTATCCTATCCAATCCCCTATCCTATCCTCGATCCTATCCTATCCTCTATCGTCTGCTCTATCCTATCCTATCCACTATCCTATCCTATCCACAATGCTATCGTATTCTCTATCCTCACCTATCCTTTATGCTATCCAATCGTCTATCCTAACCTATCCTCTATCCTATCCTATCCTCTTTCCTATCCTATCCTCTATCCTATCCTATCCTCTATCCTAACCTACCCTCTATCCTATCCTATCCTCTATCCAATCCTATCCTCAACGCTATCCTATCCTCATTCCTATCCTATACTCCATTATATCCTATCCGCTATCCTATCATATCCTCTATCCTATAATATCCTCTATCCTATCCAATCCTCTATCCTATCCTCTATCCTATCCTCTATCCTATCCTATCCTCTATCCTATCCTCTATCCTATCCTCTATCCTATCCTCTATCCTATCCTATCCTCTATCCTATCCTATCCTCATTACTATCCTATACTCCATTATATCCTATCCGCTATCGTATCATATCCTCTATCCTATAATATTCTCTATCCTATCCTCTATCATATCCTCTATCCTATCATATCCTCTATCCTATCCTCCATCGTCTCCTATCCTCTATCCTATCCAATCCCCTACCCTATCCTCTATCCTATCCTATCCTCTATCCTATCCAATCCTACATCCTATCATATCCTCCATCGTCTCCAATCCTCTATCCTATCCAATCCCCTATCCTATCCTCTATCCTATCCTATCCTCTATCCTATCCTATCCTCTATCCTATCCTATCCTCTATCCGATCCTATCCTCTATCCTATCCTATCCTCTATAATATCGTATCCTATATCATATTCTATCCTCTTGCCTGTAATGTCATCTATCCTATCCTATTCTCTATCCTATCCTATCCTCTATCCTATATTATCCTCTATCGTCTGCTGTCCTCTATCCTATCCAATCCCCTATCCTATCCTCTGTCCTATCCTATCCGATACTCTATCCTATCCTATTCTCTATAATATCGTATCCTCTATCGTATCCTATCCTCTTTCCTATAATATCATCTATCCTATCCTATCCTCTATCCTATCCTATCCTATCCTCTATCCTATCCTATCCTCTATAATATCGTATCCTCTATCATATCCTATCCTCTTGCCTATAATATCATCTATCCTATCCTATTCTCTATCCTATCCTATCCTCTATCCTATCCTATCCTCTATCGTCTCCTATCCTCTATCCTGTCCAATCCCCTATCCAATCCTCTATCCTATCGTATCCTGTATAATATCGTATCCTCTATCATATTCTATCCTCTATCCTATAATATCATCTATCCTATCCTATCCTCTATCCTATCCTATCCTCTATCCTATCCAATCCTCTATCCTAACCTATCCTCTATCCTATCCTATCCTCTATCCTATCCTATCCTCAACGCTATCCTATCCTCATTACTATCGTATACTCCATTATATCCTATCCGCTATCGTATCATATCCTCTATCCTAACCTATCCTCTATCTTATCCAATCCTCTATCCTATCCTATCCTCTATCCTATCCTATCCTCCATCGTCTCCTATCCTCTATCCTATCCAATCCCCTATCCTATCCTCGATCCTATCCTATCCTCTATCGTCTGCTCTATCCTATCCTATCCACTATCCTATCCTATCCACAATGCTATCGTATTCTCTATCCTCACCTATCCTTTATGCTATCCAATCGTCTATCCTAACCTATCCTCTATCCTATCCTATCCTCTTTCCTATCCTATCCTCTATCCTATCCTATCCTCTATCCTAACCTACCCTCTATCCTATCCTATCCTCTATCCAATCCTATCCTCAACGCTATCCTATCCTCATTCCTATCCTATACTCCATTATATCCTATCCGCTATCCTATCATATCCTCTATCCTATAATATCCTCTATCCTATCCAATCCTCTATCCTATCCTCTATCCTATCCTCTATCCTATCCTATCCTCTATCCTATCCTCTATCCTATCCTCTATCCTATCCTCTATCCTATCCTATCCTCTATCCTATCCTATCCTCATTACTATCCTATACTCCATTATATCCTATCCGCTATCGTATCATATCCTCTATCCTATAATATTCTCTATCCTATCCTCTATCATATCCTCTATCCTATCATATCCTCTATCCTATCCTCCATCGTCTCCTATCCTCTATCCTATCCAATCCCCTACCCTATCCTCTATCCTATCCTATCCTCTATCCTATCCAATCCTACATCCTATCCTATCCTCCATCGTCTCCAATCCTCTATCCTATCCAATCCCCTATCCTATCCTCTATCCTATCCTATCCTCTATCCTATCCTACCCTTTATCCTATCCTATCCTCTATCCGATCCTATCCTCTATCCTATCCTATCCTCTATAATATCGTATCCTATATCATATTCTATCCTCTTGCCTGTAATGTCATCTATCCTATCCTATTCTCTATCCTATCCTATCCTCTATCCTATATTATCCTCTATCGTCTGCTGTCCTCTATCCTATCCAATCCCCTATCCTATCCTCTGTCCTATCCTATCCGATACTCTATCCTATCCTATTCTCTATAATATCGTATCCTCTATCGTATCCTATCCTCTTTCCTATAATATCATCTATCCTATCCTATCCTCTATCCTATCCTATCCTATCCTCTATCCTATCCTATCCTCTATAATATCGTATCCTCTATCATATCCTATCCTCTTGCCTATAATATCATCTATCCTATCCTATTCTCTATCCTATCCTATCCTCTATCCTATCCTATCCTCTATCGTCTCCTATCCTCTATCCTGTCCAATCCCCTATCCAATCCTCTATCCTATCGTATCCTGTATAATATCGTATCCTCTATCATATTCTATCCTCTATCCTATAATATCATCTATCCTATCCTATCCTCTATCCTATCCTATCCTCTATCCTATCCAATCCTCTATCCTATCCTATCCTCTTTCCTATCCTATCCTCTATCCTATCCTATCCTCTATCCTAACCTACCCTCTATCCTATCCTGTCCTCTATCCTATCCTATCCTCAACGCTATCCTATCCTCATTCCTATCCTATACTCCATTATATCCTATCCGCTATCCTATCATATCCTCTATCCTATAATATCCTCTATCCTATCCAATCCTGCATCCTATCCTCTATCCTATCCTCTATCCTATCCTATCCTCTATCCTATCCTCTATCCTATCCTCTATCCTATCCTCTATCCTATCCTCTATCCTATCCTATCCTCTATCCTAACCTATCCTCTATCCTATCTTATCCTCTATCCTATCCTATCCTCTATCCTATCCTATCCTCTATCCTAACCTATCCTCTATCATATCCTATCCTCTATCCTATCCTATCCTCAACGCTATCCTATCCTCATTACTATCCTATACTCCATTATATCCTATCCGCTATCGTATCATATCCTCTATCCTATAATATCCTCTATCCTATCCAATCCTCTATCCTATCCTCTATCATATCCTCTATCCTATCATATCCTCTATCCTATCCTCCATCGTCTCCTATCCTCTATCCTATCCAATCCCCTACCCTATCCTCTATCCTATCCTATCCTCTATCCTATCCAATCCTACATCCTATCCTATCCTCCATCGTCTCCTATCCTCTATCCTATCCAATCCCCTATCCTATCCTCTATCCTATCCTATCCTCTATCCTATCCTATCCTCTATCCTATCCTATCCTCTATCCGATCCTATCCTCTATCCTATCCTATCCTCTATAATATCGTGTCCTATATCATATTCTATCCTCTTGCCTGTAATATCATCTATCCTATCCTATTCTCTATCCTATCCTATCCTCTATCCTATATTATCCTCTATCGTCTCCTGTCCTCTATCCTATCCAATCCCCTATCCTATCCTATCCTCTATCCTATCCTATTCTCTACACTATCCTAACCTCTATCCTATCCTATCCTCAACCCTATCCTATCCTCATTCCTATCCTATACTCCATTATATCCTATCCTCTATCCTATCCCATCCTCTATCCTATCCTATCCTCTATCCTATCCTATCCTCTATCCTATCCTATCCTCTATTCTATCCTATCCTCTAACCTATCCTATCCTCTATCCTATCCTATCCTCTATCCTAACATATCCTCTATCCTATCCTATCCTCTATCCTATGCTATCCTGAACCCTATCCTATCCTCATTCCTATCCTATACTCCATTATATCCTATCCGCTATCCTATCATATCCTCTATCCTATCCAATCCTCTATCCTATCCTCTATCCTATCCTATCCTCAACCCTATCCTATCCTCCATCCTATCCTATCCTCTATCCTATCCTATCCACTATAATATCGTATCCTCTATCATATCCTATCCTCTTGCCTATAATATCATCTACCCTATCCTATCCTCTATCCTATCCAATCCCCTACCCTATCCTCTATCCTATCCTATCCTCTATCCTAACCTATCCTCTATCCTATCCTATCCTCAACGCTATCCTATCTTCATTACTATCCTATACTCCATTATATCCTATCCGCTATCGTATCATATCCTCTATCCTATAATATCCTCTATCCTATCCTATCCTCAACGCTATCCTATCCTCATTACTATCCTATACTCCATTATATCCTATCCGCTATCGTATCATATCCTCTATCCTATAATATCCTCTATCCTATCCAATCCTCTATCCTATCCTCTATCGTATCCTCTATCTTATCCTATCCTCTATCCTATCCTCTATCCTATCCTATCCTCTTTCCTCTCCTATCCTTTATACTAACCAATCCTCTATCCTATCCTCTATCCTATCCTATCCTCTATCCTATCCTATCCTCTATCCTATCCTATCCTCTATCCTATCCTATCCTCTATCCTATCCTATCCTCTATCCTATCCTATCCTCTATCCTATCCTATCCTCTATCCTATCCTATCCTCTATCCTATCCTATCCTATCCTCTATCCTATCCTATCCTCTATCCTATCCTATCCTCTATCCTATCCTATCCTCTATCCTATCCTATCCTCTATCCTATCCTATCCTCTATCCTATCCTATCCTCTATCCTATCCTATCCTCTATCCTATCCTATCCTCTATCCTATCCTATCCTCTATCCTATCCTATCCTCTATCCTATCCTATCCTCTATCCTATCCTATCCTCTATCCTATCCTATACTCTATCCTATCCAATCCCCTATCCAATCCTCTATCCTATCGTATCCTGTATAATATCGTATCCTCTATCATATTCTATCCTCTATCCTATAATATCATCTATCCCATCCTATCCTCTATCCTATCCTATCCTCTATCCTATCTAATCCTACATCCTATCTAATCCTACATCCTATCCTATCCGCTTTGATATCCTATCCTGTATCCTATCCTATCCTATCCGCTTTGCTATCCTATCCTCTATCCTATCCTATCCTCTCTCCTATCCTATTCTCTATAATATCGTTTCCTCTATCATATCCAATCCTCTATCCTATCCTATCCTCTATCCTATCCTATCCTCTATCCTATCCTATCCTCAATCCTATCCTATCCTCTATCCTATCCTATTCTCTATCCTATCCTATCTTCTATCCAATCCTATCCTCTATCCTATCCTATCCTATCCTCTATCCTATCCTATCCTATCCTCTATCCTATCCTATCCTCTATCCTATCCTATCCTCTATCCTATCCTATCCTCTTTCCTATAATATCCTCTATCCTATCCTATCCCCTATCCTATCCAATCCTATCCCCTATCCTATCCTATCCTCAATCCTATCCTATCCTATGCTCTATCCTATTCTATACTGTATCCAATCCTATCCTCTATCCTATCCTATTCTCTACACTAGCCTAACCTCTATCCTATCGTATCCTCAACCCTATCCTATACTCCATTATATCCTATCCTCTATCCTATCCCATCCTCTATCCTATCCTATCCTCTATCCTTTCCTCTATCCTATCCTATCCTCTATCCTATCCTATCCTCTATCCTATCCTATCCTCTATCCTATCCTACCCTCTATCCTATCCTATCATCTATCCTATCCTATCCTCTATCCTAACATATCCTCTATCCTATCCTATCCTCTATCCTATCCTATCCTCAACGCTATCCTATCCTCATTACTATCCTATACTCCATTATATCCTATCCGCTATCGTATCATATCCTCTATCCTATAATATCCTCTATCCTATCCAATCCTCTATCCTATCCTCTATCCTATCCTATCCTCTATCCTATCCTCTATCCTATCCTATCCTCTATCCTATCCTATCCTCTATCCTATCCTATCCTCTATCCTATCCTATCCTCTATCCTATCCTATCCTCTATCCTATCCTATCCTCTATCCTATCCTATCCTCTATCCTATCCTATCCTCTATCCTATCCTATCCTCTATCCTATCCTATCCTCTATCCTATCCTATCCTCTCTCCTATCCTATTCTCTAGAATATCGTTTCCTCTATCATATCCAATCCTCTATCCTATCCTATCCTCTATCCTATCCTATCCTCTATCCTATCCTATCCTCAATCCTATCCTATCCTCTACCCTATCCTATTCTCTATCCTACCCTATCCTCTATCCAATCCTATCCTCTATCCTATCCTATCCTATCCTCTATCCTATCCTATCCTATCCTCTATCCTATCCTATCCTCTATCCTATCCTATCCTCTATCCTATCCTATCCTCTATCCTATCCTATCCTCTTTCCTATAATATCCTCTATCCTATCCTATCCCCTATCCTATCCTATCCTATCCCCTATCCTATCCTATCCTCAATCCTATCCTATCCTATGCTCTATCCTATTCTATACTGTATCCAATCCTATCCTCTATCCTATCCTATTCTCTACACTATCCTAACCTCTATCCTATCGTATCCTCAACCCTATCCTATACTCCATTATATCCTATCCTCTATCCTATCCCATCCTCTATCCTATCCTATCCTCTATCCTATCCTCTATCCTATCCTATCCTCTATCCTATCCTATGCTCTATCCTATCCTATCCTCTATCCTATCCTACCCTCTATCCTATCCTATCATCTATCCTATCCTATCCTCTATCCTAACCTATCCTCTATCCTATCCTATCCTCTATCCTATCCTATCCTCAACGCTATCCTATCCTCATTACTATCCTATACTCCATTATATCCTATCCGCTATCGTATCATATCCTCTATCCTATAATATCCTCTATCCTATCCAATCCTCTATCCTATCCTCTATCCTATCCTATCCTCTATCCTATCCTCTATCCTATCCTATCCTCTATCCTATCCTATCCTCTATCCTATCCTATCCTCTATCCTATCCTATCCTCTATCCTATCCTATCCTCTATCCTATCCTATCCTCTATCCTATCCTATCCTCTATCCTATCCTATCCTCTATCCTATCCTATCCTCTATCCTATCCTATGCTCTATCCTATCCTATCCTCTATCCTATCCTATCCTCTATCCTATCCTATCCTCTATCCTATCCTATCCTCTATCCTATCCTATCCTCTATCCTATCCAATCCCCTATCCAATCCTCTATCCTATCGTATCCTGTATAATATCGTATCCTCTATCATATTCTATCCTCTATCCTATAATATCATCTATCCTATCCTATCCTCTATCCTATCCTATCCTCTATCCTATCTAATCCTACATCCTATCCTATCCGCTTTGATATCCTATCCTGTATCCTATCCTATCCTATCCGCTTTGCTATCCTATCCTCTATCCTATCCTATCCTCTCTCCTATCCTATTCTCTATAATATCGTTTCCTCTATCATATCCAATCCTCTATCCTATCCTATCCTCTATCCTATCCTATCCTCTATCCTATCCTATCCTCAATCCTATCCTATCCTCTATCCTATCCTATTCTCTATCCTATCCTATCCTCTATCCAATCCTATCCTCTATCCTATCCTATCCTATCCTCTATCCTATCCTATCCTATCCTCTATCCTATCCTATCCTCTATCCTATCCTATCCTCTATCCCATCCTATCCTCTATCCTATCCTATCCTCTTTCCTATAATATCCTCTATCCTATCCTATCCCCTATCCTATCCTATCCTATCCCCTATCCTATCCTATCCTCAATCCTATCCTATCCTATGCTCTATCCTATTCTATACTGTATCCAATCCTATCCTCTATCCTATCCTATTCTCTACACTATCCTAACCTCTATCCTATCCTATCCTCAACCCTATCCTATCCTCATTCCTATCCTATACTCCATTATATCCGATCCTCTATCCTATCCCATCCTCTATCCTATCCTATCCTCTATCCTATCCTATCCTCTATCCTATCCTATCCTCTATTCTATCCTATCCTCTATCCTATCCTATCCTCTATCCTATCCTATCCTCATTACTATCCTATACTCCATTATATCCTATCCGCTATCGTATCATATCCTCTATCCTATAATATTCTCTATCCTATCCTCTATCATATCCTCTATCCTATCATATCCTCTATCCTATCCTCCATCGTCTCCTATCCTCTATCCTATCCAATCCCCTACCCTATCCTCTATCCTATCCTATCCTCTATCCTATCCAATCCTACATCCTATCCTATCCTCCATCGTCTCCAATCCTCTATCCTATCCAATCCCCTATCCTATCCTCTATCCTATCCTATCCTCTATCCTATCCTATCCTCTATCCTATCCTATCCTCTATCCGATCCTATCCTCTATCCTATCCTATCCTCTATAATATCGTATCCTATATCATATTCTATCCTCTTGCCTGTAATGTCATCTATCCTATCCTATTCTCTATCCTATCCTATCCTCTATCCTATATTATCCTCTATCGTCTGCTGTCCTCTATCCTATCCAATCCCCTATCCTATCCTCTGTCCTATCCTATCCGATACTCTATCCTATCCTATTCTCTATAATATCGTATCCTCTATCGTATCCTATCCTCTTTCCTATAATATCATCTATCCTATCCTATCCTCTATCCTATCCTATCCTCTATAATATCGTATCCTCTATCAGATCCTATACTCTTGCCTATAATATCATCTATCCTATCCTATTCTCTATCCTATCCTATCCTCTATCCTATCCTATCCTCTATCGTCTCCTATCCTCTATCCTGTCCAATCCCCTATCCAATCCTCTATCCTATCGTATCCTGTATAATATCGTATCCTCTATCACATTCTATCCTCTATCCTATAATATCATCTATCCTATCCTATCCTCTATCCTATCCTATCCTCTATCCTATCCAATCCTCTATCCTATCCTATCCTCTTTCCTATCCTATCCTCTATCCTATCCTATCCTCTATCCTAACCTACCCTCTATCCTATCCTGTCCTCTATCCTATCCTATCCTCAACGCTATCCTATCCTCATTCCTATCCTATACTCCATTATATCCTATCCGCTATCCTATCATATCCTCTATCCTATAATATCCTCTATCCTATCCAATCCTGCATCCTATCCTCTATCCTATCCTCTATCCTATCCTATCCTCTATCCTATCCTCTATCCTATCCTCTATCCTTTCCTCTATCCTATCCTCTATCCTATCCTATCCTCTATCCTAACCTATCCTCTATCCTATCTTATCCTCTATCCTATCCTATCCTCTATCCTATCCTATCCTCTATCCTAACCTATCCTCTATCATATCCTATCCTCTATCCTATCCTATCCTCAACGCTATCCTATCCTCATTACTATCCTATACTCCATTATATCCTATCCGCTATCGTATCATATCCTCTATCCTATAATATCCTCTATCCTATCCAATCCTCTATCCTATCCTCTATCATATCCTCTATCCTATCATATCCTCTATCCTATCCTCCATCGTCTCCTATCCTCTATCCTATCCAATCCCCTACCCTATCCTCTATCCTATCCTATCCTCTATCCTATCCAATCCTACATCCTATCCTATCCTCCATCGTCTCCTATCCTCTATCCTATCCAATCCCCTATCCTATCCTCTATCCTATCCTATCCTCTATCCTATCCTATCCTCTATCCTATCCTATCCTCTATCCGATCCTATCCTCTATCCTATCCTATCCTCTATAATATCGTGTCCTATATCATATTCTATCCTCTTGCCTGTAATATCATCTATCCTATCCTATTCTCTATCCTATCCTATCCTCTATCCTATATTATCCTCTATCGTCTCCTGTCCTCTATCCTATCCAATCCCCTATCCTATCCTATCCTCTATCCTATCCTATTCTCTACACTATCCTAACCTCTATCCTATCCTATCCTCAACCCTATCCTATCCTCATTCCTATCCTATACTCCATTATATCCTATCCTCTATCCTATCCCATCCTCTATCCTATCCTATCCTCTATCCTATCCTATCCTCTATCCTATCCTATCCTCTATTCTATCCTATCCTCTAACCTATCCTATCCTCTATCCTATCCTATCCTCTATCCTAACATATCCTCTATCCTATCCTATCCTCTATCCTATGCTATCCTGAACCCTATCCTATCCTCATTCCTATCCTATACTCCATTATATCCTATCCGCTATCCTATCATATCCTCTATCCTATCCAATCCTCTATCCTATCCTCTATCCTATCCTATCCTCAACCCTATCCTATCCTCCATCCTATCCTATCCTCTATCCTATCCTATCCACTATAATATCGTATCCTCTATCATATCCTATCCTCTTGCCTATAATATCATCTACCCTATCCTATCCTCTATCCTATCCAATCCCCTACCCTATCCTCTATCCTATCCTATCCTCTATCCTAACCTATCCTCTATCCTATCCTATCCTCAACGCTATCCTATCTTCATTACTATCCTATACTCCATTATATCCTATCCGCTATCGTATCATATCCTCTATCCTATAATATCCTCTATCCTATCCAATCCTCTATCCTATCCTCTATCGTATCCTCTATCTTATCCTATCCTCTATCCTATCCTCTATCCTATCCTATCCTCTTTCCTCTCCTATCCTTTATACTAACCAATCCTCTATCCTATCCTCTATCCTATCCTATCCTCTATCCTATCCTATCCTCTATCCTATCCTATCCTCTATCCTATCCTATCCTCTATCCTATCCTATCCTCTATCCTATCCTATCCTATCCTCTATCCTATCCTATCCTCTATCCTATCCTATCCTCTATCCTATCCTATCCTCTATCCTATCCTATCCTCTATCCTATCCTATCCTCTATCCTATCCTATCCTCTATCCTATCCTATCCTCTATCCTATCCTATCCTCTATCCTATCCTATCCTATCCTCTATCCTATCCTATCCTCTATCCTATCCTATCCTCTATCCTATCCTATCCTCTATCCTATCCTATCCTCTATCCTATCCTATCCTCTATCCTATCCTATCCTCTATCCTATCCTATCCTATCCTCTATCCTATCCTATCCTCTATCCTATCCTATCCTCTATCCTATCCTATCCTCTATCCTATCCTATCCTCTATCCTATCCTATCCTCTATCCTATCCTATCCTCTATCCTATCCTATCCTCTATCCTATCCTATCCTATCCTCTATCCTATCCTATCCTCTATCCTATCCTATCCTCTATCCTATCCTATCCTCTATCCTATCCTATCCTCTATCCTATCCTATCCTCTATCCTATCCTATCCTCTATCCTATCCAATCCCCTATCCAATCCTCTATCCTATCGTATCCTGTATAATATCGTATCCTCTATCATATTCTATCCTCTATCCTATAATATCATCTATCCCATCCTATCCTCTATCCCATCCTATCCTCTATCCTATCCTATCCTCTGTCCTATCCTATCCTCTATCCTATCCTATCCTCTATCCTATCCAATCCCCTATCCAATCCTCTATCCTATCCTATCCTCTATCCTATCCTATCCTCTATCCTATCCTATCCTCAATCCTATCCTATCCTCTATCCTATCCTATTCTCTATCCTATCCTATCCTCTATCCAATCCTATCCTCTATCCTATCCTATCCTATCCTCTATCCTATCCTATCCTATCCTCTATCCTATCCTATCCTCTATCCTATCCTATCCTCTATCCCATCCTATCCTCTATCCTATCCTATCCTCTTTCCTATAATATCCTCTATCCTATCCTATCCCCTATCCTATCCTATCCTATCCCCTATCCTATCCTATCCTCAATCCTATCCTATCCTATGCTCTATCCTATTCTATACTGTATCCAATCCTATCCTCTATCCTATCCTATTCTCTACACTATCCTAACCTCTATCCTATCCTATCCTCAACCCTATCCTATCCTCATTCCTATCCTATACTCCATTATATCCGATCCTCTATCCTATCCCATCCTCTATCCTATCCTATCCTCTATCCTATCCTATCCTCTATCCTATCCTATCCTTTATACTATCCAATCCTCTATCCTAACCTATCCTCTATCCTATCCTATCCTCTTTCCTACCCTATCCTCTATTCTATCATATCCTCTATCCTAACCTACCCTCTATCCTACCCTATCCTCTATCCTATCTTATCCTCAACGCTATCCTATCCTCATTCCTATCCTATACTCCATTATATCCTATCCGCTATCCCATCATATCCTCTATCCTATAATATCCTCTATCCTATCCAATCCTCTATCCTATCCTCTATCCTATCCTCTATCCTATCCTATCCTCTATCCTATCCTATCCTCTATCCTGACCTATCCTCTATCCTATCCTATCCTCTATCCTATCCTATCCTCAACGCTATCCTATCCTCATTACTATCCTATACTCCATTATATCCTATCCGCTATCGTATCATATCCTCTATCCTATAATATCCTCTATCCTATCCAATCCTCTATCCTATCCTCTATCATATCCTCTATCCTATCCTCTATCCTATCCTCTATCCTATCCTATCCTCTATCCTCTCCTATCCTTTATACTAACCAATCCTCTATCCTATCCTCTATCCTATCCTATCCTCTATCCTATCCTGTCCTCTATCCTATCCTATCCTCTATCCTATCCTATCCTCTATCCTATCCTATCCTCTATCCTATCCTATCCTCTATCCTATCCTATCCTCTATCCTATCCTATCCTCTATCCTATCCTATCCTATCCTCTATCCTAACCTATCCTCTATCTTATCCAATCGTCTATCCTATCCTATCCTCTATCCTATCCTATCCTACATCGTCTCCTATCCTCTATCCTATCCAATCCCCTATCCTATCCTCGATCCTATCCTATCCTCTATCGTCTGCTCTATCCTATCCTATCCACTATCCTAACCTATCCTCAATGCTATCCTATTCTCTATCCTCACCTATCCTTTATACTATCCAATCCTCTATCCTATCCTATCCTCTATCCTATCCTATCCTCTATCCTATCCTATCCTTCATCGTCTCCTATCCTCTATCCTATCCAATCCCCTATCCTATCCTCTATCCTATCCTATCCTCTATCCTATCCAATCCCCTATCTTATCTAATATCGTCTCCTGTCCTCTATCCTATCCAATCCTCTATCCTATCCTCTATCCTATCCTATCCTCTATCCTATCCTATCCTCTATCCTATCCTATCCTCTATCCTATCCTATCCTCTATCCTATCCTATCCTCTATCCTAACCTATCCTCTATCCTATCCTATCCTCTATCCTATCCTATCCTCAACGCTATCCTATCCTCATTACTATCGTATACTCCATTATATCCTATCCGCTATCGTATCATATCCTCTATCCTATAATATCCTCTATCCTATCCTATCCTATCCTCTATCCTATCCTATCCTCTATCCTATCCTATCCTCTATCCTGACCTATCCTCTATCCTATCCTATCCTCTATCCTATCCTATCCTCAACGCTATCCTATCCTCATTACTATCCTATACTCCATTATATCCTATCCGCTATCGTATCATATCCTCTATCCTATAATATCCTCTATCCTATCCAATCCTCTATCCTATCCTCTATCATATCCTCTATCCTATCCTATCCTCTATCCTATCCTCTATCCTATCCTCTATCCTATCCTATCCTCTATCCTCTCCTATCCTTTATACTAACCAATCCTCTATCCTATCCTCTATCCTATCCTATCCTCTATCCTATCCTGTCCTCTATCCTATCCTATCCTCTATCCTATCCTATCCTCTATCCTATCCTATCCTCTATCCTATCCTATCCTCTATCCTATCCTATCCTCTATCCTATCCTATCCTCTATCCTATCCTATCCTATCCTCTATCCTAACCTATCCTCTATCTTATCCAATCGTCTATCCTATCCTATCCTCTATCCTATCCTATCCTACATCGTCTCCTATCCTCTATCCTATCCAATCCCCTATCCTATCCTCGATCCTATCCTATCCTCTATCGTCTGCTCTATCCTATCCTATCCACTATCCTATCCTATCCTCAATGCTATCCTATTCTCTATCCTCACCTATCCTTTATACTATCCAATCCTCTATCCTATCCTATCCTCTATCCTATCCTATCCTTCATCGTCTCCTATCCTCTATCCTATCCAATCCCCTATCCTATCCTCTATCCTATCCTATCCTCTATCCTATCCAATCCCCTATCTTATCTAATATCGTCTCCTGTCCTCTATCCTATCCAATCCTCTATCCTATCCTCTATCCTATCCTATCCTCTATCCTATCCTATCCTCTATCCTATCCTATCCTCTATCCTATCCTATCCTCTATCCTATCCTATCCTCTATCCTAACCTATCCTCTATCCTATCCTATCCTCTATCCTATCCTATCCTCAACGCTATCCTATCCTCATTACTATCGTATACTCCATTATATCCTATCCGCTATCGTATCATATCCTCTATCCTATAATATCCTCTATCCTATCCAATCGTCTATCCTATCCTCTATCATATCCTGTATCCTATCCTATCCTCTTTCCTATCCTATCCTCTATCCTATCCTATCCTCTATCCTATCCTATCCTCTATCCTATCCTATCCTCTATCCTATCCTATCCTCTATCCTATCCTATCCTCAATCCTATCCTATCCTCTATCCTGTCCTATCCTCTATAATATCGTATCCTCTATCATATCCTATCCTCTTTCCTATTATATCATCTATCCTATCCAATCTCTATCGTCTCCTTTCCTCCATCCTATCCAATCGCCTATCTTATCTTCTATCGTCTCCTGTCCTCTATCCTATACAATCCCCTATCCTATCCTCTATCCTATCCTATCATCTATCCTATCCTACCATCAATCCTATCCTATCCTATGCTCTATCCTATTCTATACTCTATCCTATCCCATCCTCTATCTTATCCTATCCTCTATCCTCTCCTATCCTTTATACTAACCAATCCTCTATCCTATCCTCTATCCTATCCTATCCTCTATCATATCCGATCCTCTATCCTATCCAATCCCCTATCCTATCCTCTATCCTATCCTATCCTCTATCCTATAATATCCCCTATCCTATCCAATCCCCTATCCTATACTCCATCCTATCCTACCCGCTATCCTTTTATATCCTCTATCCTATCATATCCTCTATCGTCTGCTCTATCATATACTACCCTCTATCGTCTGGTCTATCCTATTCTCTATCGTCTGTTCTATCCTATCCTATCCTCTATCCTATCCTATCCAATCCCCTATCCTATCCTATATCCGATTCTATCCTCTATCCTATCCTATCCTCTATCATATCCTATCCTCTATCCTATCCTATCCTCTCTCCTATCCTATCCTCTATCCTATCCTATACTCTATCCTACCCTATCCTCTATCCTATCCTATCCTCTATCCTACCCTATCCTATATCGTATCCTATCCTGTACCCTATCTAATGCCCCATCCTATCCTCTATCCTATCCTCTATCCTATCCTATCCTCTATCCTATCCTATCCTCTATCCTATCCTTTCCTCTATCCTATCCTATCCTCTATCCTATCCAATCCCCTATCCTATCCTATATCCTATCCTATCCTCTATCTTATCCTATCCTCTATCCTATCCTATCCTCTATCATATCCTATCCTCTATCCTATCCTATCCTCTATCCTCTCCTATCCTTTATACTAACCAATCCTCTATCCTATCCTCTATCCTATCCTATCCTCTATCCTATCCAATCCTCTATCCTATCCTATCCTCCATCGTCTCCTATCCTCTATCCTCTAATATCCTTTATACTATCCAATCCTCTATCCTTTCATATCCCCTATCCTATCTTATCCTCCATCGTCTCCAATCCTCTATCCTATCCAATCCCATATCCTATCCTCTATCCTTTCCTATTCTCAATCTTATCCTATCCTCTATCCTCTAATATCCTTTATACTATCCAATCCTCTATCCTATCATATCCTCTATCCTATCCTATCCTCCATCGTCTCCAATCCTCTATCCTATCCAATCCCATATCCTATCCTCTATTCTATCCTATCCTCTATCCTATATTATCCTCTATCCTATCCTATGATCTCTCCGATCGTATCCTCTATCGTCTCCTGTCCTCTATTCTATCCAACCTCCTATCCTATCCTCTATCCTATACTCTATCCTATCCTCTATCCTATCCTCTATCCTATACTCTATCCAATCCTCTATCCTATCCAATCCCATATCCTATCCTCTATCCTTTCCTATTCTCAATCTTATCCTATCCTCTATCCTCTAATATCCTTTATACTATCCAATCCTCTATCCTATCATATCCTCTATCCTATCCTATCCTCCATCGTCTCCAATCCTCTATCCTATCCAATCCCATATCCTATCCTCTATACTACCCTATCCTCTATCCTATCCTATCCTCTATCCTATCCAATCCTACATCCTATCCTATCCTCCATCTTCTCCTATCCTCTATCCTATCCTATCCTCTATCCTATCCTATCCTCTATACTATCCTATCCTCTATCCTATCCTATCCTCTATCCTATCCTATCCTCTATCCTATCCTATCCTCTATCCTATTCTATCCTCTATCCTATCCTATCCTCTATCTTATCCTATCCTCTATCCTATCCTATCCTCTATCCTATCCTATCCTCTATCCTATCCTATCCTCTATCCTCTCCTATCCTTTATACTAACCAATGCTCTATCCTATCCTCTATCCTATCCTATCCTCTATCCTATCCAATCCTCTATCCTATCCTATCCTCCATCGTCTCCTATCCTCTATCCTCTAATATCCTTTATACTATCCAATCCTCTATCCTATCATATCCTCTATCCTATCCTATCCTCCATCGTCTCCAATCCTCTAACCTATCCAATATGATATCCTATCCTCTATCCTTTCCTATTCTCAATCCTATCCTATCCTCTATCCTCTAATATCCTTTATACTATCCAATCCTCTATCCTATCCTATCCTCTATCCTATCCAATCCTCTATCCTATCCTATCCTCGATCCTATCCTATCCTCTATCCTCTCCTATCCTTTATACTAACCAATCCTCTATCCTATCCTCTATCCTATCCTATCCTCCATCGTCTCCTATCCTCTATCCTATCCAATCCCCTACCCTATCCTCTATCCTATCCTATCCTCAATCCTATCCTATCCTATGCTCTTTCCTATTCTATACTCTATCCTATCCTATCCTCTATCCTATCCTATACTCTATCCTATCCTATCCTCTATCCTAACCTATCCTCTATCCTATCCTATCCTCTATCCTATCCTATCCTCTATCCTATCCTATCCTCTATCCTATCCTATCCTCTATCGTATCATATCCTCTATCCTATCCTATCCTCTATCCTATCCTCTATCCTATCCTATCCTCTATCCTATTCTATCCTCTATCCTATCCTATCCTCTATCCTATCCTATCCTCTATCCTATCCTATCCTCTATCCTGTCCTATCCTCTATAATATCGTGTCCTCTATCATATCCTATTTTCTTTCCTATTATATCATCTATCCTATCCAATCTCTATCGTCTCCTTTCCTCTATCCTATCCAATCCCTTATCTTATCTTCTATCGTCTCCTGTCCTCTATCCTATCCAATCCCCTATCCTATCCTCTATCCTATCCTATCCTCTATCCTATCCAATCCCCTACCCTATCCTCTATCCTAACCTATCCTCTATCCTATCCAATCCTACATCCTATCCTATCCTCCATCGTCTCCTATCCTCTATCCTATCCAAACCCCTATCCTATCCTCTGTCCTATCCTATCCTCTATCCTGTAATATCATCTATCCTATCCAATCTCTATCGTCCCCTGTCCTCTATCCTAGCAAATCCCCTATCTTATCCTCTATCGTCTCCTGCCCTCTATCCTATCCAATCCCCTATCCTATCTTCAATCGTCTCCTGTCCTGTATCCTATCCAATCCCCTATCCTGTCCTATCCACTATCCTATCCTATCCTCAATCCTATCCTATCCTATGCTCTTTCCTATTCTATACTCTATCCTATCCTATCCTCTATCCTATCCTATACTCTATCCTATCCTATCCTCTATCCTAACCTATCCTCTATCCTATCCTATCCTCTATCCTATCCAATCCCCTATCTTATCGTCTATCGTCTCCTGTCCTCTATCCTATCCAATCCCCTATCCTATCCTCTATCCTATCCTATCCTCTATCCTATCCTACCCTCAATCCTATCCTATCCTATGCTCTATCCTATTCAATACTCTATCCTATCCTATCCTCTATCCTATCCTATCCTCTATCCTATCCCATCCTCTATCCTAACCTATCCTCTATCCTATCCTATCCTCTTTCCTATCCTATCCTCTATCCTATCCTATCCTCTATCCTAACCTATCCTCTATCCTATCCTATCCTCTATCCTATCCTATCCTCAACGCTATCCTATCCTCATTCCTATCCTATACTCCATTATATCCTATCCGCTATCCTATCATATCCTCTATCCTATCCTATCCTCTATCCTATCCAATCCTACATCCTATCCTATCCTCCATCGTCTCCTATCCTCTATCCTATCCAATCCCCTATCCTATCCTCTATCCTATCCTATCCTCTATCCTGTAATATCATCTATCCTATCCAATCTCTATCGTCCCCTGTCCTCTATCCTAGCAAATCCCCTATCTTATCCTCTATCGTCTCCTGCCCTCTATCCTATCCAATCCCCTATCCTATCTTCAATCGTCTCCTGTCCTGTATCCTATCCAATCCCCTATCCTGTCCTATCCTCTATCCTACCCTATCCTCAATCCTATCCTATCCTATGCTCTTTCCTATTCTATACTCTATCCTATCCTATCCTCTATCCTATCCTATACTCTATCCTATCCTATCCTCTATCCTAACCTATCCTCTATCCTATCCTATCCTCTATCCTATCCAATCCCCTATCTTATCGTCTATCGTCTCCTGTCCTCTATCCTATCCAATCCCCTATCCTATCCTCTATCCTATCCTATCCTCTATCCTATCCTACCCTCAATCCTATCCTATCCTATGCTCTATCCTATTCAATACTCTATCCTATCCTATCCTCTATCCTATCCTATCCTCTATCCTATCCCATCCTCTATCCTAACCTATCCTCTATCCTATCCTATCCTCTTTCCTATCCTATCCTCTATCCTGTCCTATCCTCTATAATATCGTATCCTCTATCATATCCTATTCTCTTTCCTATTATATCATCTATCCTATCCAATCTCTATCCTATCCTATCATCTATCCTATCCTATCCTCGATCCTATCCTATCCTCTATCCTCTCCTATCCTTTATACTAACCAAACCTCTATCCTATCCTCTATCCTATCCTATCCTCAATCCTATCCTATCCTATGCTCTTTCCTATTCTATACTCTATCCTATCCTATCCTCTATCCTATCCTATACTCTATCCTATCCTATCCTCTATCCTAACCTATCCTCTATCCTATCCTATCCTCTATCCTATCCTATCCTTTATCCTATCCTTTCCTCTATCCTATCCTATCCTCTATCGTATCCTATCCTCTATCCTATCCTATCCTCTATCGTATCCTATCCTCTATCCTATCCTATCCCCTATTTTATCCTCTATCGTATCCTATCCTCTGTCCCATAATATCCTCTATCCTATCCTCTATCCTATCCTATCCTCTATCCTATCCTATTCTCTATCCTATCCTATCCTCTATCCTATCCTATCCTCTATCATCTGCTCTATTCTATCCTATCCACTGTCCTATCCTATCCTCAATCCTCTATCCTATACTCTATCCTATCCTCTATCCTATCCTATCATCTATCCTATCCTATCCTCGATCCTATCCTATCCTCTATCCTCTCCTATCCTTTATACTAACCAAACCTCTATCCTATCCTCTATCCTATCCTATCCTCAATCCTATCCTATCCTATGCTCTTTCCTATTCTATACTCTACCCTATCCTATCCTCTATCCTATCCTATACTCTATCCTATCCTATCCTCTATCCTAACCTATCCTCTATCCTATCCTATCCTCTATCCTATCCTATCCTCTATCCTATCCTCTATCCTATCCTATCCTCTATCCTATCCTATTCTCTATCCTATCCTATCCTCTATCCTATCCTATCCTCAATCCTATGCTATCCTCTATCCTATCCTATCCTCTATCCTATATTATCCTCTATCCTATCCTATCCTCTATCCTATCCTATCCTCTATCCTATCCTCTATCCTATCCTCTATCCTATCCTCTATCCTATCCTCTATCCTATCCTATCATCTATCCTATCCTATCCTCTATCATATCCTATCCTCCATCGTCTCCTATCCTCTATCGTATCCAATCCCCCATCCTATCCTCTATCCTATCCTATCCTCTATCTTATCCTATCCTCTATCCTATCCTATCCTCTATCCTATCCTATCCTCTATCCTATCCTATCCTCTATCCTCTCCTATCCTTTATACTAACCAATCCTCTATCCTATCCTCTATCCTATCCTATCCTCTATCCTATCCAATCCTCTATCCTATCCTATCCTCCATCGTCTCCTATCCTCTATCCTCTAATATCCTTTATACTATCCAATCCTCTATCCTATCATATCCTCTATCCTATCCTATCCTCCATCGTCTCCAATCCTCTAACCTATCCAATCAGATATCCTATCCTCTATCCTTTCCTATTCTCAATCCTATCCTATCCTCTATCCTCTAATATCCTTTATACTATCCAATCCTCTATCCTATCATATCCTCTATCCTAACCTATCCTCTATCCTATCCTATCCTCTATCCTATCCTATCCTCTATCCTATCCTATCCTCTATCCTATCCTATCCTCTATCGTATCCTATCCTCTATCCTATCCTATCCTCTATCGTATCCTATCCTCTATCCTATCCTATCCCCTATTTTATCCTCTATCGTATCCTATCCTCTGTCCTATAATATCCTCTATCCTATCCTCTATCCTATCCTATCCTCTATCCTATCCTATTCTCTATCCTATCCTATCCTCTATCCTATCCTATCCTCTATCATCTGCTCTATTCTATCCTATCCACTGTCCTATCCTATCCTCAATCCTATCCTATCCTCTATCCTCTCCTAGCCTTTATACTAACCAATCCTCTATCCTATCCTCTATCCTATCCTATCCTCCATCCTATCCTATCCTCTATCCTATCCTATCCTCTATCCTATCCTATCCTCAATCCTATCCTATCCTCTATCCTAACCTATCCTCTATCCTATCCTATCCTCTATCCTATCCTATCCTTTATCCTATCCTTTCCTCTATCCTATCCTATCCTCTATCGTATCCTATCCTCTATCCTATCCTATCCTCTATCGTATCCTATCCTCTATCCTATCCTATCCCCTATTTTATCCTCTATCGTATCCTATCCTCTGTCCCATAATATCCTCTATCCTATCCTCTATCCTATCCTATCCTCTATCCTATCCTATTCTCTATCCTATCCTATCCTCTATCCTATCCTATCCTCTATCATCTGCTCTATTCTATCCTATCCACTGTCCTATCCTATCCTCAATCCTCTATCCTATACTCTATCCTATCCTCTATCCTATCCTATCATCTATCCTATCCTATCCTCGATCCTATCCTATCCTCTATCCTCTCCTATCCTTTATACTAACCAAACCTCTATCCTATCCTCTATCCTATCCTATCCTCAATCCTATCCTATCCTATGCTCTTTCCTATTCTATACTCTACCCTATCCTATCCTCTATCCTATCCTATACTCTATCCTATCCTATCCTCTATCCTAACCTATCCTCTATCCTATCCTATCCTCTATCCTATCCTATCCTCTATCCTATCCTCTATCCTATCCTATCCTCTATCCTATCCTATTCTCTATCCTATCCTATCCTCTATCCTATCCTATCCTCAATCCTATGCTATCCTCTATCCTATCCTATCCTCTATCCTATATTATCCTCTATCCTATCCTATCCTCTATCCTATCCTCTATCCTATCCTCTATCCTATCCTCTATCCTATCCTATCATCTATCCTATCCTATCCTCTATCATATCCTATCCTCCATCGTCTCCTATCCTCTATCGTATCCAATCCCCCATCCTATCCTGTGTCCTATCCTATTCTCTATCCTATCCTTTATCCTATCCTATCCTCAATCCTATCACATCCTCAATCCTATCCTATCCTATGCTCTTTCCTATTCTATACTGTATCCAATCCTATCCTCTATCCTATCCTATTCTCTACCCTATCCTAACCTCTATCCTATCTTATCTTCTATCCTATCCTGTCCTCTATTCTATCCTATCCTCTACATTATGCTATCCTCTATCCTATCCTATCCTCTATCCTATCCTCTATCCTATCCTCTGTCCTATCCTATTCTCAATCCTATCGGATCCCCATCTTATCCTCTATCCTATCTTATCCTCTATCCTACCCTATCCTCTATCCTATCTTATCTTCTATCCTATCCTGTCCTCTATTCTATCCTATCCTCTATCCTATCCTATCCTCTATCCTATCCTATCCTCTATCCTATCCTATTCTCTATCCTATCCTATCCTCTATCCTATCCTATCCTCTATCATCTGCTCTATTCTATCCTATCCACTTTCCTATCCTATCCTCAATCCTCTATCCTATACTCTATCCTATCCTCTATCCTATCCTATCATCTATCCTATCCTATCCTCGATCCTATCCTATCCTCTATCCTCTCCTATCCTTTATACTAACCAAACCTCTATCCTATCCTCTATCCTATCCTATCCTCAATCCTATCCTATCCTATGCTCTTTCCTATTCTATACTCTATCCTATCCTATCCTCTATCCTATCCTATACTCTATCCTATCCTATCCCCTATCCTAACCTATCCTCTATCCTATCCTATCCTCTATCCTATCCTATCCTCTATCCTATCCTATCCTCTATCCTATCCTATCCTCTATCGTATCCTATCCTCTATCCTATCCTATCCTCTATCGTATCCTATCCTCTATCCTATCCTATCCCCTATTTTATCCTCTATCGTATCCTATCCTCTGTCCTATAATATCCTCTATCCTATCCTCTATCCTATCCTATCCTCTATCCTATCCTATTCTCTATCCTATCCTATCCTCTATCCTATCCTATCCTCTATCATCTGCTCTATTCTATCCTATCCACTGTCCTATCCTATCCTCAATCCTATCCTATCCTCTATCCTCTCCTAGCCTTTATACTAACCAATCCTCTATCCTATCCTCTATCCTATCCTATCCTCCATCCTATCCTATCCTCTATCCTATCCTATCCTCTATCCTATCCTATCCTCAATCCTATCCTATCCTCTATCCTATCCAATCCTCTATCCTATCCTCTATCCTATCCTATCCTCTATCCTATCCTATCCTCTATCCTGTCCTATCCTCTATAATATCGTATCCTCTATCATATCCTATTCTCTTTCCTATTATATCATCTATCCTATCCAATCTCTATCCTATCCTATCATCTATCCTATCCTATCCTCGATCCTATCCTATCCTCTATCCTCTCCTATCCTTTATACTAACCAAACCTCTATCCTATCCTCTATCCTATCCTATCCTCAATCCTATCCTATCCTATGCTCTTTCCTATTCTATACTCTATCCTATCCTATCCTCTATCCTATCCTATACTCTATCCTATCCTATCCTCTATCCTAACCTATCCTCTATCCTATCCTATCCTCTATCCTATCCTATCCTTTATCCTATCCTTTCCTCTATCCTATCCTATCCTCTATCGTATCCTATCCTCTATCCTATCCTATCCTCTATCGTATCCTATCCTCTATCCTATCCTATCCCCTATTTTATCCTCTATCGTATCCTATCCTCTGTCCCATAATATCCTCTATCCTATCCTCTATCCTATCCTATCCTCTATCCTATCCTATTCTCTATCCTATCCTATCCTCCATCCTATCCTATCCTCTATCATCTGCTCTATTCTATCCTATCCACTGTCCTATCCTATCCTCAATCCTCTATCCTATACTCTATCCTATCCTCTATCCTATCCTATCATCTATCCTATCCTATCCTCGATCCTATCCTATCCTCTATCCTCTCCTATCTTTTATACTAACCAAACCTCTATCCTATCCTCTATCCTATCCTATCCTCAATCCTATCCTATCCTATGCTCTTTCCTATTCTATACTCTACCCTATCCTATCCTCTATCCTATCCTATACTCTATCCTATCCTATCCTCTATCCTAACCTATCCTCTATCCTATCCTATTCTCAATCCTATCGGATCCCCATCTTATCCTCTATCCTATCTTATCCTCTATCCTACCCTATCCTCTATCCTATCTTATCTTCTATCCTATCCTGTCCTCTATTCTATCCTATCCTCTATCCTATCCTCTATTCTACCCTCTATCCTATCCTATCCTCAATCCTACCCTATCCTATATCGTATCCTATCCTGTACCCTATCCAATCCCCCATCCTATCCTCTATCCTATCCTCTATCCTATCCTATCCTCTATCCTATCCTATCCTCTATCCTATCCTATCCTCTATCCTATCCTATCCTCTATCCTATCCTATCCTCTATCCTATCCTATTCTCTATCCTATCCTATCCTCTATCCTATCCTATCCTCTATCATCTGCTCTATTCTATCCTATCCACTGTCCTATCCTATCCTCAATCCTATCCTATCCTCTATCCTCTCCTAGCCTTTATACTAACCAATCCTCTATCCTATCCTCTATCCTATCCTATCCTCCATCCTATCCTATCCTCTATCCTATCCTATCCTCTATCCTATCCTATCCTCAATCCTATCCTATCCTCTATCCTATCCAATCCTCTATCCTATCCTCTATCCTATCCTGTCCTCTATCCTATCCTATCCTCTATCCTGTCCTATCCTCTATAATATCGTATCCTCTATCATATCCTATTCTCTTTCCTATTATATCATCTATCCTATCCAATCTCTATCCTATCCTATCATCTATCCTATCCTATCCTCGATCCTATCCTATCCTCTATCCTCTCCTATCCTTTATACTAACCAAACCTCTATCCTATCCTCTATCCTATCCTATCCTCAATCCTATCGTATCCTATGCTCTTTCCTATTCTATACTCTATCCTATCCTATCCTCTATCCTATCCTATACTCTATCCTATCCTATCCTCTATCCTAACCTATCCTCTATCCTATCCTATCCTCTATCCTATCCTATCCTTTATCCTATCCTTTCCTCTATCCTATCCTATCCTCTATCCTATCCTATCCTCTATCCTATCCTATTCTCTATCGTATCCTATCCTCTATCCTATCCTATCCCCTATTTTATCCTCTATCGTATCCTATCCTCTGTCCCATAATATCCTCTATCCTATCCTCTATCCTATCCTATCCTCTATCCTATCCTATTCTCTATCCTATCCTATCCTCTATCCTATCCTATCCTCTATCATCTGCTCTATTCTATCCTATCCACTGTCCTATCCTATCCTCAATCCTCTATCCTATACTCTATCCTATCCTCTATCCTATCCTATCATCTATCCTATCCTATCCTCGATCCTATCCTATCCTCTATCCTCTCCTATCCTTTATACTAACCAAACCTCTATCCTATCCTCTATCCTATCCTATCCTCAATCCTATCCTATCCTATGCTCTTTCCTATTCTATACTCTACCCTATCCTATCCTCTATCCTATCCTATACTCTATCCTATCCTATCCTCTATCCTAACCTATCCTCTATCCTATCCTATCCTCTATCCTATCCTATCCTCTATCCTATCCTCTATCCTATCCTATCCTCTATCCTATCCTATTCTCTATCCTATCCTATCCTCTATCCTATCCTATCCTCAATCCTATGCTATCCTCTATCCTATCCTATCCTCTATCCTATATTATCCTCTATCCTATCCTATCCTCTATCCTATCCTATCCTCTATCCTATCCTCTATCCTATCCTCTATCCTATCCTCTATCCTATCCTATCATCTATCCTATCCTATCCTCTATCATATCCTATCCTCCATCGTCTCCTATCCTCTATCGTATCCAATCCCCCATCCTATCCTCTATCCTATCCTATCCTCTATCTTATCCTATCCTCTATCCTATCCTATCCTCTATCCTATCCTATCCTCTATCCTATCCTATCCTCTATCCTCTCCTATCCTTTATACTAACCAATCCTCTATCCTATCCTCTATCCTATCCTATCCTCTATCCTATCCAATCCTCTATCCTATCCTATCCTCCATCGTCTCCTATCCTCTATCCTCTAATATCCTTTATACTATCCAATCCTCTATCCTATCATATCCTCTATTCTATCCTATCCTCCATCGTCTCCAATCCTCTAACCTATCCAATCAGATATCCTATCCTCTATCCTTTCCTATTCTCAATCCTATCCTATCCTCTATCCTCTAATATCCTTTATACTATCCAATCCTCTATCCTATCATATCCTCTATCCTAACCTATCCTCTATCCTATCCTATCCTCTATCCTATCCTATCCTCTATCCTATCCTATCCTCTATCCTATCCTATCCTCTATCGTATCCTATCCTCTATCCTATCCTATCCTCTATCGTATCCTATCCTCTATCCTATCCTATCCCCTATTTTATCCTCTATCGTATCCTATCCTCTGTCCTATAATATCCTCTATCCTATCCTCTATCCTATCCTATCCTCTATCCTATCCTATTCTCTATCCTATCCTATCCTCTATCCTATCCTATCCTCTATCATCTGCTCTATTCTATCCTATCCACTGTCCTATCCTATCCTCAATCCTATCCTATCCTCTATCCTCTCCTAGCCTTTATACTAACCAATCCTCTATCCTATCCTCTATCCTATCCTATCCTCCATCCTATCCTATCCTCTATCCTATCCTATCCTCTATCCTATCCTATCCTCAATCCTATCCTATCCTCTATCCTAACCTATCCTCTATCCTATCCTATCCTCTATCCTATCCTATCCTTTATCCTATTCTTTCCTCTATCCTATCCTATCCTCTATCGTATCCTATCCTCTATCCTATCCTATCCTCTATCGTATCCTATCCTCTATCCTATCCTATCCCCTATTTTATCCTCTATCGTATCCTATCCTCTGTCCCATAATATCCTCTATCCTATCCTCTATCCTATCCTATCCTCTATCCTATCCTATTCTCTATCCTATCCTATCCTCTATCCTATCCTATCCTCTATCATCTGCTCTATTCTATCCTATCCACTGTCCTATCCTATCCTCAATCCTCTATCCTATACTCTATCCTATCCTCTATCCTATCCTATCATCTATCCTATCCTATCCTCGATCCTATCCTATCCTCTATCCTCTCCTATCCTTTATACTAACCAAACCTCTATCCTATCCTCTATCCTATCCTATCCTCAATCCTATCCTATCCTATGCTCTTTCCTATTCTATACTCTACCCTATCCTATCCTCTATCCTATCCTATACTCTATCCTATCCTATCCTCTATCCTAACCTATCCTCTATCCTATCCTATCCTCTATCCTATCCTATCCTCTATCCTATCCTATCCTCTATCCTATCCTATTCTCTATCCTATCCTATCCTCTATCCTATCCTATCCTCAATCCTATGCTATCCTCTATCCTATCCTATCCTCTATCCTATATTATCCTCTATCCTATCCTATCCTCTATCCTATCCTATCCTCTATCCTATCCTATATCCTATCCTCTATCCTATCCTCTATCCTATCCTATCATCTATCCTATCCTATCCTCTATCATATCCTATCCTCCATCGTCTCCTGTCCTCTATCGTATCCAATCCCCCATCCTATCCTGTGTCCTATCCTATTCTCTATCCTATCCTTTATCCTATCCTATCCTCAATCCTATCACATCCTCAATCCTATCCTATCCTATGCTCTTTCCTATTCTATACTGTATCCAATCCTATCCTCTATCCTATCCTATTCTCTACCCTATCCTAACCTCTATCCTATCTTATCTTCTATCCTATCCTGTCCTCTATTCTATCCTATCCTCTACATTATGCTATCCTCTATCCTATCCTATCCTCTATCCTATCCTCTATCCTATCCTCTGTCCTATCCTATTCTCAATCCTATCGGATCCCCATCTTATCCTCTATCCTATCTTATCCTCTATCCTACCCTATCCTCTATCCTATCTTATCTTCTATCCTATCCTGTCCTCTATTCTATCCTATCCTCTATCCTATCCTCTATTCTACCCTCTATCCTATTCTATCCTCAATCCTACCCTATCCTATATCGTATCCTATCCTGTACCCTATCCAATCCCCCATCCTATCCTCTATCCTATCCTCTATCCTATCCTATCCTCTATCCTATCCTATCCTCTATCCTATCCTATCCTCTATCCTATCCTATCCTCTATCCTATCCTATCCTCTATCCTATCCTATTCTCTATCCTATCCTATCCTCTATCCTATCCTATCCTCTATCATCTGCTCTATTCTATCCTATCCACTTTCCTATCCTATCCTCAATCCTCTATCCTATACTCTATCCTATCCTCTATCCTATCCTATCATCTATCCTATCCTATCCTCGATCCTATCCTATCCTCTATCCTCTCCTATCCTTTATACTAACCAAACCTCTATCCTATCCTCTATCCTATCCTATCCTCAATCCTATCCTATCCTATGCTCTTTCCTATTCTATACTCTATCCTATCCTATCCTCTATCCTATCCTATACTCTATCCTATCCTATCCTCTATCCTAACCTATCCTCTATCCTATCATATCCTCTATCCTATCCTATCCTCTATCCTATCCTATCCTCTATCCTATCCTATCCTCTATCGTATCCTATCCTCTATCCTATCCTATCCTCTATCGTATCCTATCCTCTATCCTATCCTATCCCCTATTTTATCCTCTATCGTATCCTATCCTCTGTCCTATAATATCCTCTATCCTATCCTCTATCCTATCCTATCCTCTATCCTATCCTATTCTCTATCCTATCCTATCCTCTATCCTATCCTATCCTCTATCATCTGCTCTATTCTATCCTATCCACTGTCCTATCCTATCCTCAATCCTATCCTATCCTCTATCCTCTCCTAGCCTTTATACTAACCAATCCTCTATCCTATCCTCTATCCTATCCTATCCTCCATCCTATCCTATCCTCTATCCTATCCTATCCTCTATCCTATCCTATCCTCAATCCTATCCTATCCTCTATCCTATCCAATCCTCTATCCTATCCTCTATCCTATCCTATCCTCTATCCTATCCTATCCTCTATCCTGTCCTATCCTCTATAATATCGTATCCTCTATCATATCCTATTCTCTTTCCTATTATATCATCTATCCTATCCAATCTCTATCCTATCCTATCATCTATCCTATCCTATCCTCGATCCTATCCTATCCTCTATCCTCTCCTATCCTTTATACTAACCAAACCTCTATCCTATCCTCTATCCTATCCTATCCTCAATCCTATCCTATCCTATGCTCTTTCCTATTCTATACTCTATCCTATCCTATCCTCTATCCTATCCTATACTCTATCCTATCCTATCCTCTATCCTAACCTATCCTCTATCCTATCCTATCCTCTATCCTATTATATCCTTTATCCTATCCTTTCCTCTATCCTATCCTATCCTCTATCGTATCCTATCCTCTATCCTATCCTATCCTCTATCGTATCCTATCCTCTATCCTATCCTATCCCCTATTTTATCCTCTATCGTATCCTATCCTCTGTCCCATAATATCCTCTATCCTATCCTCTATCCTATCCTATCCTCTATCCTATCCTATTCTCTATCCTATCCTATCATCTATCCTATCCTATCCTCTATCATCTGCTCTATTCTATCCTATCCACTGTCCTATCCTATCCTCAATCCTCTATCCTATACTCTATCCTATCCTCTATCCTATCCTATCATCTATCCTATCCTATCCTCGATCCTATCCTATCCTCTATCCTCTCCTATCCTTTATACTAACCAAACCTCTATCCTATCCTCTATCCTATCCTATCCTCAATCCTATCCTATCCTATGCTCTTTCCTATTCTATACTCTACCCTATCCTATCCTCTATCCTATCCTATCCTCAATCCTATCCTATCCTCTATCCTATCCTATCCTCTATCCTATCCTATCCTCTATCGTATCCTATCCTCTATCCTATCCTATCCTCTATCGTATCCTATCCTCTATCCTATCCTATCCCCTATTTTATCCTCTATCGTATCCTATCCTCTGTCCTATAATATCCTCTATCCTATCCTCTATCCTATCCTATCCTCTATCCTATCCTATTCTCTATCCTATCCTATCCTCTATCCTATCCTATCCTCTATCATCTGCTCTATTCTATCCTATCCACTGTCCTATCCTATCCTCAATCCTATCCTATCCTCTATCCTCTCCTAGCCTTTATACTAACCAATCCTCTATCCTATCCTCTATCCTATCCTATCCTCCATCCTATCCTATCCTCTATCCTATCCTATCCTCTATCCTATCCTATCCTCAATCCTATCCTATCCTCTATCCTAACCTATCCTCTATCCTATCCTATCCTCTATCCTATCCTATCCTTTATCCTATTCTTTCCTCTATCCTATCCTATCCTCTATCGTATCCTATCCTCTATCCTATCCTATCCTCTATCGTATCCTATCCTCTATCCTATCCTATCCCCTATTTTATCCTCTATCGTATCCTATCCTCTGTCCCATAATATCCTCTATCCTATCCTCTATCCTATCCTATCCTCTATCCTATCCTATTCTCTATCCTATCCTATCCTCTATCCTATCCTATCCTCTATCATCTGCTCTATTCTATCCTATCCACTGTCCTATCCTATCCTCAATCCTCTATCCTATACTCTATCCTATCCTCTATCCTATCCTATCATCTATCCTATCCTATCCTCGATCCTATCCTATCCTCTATCCTCTCCTATCCTTTATACTAACCAAACCTCTATCCTATCCTCTATCCTATCCTATCCTCAATCCTATCCTATCCTATGCTCTTTCCTATTCTATACTCTACCCTATCCTATCCTCTATCCTATCCTATACTCTATCCTATCCTATCCTCTATCCTAACCTATCCTCTATCCTATCCTATCCTCTATCCTATCCTATCCTCTATCCTATCCTATCCTCTATCCTATCCTATTCTCTATCCTATCCTATCCTCTATCCTATCCTATCCTCAATCCTATGCTATCCTCTATCCTATCCTATCCTCTATCCTATATTATCCTCTATCCTATCCTATCCTCTATCCTATCCTATCCTCTATCCTATCCTATATCCTATCCTCTATCCTATCCTCTATCCTATCCTATCATCTATCCTATCCTATCCTCTATCATATCCTATCCTCCATCGTCTCCTGTCCTCTATCGTATCCAATCCCCCATCCTATCCTGTGTCCTATCCTATTCTCTATCCTATCCTTTATCCTATCCTATCCTCAATCCTATCACATCCTCAATCCTATCCTATCCTATGCTCTTTCCTATTCTATACTGTATCCAATCCTATCCTCTATCCTATCCTATTCTCTACCCTATCCTAACCTCTATCCTATCTTATCTTCTATCCTATCCTGTCCTCTATTCTATCCTATCCTCTACATTATGCTATCCTCTATCCTATCCTATCCTCTATCCTATCCTCTATCCTATCCTCTGTCCTATCCTATTCTCAATCCTATCGGATCCCCATCTTATCCTCTATCCTATCTTATCCTCTATCCTACCCTATCCTCTATCCTATCTTATCTTCTATCCTATCCTGTCCTCTATTCTATCCTATCCTCTATCCTATCCTCTATTCTACCCTCTATCCTATCCTATCCTCAATCCTACCCTATCCTATATCGTATCCTATCCTGTACCCTATCCAATCCCCCATCCTATCCTCTATCCTATCCTCTATCCTATCCTATCCTCTATCCTATCCTATCCTCTATCCTATCCTATCCTCTATCCTATCCTATCCTCTATCCTATCCTATCCTCTATCCTATCCTATTCTCTATCCTATCCTATCCTCTATCCTATCCTATCCTCTATCATCTGCTCTATTCTATCCTATCCACTTTCCTATCCTATCCTCAATCCTCTATCCTATACTCTATCCTATCCTCTATCCTATCCTATCATCTATCCTATCCTATCCTCGATCCTATCCTATCCTCTATCCTCTCCTATCCTTTATACTAACCAAACCTCTATCCTATCCTCTATCCTATCCTATCCTCAATCCTATCCTATCCTATGCTCTTTCCTATTCTATACTCTATCCTATCCTATCCTCTATCCTATCCTATACTCTATCCTATCCTATCCTCTATCCTAACCTATCCTCTATCCTATCATATCCTCTATCCTATCCTATCCTCTATCCTATCCTATCCTCTATCCTATCCTATCCTCTATCGTATCCTATCCTCTATCCTATCCTATCCTCTATCGTATCCTATCCTCTATCCTATCCTATCCCCTATTTTATCCTCTATCGTATCCTATCCTCTGTCCTATAATATCCTCTATCCTATCCTCTATCCTATCCTATCCTCTATCCTATCCTATTCTCTATCCTATCCTATCCTCTATCCTATCCTATCCTCTATCATCTGCTCTATTCTATCCTATCCACTGTCCTATCCTATCCTCAATCCTATCCTATCCTCTATCCTCTCCTAGCCTTTATACTAACCAATCCTCTATCCTATCCTCTATCCTATCCTATCCTCCATCCTATCCTATCCTCTATCCTATCCTATCCTCTATCCTATCCTATCCTCAATCCTATCCTATCCTCTATCCTATCCAATCCTCTATCCTATCCTCTATCCTATCCTATCCTCTATCCTATCCTATCCTCTATCCTGTCCTATCCTCTATAATATCGTATCCTCTATCATATCCTATTCTCTTTCCTATTATATCATCTATCCTATCCAATCTCTATCCTATCCTATCATCTATCCTATCCTATCCTCGATCCTATCCTATCCTCTATCCTCTCCTATCCTTTATACTAACCAAACCTCTATCCTATCCTCTATCCTATCCTATCCTCAATCCTATCCTATCCTATGCTCTTTCCTATTCTATACTCTATCCTATCCTATCCTCTATCCTATCCTATACTCTATCCTATCCTATCCTCTATCCTAACCTATCCTCTATCCTATCCTATCCTCTATCCTATTATATCCTTTATCCTATCCTTTCCTCTATCCTATCCTATCCTCTATCGTATCCTATCCTCTATCCTATCCTATCCTCTATCGTATCCTATCCTCTATCCTATCCTATCCCCTATTTTATCCTCTATCGTATCCTATCCTCTGTCCCATAATATCCTCTATCCTATCCTCTATCCTATCCTATCCTCTATCCTATCCTATTCTCTATCCTATCCTATCATCTATCCTATCCTATCCTCTATCATCTGCTCTATTCTATCCTATCCACTGTCCTATCCTATCCTCAATCCTCTATCCTATACTCTATCCTATCCTCTATCCTATCCTATCATCTATCCTATCCTATCCTCGATCCTATCCTATCCTCTATCCTCTCCTATCCTTTATACTAACCAAACCTCTATCCTATCCTCTATCCTATCCTATCCTCAATCCTATCCTATCCTATGCTCTTTCCTATTCTATACTCTACCCTATCCTATCCTCTATCCTATCCTATACTCTATCCTATCCTATCCTCTATCCTAACCTATCCTCTATCCTATCCTATTCTCAATCCTATCGGATCCCCATCTTATCCTCTATCCTATCTTATCCTCTATCCTACCCTATCCTCTATCCTATCTTATCTTCTATCCTATCCTGTCCTCTATTCTATCCTATCCTCTATCCTATCCTCTATTCTACCCTCTATCCTATCCTATCCTCAATCCTACCCTATCCTATATCATATCCTATCCTGTACCCTATCCAATCCCCCATCCTATCCTCTATCCTATCCTCTATCCTATCCTATCCTCTATCCTATCCTATCCTCTATCCTATCCTATCCTCTATCCTATCCTATCCTCTATCCTATCCTATCCTCTATCCTATCCTATTCTCTATCCTATCCTATCCTCTATCCTATCCTATCCTCTATCATCTGCTCTATTCTATCCTATCCACTTTCCTATCCTATCCTCAATCCTCTATCCTATACTCTATCCTATCCTCTATCCTATCCTATCATCTATCCTATCCTATCCTCGATCCTATCCTATCCTCTATCCTCTCCTATCCTTTATACTAACCAAACCTCTATCCTATCCTCTATCCTATCCTATCCTCAATCCTATCCTATCCTATGCTCTTTCCTATTCTATACTCTATCCTATCCTATCCTCTATCCTATCCTATACTCTATCCTATCCTATCCTCTATCCTAACCTATCCTCTATCCTATCCTATCCTCTATCCTATCCTATCCTCTATCCTATCCTATCCTCTATCCGATCCTATCCTCTATCGTCTCCTGTCCTCTATTCTATCCAACCTCCTATCCTATCCTCTATCCTATACTCTATCCTATCCTCTATCCTATCCTCTATCCACTATCCTATCGTATCCTCAATGCTATCCTATCGTTTTATCCTCTCCTATCCTTTATACTACCCTATCCTCTATCCTATCCTATCCTCTATCCTATCCAATCCTACATCCTATCCTATCCTCCATCTTCTCCTATCCTCTATCCTATCCTATCCTCTATCCTATCCTATCCTCTATCCTATCCTATCATCTATCCTATCCTATCCTCGATCCTATCCTATCCTCTATCCTCTCCTATCCTTTATACTAACCAATCCTCTATCCTATGCTCTATCCTATCCTATCCTCAATCCTATCCTATCCTATCCTCTATCCTATCCTATCCTCTATCCTATCCTATCCTCTATCGTATCCTATCCTCTATCCTATCCTATCCTCTATCCTATCCTATCCTCTATCCTATGCTTTCCTCTATCCTATCCTATCCTCTATCCTATCCAATCCCCTATCCCATCCTATATCCTATCCTATCCTCTATCTTATCCTATCCTCTATCCTATCCTATCCTCTATCATATCCTATCCTCTATCCTATCCTATCCTCTATCCTCTCCTATCCTTTATACTAACCAATCCTATATCCTATCCTCTATCCTATCCTATCCTCTATCCTATCCTCTATCCTATCCTATCCTCTATCCTATCCAATCCTCTATCCTATCCTATCCTCCATCGTCTCCTATCCTCTATCCTCTAATATCCTTTATACTATCCAATCCTCTATCCTATCATATCCCCTATCCTATCTTATCCTCCATCGTCTCCAATCCTCTATCCTATCCAATCCCATATCCTATCCTCTATTCTATCCTATCCTCTATCCTATATTATCCTGTATCCTATCCTATGATCTCTCCGATCCTATCCTCTATCGTCTCCTGTCCTCTATTCTATCCAACCTCCTATCCTATCCTCTATCCTATACTCTATCCTATCCTCTATCCTATCCTCTATCCTATCCTCTATCCACTATCCTATCGTATCCTCAATGCTATCCTATCGTTTTATCCTCTCCTATCCTTTATACTACCCTATCCTCTATCCTATCCTATCCTCTATCCTATCCAATCCTACATCCTATCCTATCCTCCATCTTCTCCTATTCTCTATCCTATACTATCCTCTATCCTATCCTATCCTCTATCCTATCCTATCATCTATCCTATCCTATCCTCGATCCTATCCTATCCTCTATCCTCTCCTATCCTTTATACTAACCAATCCTCTATCCTATGCTCTATCCTATCCTATCCTCAATCCTATCCTATCCTATCCTCTATCCTATCCTATCCTCTATCCTATCCTATCCTCTATCGTATCCTATCCTCTATCCTATCCTATCCTCTATCCTATCTTATCCTCTATCCTATCCTATCCTCTATCCTGTCCTATCCTCTTTAATGTCGTATCCTCTATCATATCCTATCCTCTTTCCTATTAAATCATCTATCCTATCCAATCTCTATCGTCTCCTTTCCTCTATCCTATCCAATCCCCTATCTTATCTTCTATCGTCTCCTGTCCTATATCCTATCCAATCCCCTATCCTGTCCTCTATCCTATCCTATCCTCTATCCTATCCTACCCTCAATCCTATCCTATCCTATGCTCTATCCTATTCTATACTCTATCCTATCCCATCCTCTATCCTATCCTATCCTCTATCCTATCCTCTATCCTATCCTCTATCCTATCCTCTATCCTATCCTATCCTCTATCCTATCCTATCCTCTATCGTATCCTATCCTCTATCCTATCCTATCCCCTATTTTATCCTCTATCGTATCCTATCCTCTTTCCTATAATATCCTCTATCCTATCCTCTATCCTATCCTATCCTCTATCATCTGCTCTATTCTATCCTATCCACTGTCCTATCCTATCCTCAATCCTATCCTATCCTCTATCCTCTCCTATCCTTTATACTACCCAATCCTCTATCCTATCCTCTATCCTATCCTATCCTCTATCGTATCCTATCCTCTATCCTATCCTATCCTCTATCGTATCCTATCCTCTATCCTATTCTATCCTCTATCCTATTATATCCTCTATCCTATCCTATCCTCTATCCTATCCTATCCTCTATCCTATCCTATCCTCTATCCTATCCTATCCGCTATCCTATCATATCCTCTATCCTATAATATCCTCTATCCTATCCAATCTGTATCGTCCCAAGTCCTCTATCCTAGCAAATCCCCTATCTTATCCTCTATCGTCTCCTGCCCTCTATCCTATCCAATCCCCTATCCTATCTTCTATCGTCTCCTGTCCTGTATCCTATCCAATCCCCTATCCTGTTCTATCCTCTATCCTATCCTATCCTCAATCCTATCCTATCCTCTATCCTATCCTATCCTCTATCCTATCCTATCCTCTATCGTATCCTATCCTCTATCCTATCCTATCCTCTATCGTATCCTATCCTCTATCCTATCCTATCCCCTATTTTATCCTCTATCGTATCCTATCCTCTTTCCTATAATATCCTCTATCCTATCCTCTATCCTATCCTATCCTCTATCCTCTCCTAGCCTTTATACTAACCAATCCTCTATCCTATCCTCTATCCTATCCTATCCGCCATCCTATCCTATCCTCTATCCTATCCTATCCTCTATCCTATCCTATCCTCTATCATATCCTATCCTCAATCCTATCCTATCCTCTATCCTATCCAATCCTCTATCCTATCCTCTATCCTATCCTCTATCCTATCCTCTATCCTATCCTATCCTCTATCCTATCCTATCCTCTGTCCTATCCTCTATCCTATCCTCAACCCTATCCTATCCTCATTACTATCCTATACTCCATTATATCCTATGTGCTATCCTATCATATCCTCTATCCTATAATATCCTCTATCCTATCCAATCCTCTATCCTATACTCTATCCTATCCTCTATCCTATCCTATTCTCAATCCTATGCTATCCCCTATCCTATCCTATCCTCTATCCTATCCTATCCTCTATCCTATCCTCTATCCCATCCTCTATCCAATCCTATCCTCTATCCTATCCTATCCTCTATCCTATCCTATCCTCTATCGTATCCTATCCTCTACCCTATCCTATCCTCTATCCTATCCTATCCTCTATCCTATCCCATCCTCTATCCTATTCTATCCTCTATCCTATCCTATCCTCAATCCTATGCTATCCTCTATCCTATCCTATCCTCTATCCTATCCTATCCTCTATCCTATCCTCTATCCTATCCTCTATCCTATCCTCTATCCAATCCTATCCTCTATCCTATCCTCTATCCAATCCTATCCTCTATCCTATCCTATCCTATATCCTATCCTATATTCTATCCTATGTTATCCTCTATCCTATCCTATCCTCTATCCTATCCTATCCTCTATCCTATCCTATCCTCAATCCTATCCTATCCTCTATCCTATCCTATCCTCTATCATGTCCTATCCTCTATAATATCGTATCCTCTATCATATCCTATCCTCTTTCCTATTATATCATCTATCTTATCCAATCTCTATCGTCTCCTTTCCTCCATCCTATCCAATCCCCTATATTATCTTCTATCGTCTCCTCTCCTCTATCCTATCCAATCCCCTATCCTATCCTCTATCCTATCCTATCCTCTATCCTATCCTACCCTCAATCCTATCCTATCCTATGCTCTATCCTATTCTATACTCTATCCTATCCTATCCTATGCTCTATCCTATTCAATACTCTATCCTATCCTATCCTCTATCCTATCCTACCCTCAATCCTATCCTATCCTATGTTCTATCCTATTCAATACTCTATCCTATCCTATCCTCTATCCTATCCTATCCTCTATCCTATCCTATCCTATGCTCTATCCTATTCAATACTCTATCCTATCCTATCCTCTATCCTATCCTATACTCTATCCTATCCTATCCTCTATCCTATCCTATCCTCTATCCTAACCTATCCTCTATCCTATCCTATCCTCTTTCCTATCCTATCCTCTATAATATCGTATCCTCTATCATATCCTATACTCTTGCCTATAATATCATCTACCCTATCCTATCCTCTATCCTATCCAATCCCCTACCCTATCCTCTATCCTATCCTATCCTCTATCCTATCCTATCCTCTATCCTATCCTATCCTCTATAATATCGTATCCTCTATCATATCCTATACTCTTGCCTATAATATCATCTACCCTATCCTATCCTCTATCCTAACCAATCCCCTACCCTATCCTCTATCCTATCCTATCCTCTATCGTCTGCTCTATCCTATCCTATCCACTATCCTATCCTATCCTCAATGCTATCCTATTCTCTATCCTCACCTATCCTTTATACAATCCAATCCTCTATCCTATCCTATCCTCTATCCTATCCTATCCTCCATCGTCTCCTATCCTCTATCCTATCCAATCCCCTATCCTATCCTCATTCCTATCCTATACTCCATTATATCCTATCCGCTATCCTATCATATCCTCTATCCTATAATATCCTCTATCCTATCCAATCTCTATCGTCTCCTTTCCTCTATCCTATCCAATCCCCTATCTTATCTTCTATCGTCTCCTGTCCTCTATCCTATCCAATCCCCTATCGTATCCTCTATCCTATCCTATCCTCTATCCTATCCTACCCTCAATCCTATCCTATCCTATCCTCTATCCTAACCTATCCTCTATCCTATCCTATCCTCTATCCTATCCTATCCTGTATCCTATCCTATCCTCTATCCTATCCTATCCTCTATCCTGTCCTATCCTCTATAATATCGTGTCCTCTATCATATCCTATCCTCTTTCCTATAATATCATCTATCCTATCCAATCTCTATCGTCTCCTTTCCTCTATCCTATCCAATCCCCTATCCTATCTTCTATCGTCTCCTGTCCTCTATCCTATCCAATCCCCTATCCTATCCTCTATCCTATCCTATCCTCTATCCTATCCTACCCTCAATCCTATCCTATCCTATCCTATGCTCTATCCTATTCAATACTCTATCCTATCCTATCCTCTATCCTATCCTATCCTATCCTCTATCCTATCCTATCCTCTATCCTAACCTATCCTCTATCCTATCCTATCCTCTATCCTATCCTATCCTGTATCCTATCCTATCCTCTACCCTATCCTATCCTCTATCCTGTCCTATCCTCTATAATATCGTATCCTCTATCATATCCTATACTCTTGCCTATAATATCATCTACCCTATCCTATCCTCTATCCTATCCAATCCCCTACCCTATCCTCTATCCTATCCTATCCTCTATCGTCTGCTCTATCCTATCCTATCCACTATCCTATCCTATCCTATTCTCTATCCTCACCTATCCTTTATACTATCCAATCCTCTATCCTATCCTATCCTCTATCCTATCCTATCCTCCATCGTCTCCTATCCTCTATCCTATCCAATCCCCTATCCTATCCTCTATCCTATCCTATCCTCTATCCTATCCAATCCCCTATCTTATCTTCTATCGTCTCCTGTCCTCTATCCTATCCAATCCCCTATCCTATCCTCTATCCTATCCTATCCTCTATCCTATCCTACCCTCAATTCTATCCTATCCTATGCTCTATCCTATTCAATACTCTATCCTATCCTATCCTCTATCCTATCCTATCCTCTATCCTATCCTATCCTCTATCCTATCCTATCCTCTATCCTAACCTATCCTCTATCCTATCCTATCCTCTACCCTATCCTATCCTGTATCCTATCCTATCCTCTATCCTATCCTATCCTCTATCCTGTCCTATCCTCTATAATATCGTAACCTCTATCATATCCTATACTCTTGCCTATAATATCATCTACCCTATCCTATCCTCTATCCTATCCAATCCCCTACCCTATCCTCTATCCTACCCTATCCTCTATCGTCTGCTCTATCCTATCCTATCCACTATCCTATCCTATCCTATTCTCTATCCTCACCTATCCTTTATACTATCCAATCCTCTATCCTATCCTATCCTCGATCCTATCCTATCCTCCATCGTCTCCTATCCTCTATCCTATCCAATCCCCTATCCTATCCTCTATCCTATCCAATCCCCTATCTTATCTTCTATCGTCTCCTGTCCTCTATCCTATCCAATCCCCTATCCTATCCTCTATCCTATCCTATCCTCTATCCTATCCTATCCTCTATCCTATCCTATCCTCTATCCTAACCTATCCTCTATCCTATAATATCCTCTATCCTATCCAATCCTCTATCCTATCCTCTATCATATCCTCTATCCTATCCTATCCTCTATCCTATCCTCTATCCTATCCTATCCTCTATCCTATCCTCTATCCTATCCTATCCTCTATCCTATCCTATCCTCTATCCTGTCCTATCCTCTTTAATGTCGTATCCTCTATCATATCCTATCCTCTTTCCTATTATATCATCTATCCTATCCAATCTCTATCGTCTCCTTTCCTCTATCCTATCCAATCCCCTATCTTATCTTCTATCGTCTCCTTTCCTCTATCCTATCCAATCCCCTATCTTATCTTCTATCGTCTCCTGTCCTCTATCCTATCCAATCCCCTATCGTATCCTCTATCCTATCCTCTATCCTATCCTTTCCTCTATCCTATCCTATCCTCTATCCTATTATATCATCTATCCTATCCAATCTCTATCGTCTCCTTTCCTCTATCCTATCCAATCCCCTATCTTATCTTCTATCGTCTCCTTTCCTCTATCCTATCCAATCCCCTATCTTATCTTCTATCGTCTCCTGTCCTCTATCCTATCCAATCCCCTATCGTATCCTCTATCCTATCCTATCCTCTATCCTATCCTCTATCCTATCCTTTCCTCTATCCTATCCTATCCTCTATCCTGTCCTATCCTCTTTAATGTCGTATCCTCTATCATATCCTATCCTCTTTCCTATAATATCATCTATCCTATCCAATCTCTATCGTCTCCTTTCCTCTATCCTATCCAATCCCCTATCCTATCTTCTATCGTCTCCTGTCCTCTATCCTATCCAATCCCCTATCCTATCCTCTATCCTATCCTATCCTCTATCCTATCCTACCCTCAACCCTATCCTATCCTATGCTCTATCCGATTCTATACTCTATCCTATCCCATCCTCTATCCTATCCTATCCTCTATCCTATCCTATCCTCTATCCTATCCTACCCTCAATCCTATCCTATCCTATCCTATGCTCTATCCTATTCAATACTCTATCCTATCCTATCCTCTATCCTATCCTATCCTATCCTCTATCCTATCCTATCCTCTATCCTAACCTATCCTCTATCCTATCCTATCCTCTATCCTATCCTATCCTGTATCCTATCCTATCCTCTACCCTATCCTATCCTCTATCCTGTCCTATCCTCTATAATATCGTATCCTCTATCATATCCTATACTCTTGCCTATAATATCATCTACCCTATCCTATCCTCTATCCTATCCAATCCCCTACCCTATCCTCTATCCTATCCTATCCTCTATCGTCTGCTCTATCCTATCCTATCCACTATCCTATCCTATCCTATTCTCTATCCTCACCTATCCTTTATACTATCCAATCCTCTATCCTATCCTATCCGCTATCCTATCCTATCCTCCATCGTCTCCTATCCTCTATCCTATCCAATCCCCTATCCTATCCTCTATCCTATCCTATCCTCTATCCTATCCAATCCCCTATCTTATCTTCTATCGTCTCCTGTCCTCTATCCTATCCAATCCCCTATCCTATCCTCTATCCTATCCTATCCTCTATCCTATCCTACCCTCAATTCTATCCTATCCTATGCTCTATCCTATTCAATACTCTATCCTATCCTATCCTCTATCCTATCCTATCCTCTATCCTATCCTATCCTCTATCCTATCCTATCCTCTATCCTAACCTATCCTCTATCCTATCCTATCCTCTACCCTATCCTATCCTGTATCCTACCCTATCCTCTATCCTATCCTATCCTCTATAATATCGTATCCTCTATCATATCCTATACTCTTGCCTATAATATCATCTACCCTATCCTATCCTCTATCCTATCCAATCCCCTACCCTATCCTCTATCCTACCCTATCCTCTATCGTCTGCTCTATCCTATCCTATCCACTATCCTATCCTATCCTATTCTCTATCCTCACCTATCCTTTATACTATCCAATCCTCTATCCTATCCTATCCTCTATCCTATCCTATCCTCCATCGTCTCCTATCCTCTACCCTATCCAATCCCCTATCCTATCCTCTATCCTATCCAATCCCCTATCTTATCTTCTATCGTCTCCTGTCCTCTATCCTATCCAATACCCTATCCTATCCTCTATCCTATCCTATCCTCTATCCTATCCTATCCTCTATCCTATCCTATCCTCTATCCTAACCTATCCTCTATCCTATAATATCCTCTATCCTATCCAATCCTCTATCCTATCCTCTATCATATCCTCTATCCTATCCTATCCTCTATCCTATCCTCTATCCTATCCTATCCTCTATCCTATCCTCTATCCTATCCTATCCTCTATCCTATCCTATCCTCTATCCTGTCCTATCCTCTTTAATGTCGTATCCTCTATCATATCCTATCCTCTTTCCTATTATATCATCTATCCTATCCAATCTCTATCGTCTCCTTTCCTCTATCCTATCCAATCCCCTATCTTATCTTCTATCGTCTCCTTTCCTCTATCCTATCCAATCCCCTATCTTATCTTCTATCGTCTCCTGTCCTCTATCCTATCCAATCCCCTATCGTATCCTCTATCCTATCCTATCCTCTATCCTATCCTCTATCCTATCCTATCCTCTATCCTCTCCTATCCTTTATACTAACCAATCCTCTATCCTATCCTCTATCCTATCCTATCCTCTATCCTATCCTATCCTCTATCATATCCTATCCTCTATCCTATCCTATCCTCTATCCTCTCCTATCCTCTATCCTATCCTATCCTCTATCCTATGCTATCCTCTATCCTATCCTATCCTCTATCCTATACTATCCGCTATCCTATCCTATCCTCTATCCTATCCTCTCCTGAACCCTATCCTATCCTCATTCCTAGCCTATACTCCATTATATCCTATCCGCTATCCTATCATATCCTCTATCCTATCCAATCCTCTATCCTATCCTCTATCCTATCCTATCCTCAACCCTATCCTATCATCATTCCTATCCTATAGTCCTTTATATCCTATCCGCTATCCTATCCAATCCTCTATAATATCCTCTATCCTATCCTCTATCCTATCCTCTATCCTATCCTCTATCCTATCCTATCCTCTATCCTATCCTATCCTCTATCCTATCCTATCCTCTATCCTATCCTATCCTCTATCCTATCCTATCCTCTATCCTATCCTATCCTCTATCCTATCCTATCCTCTATCCTATCCTATCCTCTATCCTATCCTATCCTCTATCCTATCCTATCCTCTATCCTATCCTATCCTCTATCCTATCCTATCCTCTATCCTATCCTATCCTCTATCCTATCCTATCCTCTATCCTATCCTATACTCTATCCTAACCTATCCTCTATCGTATCCTATTCTCTATCCTATCCTATCCTCTATAATATCGTATCCTCTATCATATCCTATCCTCTTGCCTATAATATCATCTACCCTATCCTATCCTCTATCCTATCCAATCCCCTACCCTATCCTCTATCCTATCCTATCCTCTATCGTCTGCTCTATCCTATCCTATCCACTATCCTATCCTATCCTCCATGGTATTCTATTCTCTATCCTCACCTATCCTTTATACTATCAAATCCTCTATCCTATCCTATCCTCTATCCTATGCTATCCTCCATCGTCTCCTATCCTCTATCCTATCCAATTCCCTATCCTATCGTCTATCCTATCCTATCCTCTATCCTATCCAATCCCCTATCTCATCATCTATCGTCTCCTGTCCTCTATCCTATCCAATCCCCTATCCTATCCTCTATCCTATCCTATCCTCTATCCTATACTGCCCTCAATCCTATCCTATCCTATGCTCTATCCTATTCTATACTCTATCCTATCCTCTATCCTATCCTATCCTCTATCCTAACCTATCCTCTATCCTGTCCTATCCTCTTTCCTATCCTATCCTCTATCCTATCCTATCCTCTATCCTATCCTATTCTCTATCCTAACCTATCCTCTATCCTATCCTATCCTCTATCATATCCTATCCTCAACGCTATCCTATCCTCATTCCTATCCTATGCTCCATTATATCCTATCCGCTATCCTATCATATCCTCTATCCTATAATATCCTCTATCCTATCCAATCTCTATCGTCTCCTTTCCTCTATCCTATCCAATCCCCTATCTTATCTTCTATCGTCTCCTGTCCTCTATCCTATCCAATCCCCTATCGTATCCTCTATCCTATCCTATCCTCTACCCTATCCTACCCTCAATCCTATCCTATCCTCTCCTCTATCCTAATCTATCCTCTATCCTATCCTATCCTATCCTGTATCCTATCCTATCCTCTATCCTATCCTGTCCTCTATCCTGTCCTATCCTCTATAATATCGTATCCTCTATCATATCCTATCCTCTTTCCTATAATATCATCTATCCTATCCAATCTCTATCGTCTCCTTTCCTCTATCCTATCCAATCCCCTATCCTATCTTCTATCGTCTCCTGTCCTCTATCCTATCCAATCCCCTATCCTATCACCCTATCCTATCCTATCCTCTATCCTATCCTATCCTCTATCCTATCCTATCCTCTATCCTATCCTATCCTCTATCCTAACCTATCCTCTATCCTGTCCTATCCTCTTTCCTATCCTATCCTCTATCCTATCCTATCCTCTACCCTATTCTATCCTCTATCCTAACCTATCCTCTATCCTATCCTATCCTGTATCCTATCCTATCCTCTATCCTATCCTATCCTCTATCCTGTCCTATCCTCTATAATATCGTATCCTCTATCCTATCCTATCCTCTATACTATCCTATCCTCTATCCTATCCTATCCTCAATCCTATCCTATCCTCTATCCTCTCCTATCCTTTATACTAACCAATCCTCTATACTATCCTCTATCCTATCCTATCCTCTATCCTATCCTATCCAATCCTCTATCCTATCCTATCCTCTGTCCTATCCTATCCTCTATCCTCTCCTATCCTCTATCCTATCCTATCCTCTATCCTATGCTATCCTCTATCCTATCCTATCCTCTATCCTATCCTATCCTCAACGCTATCCTATCCTCATTCCTATCCTATGCTCCATTATATCCTATCCGCTATCCTATCATATCCTCTATCCTATAATATCCTCTATCCTATCCAATCTCTATCGTCTCCTTTCCTCTATCCTATCCAATCCCCTATCTTATCTTCTATCGTCTCCTGTCCTCTATCCTATCCAATCCCCTATCGTATCCTCTATCCTATCCTATCCTCTACCCTATCCTACCCTCAATCCTATCCTATCCTCTCCTCTATCCTAATCTATCCTCTATCCTATCCTATCCTATCCTGTATCCTATCCTATCCTCTATCCTATCCTGTCCTCTATCCTGTCCTATCCTCTATAATATCGTATCCTCTATCATATCCTATCCTCTTTCCTATAATATCATCTATCCTATCCAATCTCTATCGTCTCCTTTCCTCTATCCTATCCAATCCCCTATCCTATCTTCTATCGTCTCCTGTCCTCTATCCTATCCAATCCCCTATCCTATCCCCTATCCTATCCTATCCTCTATCCTATCCTATCCTCTATCCTATCCTATACTCTATCCTAACCTATCCTCTATCGTATCCTATTCTCTATCCTATCCTATCCTCTATAATATCGTATCCTCTATCATATCCTATCCTCTTGCCTATAATATCATCTACCCTATCCTATCCTCTATCCTATCCAATCCCCTACCCTATCCTCTATCCTATCCTATCCTCTATCGTCTGCTCTATCCTATCCTATCCACTATCCTATCCTATCCTCCATGGTATTCTATTCTCTATCCTCACCTATCCTTTATACTATCAAATCCTCTATCCTATCCTATCCTCTATCCTATGCTATCCTCCATCGTCTCCTATCCTCTATCCTATCCAATTCCCTATCCTATCGTCTATCCTATCCTATCCTCTATCCTATCCAATCCCCTATCTCATCATCTATCGTCTCCTGTCCTCTATCCTATCCAATCCCCTATCCTATCCTCTATCCTATCCTATCCTCTATCCTATACTGCCCTCAATCCTATCATATCCTATGCTCTATCCTATTCTATACTCTATCCTATCCTATCCTCTATCCTATCCTATCCTCTATCCTAACCTATCCTCTATCCTGTCCTATCCTCTTTCCTATCCTATCCTCTATCCTATCCTATCCTCTATCCTAACCTATCCTCTATCCTATCCTATCTTCTATCCTATCCTATCCTCAACGCTATCCTATCCTCATTCCTATCCTATACTCCATTATATCCTATCCGGTATCCTATCATATCCTCTATCCTATAATATCCTCTATCCTATCCAATCTCTATCGTCTCCTTTCCTCTATCCTATCCAATCCCCTATCTTATCTTCTATCGTCTCCTGTCCTCTATCCTATCCAATCCCCTATCCTATCCTCTATCCTATCCTATCCTCTATCCTATCCTACCCTCAATCCTATCCTATCCTATGCTCTATCCTATTCTATACTCTATCCTATCCCATCCTCTATCCTATCCTATAGTCTATCCTATCCTATCCTATAGTCTATCCTATCCTATCCTCTATCCTATCCTATCCTCTATCCTAACCTATCCTCTATCCTATCCTATCCTCTATCCTATCCTATCCTGTATCCTATCCTATCCTCTATCCTATCCTATACTCTTGCCTATAATATCATCTACCCTATCCTATCCTCTATCCTATCCAATCCCCTACCCTATCCTCTATCCTATCCTATCCTCTATCGTCTGCTCTATCCTATCCTATCCACTATCCTATCCTATCCTCAATGCTATCCTATTCTCTATCCTCACCTATCCTTTATACTATCCAATCCTCTATCCTATCCTATCCTCTATCCTATCCTATCCTCCATCGTCTCCTATCCTCTATCCTATCCAATCCCCTATCCTATCCTCTATCCTATCCTATCCTCTATCCTATCCAATCCCCTATCTTATCTTCTATCGTCTCCTGTCCTCTACCCTATCCAATCCCCTATCCTATCCTCTATCCTATCCTCTATCCTATCCTATCCTCTATCCTATCCTATCCTATCCTCTATCCTATCCAATCTCTATCGTCTCCTTTCCTCTATCCTATCCAATCCCCTATCCTATCTTCTATCGTCTCCTGTCCTCTATCCTATCCAATCCCCTATCCTATCCTCCATCCTATCCTATCCTCTATCCTAACCTATCCTCTGTCTTATCCTATCCTCTATCCTATCCTATCCTGAAACCTATCCTATCCTCATTCCTATCCTATACTCCATTATATCCTATCCGCTATCCTATCATATCCTCTATCCTATCCTCTATCCTATCCTCTATCCTATCCTATCCTCTATCCTATCCTATCCTCTGTCCTATCCTATCCTCTATCCTCTCCTATCCTCTATCCTATCCTATCCTCTATCCTATGCTATCCTCTATCCTATCCTATCCTCTATCCTATCCTATCCTCAACGCTATCCTATCCTCATTCCTATCCTATGCTCCATTATATCCTATCCGCTATCCTATCATATCCTCTATCCTATAATATCCTCTATCCTATCCAATCTCTATCGTCTCCTTTCCTCTATCCTATCCAATCCCCTATCTTATCTTCTATCGTCTCCTGTCCTCTATCCTATCCAATCCCCTATCGTATCCTCTATCCTATCCTATCCTCTACCCTATCCTACCCTCAATCCTATCCTATCCTCTCCTCTATCCTAATCTATCCTCTATCCTATCCTATCCTATCCTGTATCCTATCCTATCCTCTATCCTATCCTGTCCTCTATCCTGTCCTATCCTCTATAATATCGTATCCTCTATCATATCCTATCCTCTTTGCTATAATATCATCTATCCTATCCAATCTCTATCGTCTACTTTCCTCTATCCTATCCAATCCCCTATCCTATCTTCTATCGTCTCCTGTCCTCTAACCTATCCAATCCCCTATCCTATCCCCTATCCTATCCTATCCTCTATCCTATCCAATCCCCTACCCTATCCTCTATCCTATCCTATCCTCTATCGTCTGCTCTATCCTATCCTATCCACTATCCTATCCTATCCTCCATGCTATTCTATTCTCTATCCTCACCTATCCTTTATACTATCAAATCCTCTATCCTATCCTATCCTCTATCCTATGCTATCCTCCATCGTCTCCTATCCTCTATCCTATCCAATTCCCTATCCTATCGTCTATCCTATCCTATCCTCTATCCTATCCAATCCCCTATCTCATCATCTATCGTCTCCTGTCCTCTATCCTATCCAATCCCCTATCCTATCCTCTATCCTATCCTATCCTCTATCCTATACTGCCCTCAATCCTATCCTATCCTATGCTCTATCCTATTCTATACTCTATCCTATCCTATCCTCTATCCTATCCTATCCTCTATCCTATCCTATCCTCTATCCTAACCTATCCTCTATCCTGTCCTATCCTCTTTCCTATCCTATCCTCTATCCTATCCTATCCTCTATCCTAACCTATCCTCTATCCTATCCTATCTTCTATCCTATCCTATCCTCAACGCTATCCTATCCTCATTCCTATCCTATACTCCATTATATCCTATCCGGTATCCTATCATATCCTCTATCCTATAATATCCTCTATCCTATCCAATCTCTATCGTCTCCTTTCCTCTATCCTATCCAATCCCCTATCCTATCCTCTATCCTATCCTATCCTCTATCCTATCCTACCCTCAATCCTATCCTATCCTATGCTCTATCCTATTCTATACTCTATCCTATCCCATCCTCTATCCTATCCTATAGTCTATCCTATCCTATCCTCTATCCTATCCTATCCTCTATCCTAACCTATCCTCTATCCTATCCTATCCTCTATCCTATCCTATCCTGTATCCTATCCTATACTCTATCCTATCCTATACTCTTGCCTATAATATCATCTACCCTATCCTATCCTCTATCCTATCCAATCCCCTACCCTATCCTCTATCCTATCCTATCCTCTATCGTCTGCTCTATCCTATCCTATCCACTATCCTATCCTATCCTCAATGCTATCCTATTCTCTATCCTCACCTATCCTTTATACTATCCAATCCTCTATCCTATCCTATCCTCCATCGTCTCCTATCCTCTATCCTATCCAATCCCCTATCCTATCCTCTATCCTATCCTATCCTCTATCCTATCCAATCCCCTATCTTATCTTCTATCGTCTCCTGTCCTCTACCCTATCCAATCCCCTATCCTATCCTCTATCCTATCCTCTATCCTAACCTATCCTCTATCCTATCCTATCCTCTTTCCTATCCTATCCTCTATCCTATCCTATCCTCTATCCTAACCTATCCTCTATCCTATCCTATCCTCTATCCTATCCTATCCTCAACGCTATCCTATCCTCATTCCTATCCTATGCTCCATTATATCCTATCCGCTATCCTATCATATCCTCTATCCTATAATATCCTCTATCCTATCCAATCTCTATCGTCTCCTTTCCTCTATCCTATCCAATCCCCTATCTTATCTTCTATCACCTCCTGTCCTCTATCCTATCCAATCCCCTATCGTATCCTCTATCCTATCCTATCCTCTGTCCTATCCTACCCTCAATCCTATCCTATCCTATCCTCTATCCTAACCTATCCTCTATCCTATCCTATCCTCTATCCTATCCTATCCTGTATCCTATCCTATCCTCTATCCTATCCTGTCCTCTATCCTGTCCTATCCTCTATAATATCGTATCCTCTATCATATCCTATCCTCTTTCCTATAATATCATCTATCCTATCCAATCTCTATCGTCTACTTTCCTCTATCCTATCCAATCCCCTATCCTATATTCTATCGTCTCCTGTCCTCTATCCTATCCAATCCCCTATCCTATCCCCTATCCTATCCTATCCTCTATCCTATCCTATCCTCTATCCTATCCTATCCTCTATCCTATCCTATCCTCTATCCTATCCTATTCTCTATCCTAACCTATCCTCTATCCTATCCTATCCTCTATCATATCCTATCCTCAACGCTATCCTATCCTCATTCCTATCCTATAATCCATTATATCCTATCCGCTATCCTATCATATCCTCTAACCTATCCAATCCTCTATCCTATCCAATCCTCTATCCTATCCTCTATCCTATCCTATCCTCTATCCTATCCTCTATCCTATCCTCTATCCTATCCTATCCTCTATCCTATCCTATCCTCTATCCTATCCTATTCTCTATCCTATCCTATCCTCTATCCTAACCTATCCTCTATCCTATCCTATCCTCTATCCTATCCTATCCTCAACGCTATCCTATCCTCTATCCTATCCTATCCTCAACGCTATCCTATCCTCATTACTATCCTATACTCCATTATATCCTATCCGCTATCGTATCATATCCTCTATCCTATAATATCCTCTATCCTATCCAATCCTCTATCCTATCCTCTATCATATCCTCTATCCTATCCTATCGTCTATCCTATCCTCTATCCTATCCTATCCTCTATCCTATCCTCTATCCTATCCTATCCTCTATCCTATCCTATCCTATCCTCTATCCTATCCAATCTCTATCGTCTCCTTTCCTCTATCCTATCCAATCCCCTATCCTATCTTCTATCGTCTCCTGTCCTCTATCCTATCCAATCCCCTATCCTATCCTCCATCCTATCCTATCCTCTATCCTAACCTATCCTCTGTCTTATCCTATCCTCTATCCTATCCTATCCTGAAACCTATCCTATCCTCATTCCTATCCTATACTCCATTATATCCTATCCGCTATCCTATCATATCCTCTATCCTATCCTCTATCCTATCCTCTATCCTATCCTATCCTCTATCCTATCCTATCCTCTGTCCTATCCTATCCTCTATCCTCTCCTATCCTCTATCCTATCCTATCCTCTATCCTATGCTATCCTCTATCCTATCCTATCCTCTATCCTATCCTATCCTCAACGCTATCCTATCCTCATTCCTATCCTATGCTCCATTATATCCTATCCGCTATCCTATCATATCCTCTATCCTATAATATCCTCTATCCTATCCAATCTCTATCGTCTCCTTTCCTCTATCCTATCCAATCCCCTATCTTATCTTCTATCGTCTCCTGTCCTCTATCCTATCCAATCCCCTATCCTATCCCCTATCCTATCCTATCCTCTATCCTATCCTATCCTCTATCCTATCCTATCCTCTATCCTATCCTATCCTCTATCCTAACCTATCCTCTATCCTGTCCTATCCTCTTTCCTATCCTATCCTCTATCCTATCCTACCCTCTATCCTATCCTACCCTCAATTCTATCCTATCCTATGCTCTATCCTATTCTATACTCTATCCTATCCCATCCTCTATCCTATCCTATCCTCTATCCTATCCTATCCTCTATCCTATTCTATCCTCTATCCTAACCTATCCTCTATCCTATCCTATCCTGTATCCTATCCTATCCTCTATCCTATCCTATCCTCTATCCTGTCCTATCCTCTATAATATCGTATCCTCTATCCTATCCTATCCTCTATACTATCCTATCCTCTATCCTATCCTATCCTCAATCCTATCCTATCCTCTATCCTCTCCTATCCTTTATACTAACCAATCCTCTATACTATCCTCTATCCTATCCTATCCTCTATCCTATCCTATCCTCTATCCTATCCTATCCTATCCTCTATCCTATCCTATCCTCTATCCTCTCCTATCCTCTATCCTATCCTATCCTCTATCCTATCCTATCCTATCCTCTATCCTAACCTATCCTCTGACTTATCCTATCCTCTATCCTATCCTATCCTGAAACCTATCCTATCCTCATTCCTCTCCTATACTCCATTATATCCTATCCGCTATCCTATCATATCCTCTATCCTATCCTCTATCCTATCCTCTATCCTATCCTATCCTCTATCCTATCCTATCCTCTATCCTATCCTATCCTCTATCCTCTCCTATCCTCTATCCTATCCTATCCTCTATCCTATGCTATCCTCTATCCTATCCTATCCTCTATCCTATACTATCCGCTATCCTATCCTATTCTCTATCCTATCCTCTCCTGAACCCTATCCTATCCTCCTTCCTAACCTATACTCCATTATATCCTATCCGATATCCTATCATATCCTCTATCCTATCCTATCCTCTATCCTATCCTATCCTATCCTCTATCCTATCCTATCCTCTATCCTATCCTATCCTCTATCCTATCCTATCCTCTATCCTATCCTATCCTCTATCCTATCCTATACTCTATCCTAACCTATCCTCTATCGTATCCTATTCTCTATCCTATCCTATCCTCTATAATATCGTATCCTCTATCATATCCTATCCTCTTGCCTATAATATCATCTACCCTATCCTATCCTCTATCCTATCCAATCCCCTACCCTATCCTCTATCCTATCCTATCCTCTATCGTCTGCTCTATCCTATCCTATCCACTATCATATCCTATCCTCAATGCTATCCTATTCTCTATCCTCACCTATCCTTTATACTATCAAATCCTCTATCCTATCCTATCCTCTATCCTATGCTATCCTCCATCGTCTCCTATCCTCTATCCTATCCAATCCCCTATCCTATCCTCTATCCTATCCTATCCTCTATCCTATCCAATCCCCTATCTTATCATCTATCGTCTCCTGTCCTCTATCCTATCCAATCCCCTATCCTATCCTCTATCCTATCCTATCCTCTATCCTATACTGCCCTCAATCCTATCCTATCCTATGCTCTATCCTATTCTATACTCTATCCTATCCTATCCTCTATCCTATCTTATCCTCTATCCTATCCTATCCTCTATCCTAACCTATCCTCTATCCTATCCTATCCTCTTTCCTATCCTATCCTCTATCCTATCCTATCCTCTATCCTAACCTATCCTATATCCTATCCTACCCTCAATCCTATCCTATCCTATGCTCTATCCTATTCTATACTCTATCCTATCCTATCCTCTACCCTATCCTATCCTCTATCCTATCCTATCCTCTATCCTATCCTATCCTCTATCCTATCCTATCCTCTATCCTATCCTATCCTCTATCCTATCCTATCCTCTATCCTATCCTATCCTCTATCCTATCCTATCCTCAATCCTATCCTATCCTCTATCCTCTCCTATCATTTATACTAACCAATCCTCTATCCTATCCTCTATCCTATCCTATCCTCTATCCTATCCTATCCTCTATCCTATCCTATCCTCTATCCTATCCTATCCTCTATCCTATCCTATCCTCTATTGTATCCTATCCTCCATCCTATCCTATCCTCCATCCTCTCCTATCCTCTATCCTATCCTATCCTCTATCCTATCCTATCCTATCCTCTATCCTAACCTATTCTCTATCTTATCCTTTCCTCCATCCTATCCAATCCCCTATCTTATCTTCTATCGTCTCCTGTCCTCTATCCTATCCAATCCCCTATCCTATCCTCTATCATATCCTATCCTCTATCCTATCCTACCCTCAATCCTATCCTATCCTATGCTCTATCCTATTCTATACCCTATCCTATCCCATCCTCTGTCCTATCCTATCCTCTATCCTATCCTATCCTCTATCCTATCCTATCCTCTATCCTATCCCATCCTCTATCCTATCCAATCCTCTATTCTATCCTCTATCCTATCCTCTATCCTATCCTCTATCCTATCCTATCCTCAACCCTATCCTATCCTCATTCCTATCCTATAGTCCATTATATCCTATCCGCTATCCTATCATATCCTCTATCCTATCCAATCCTCTATCCTATCCTCTATCCTATCCTATCCTGTATCCTATCCTATCCTCTATCCTATCCTATCCTCTATCCTGTCCTATCCTCTATAATATCGTATCCTCTATCATATCCTATCCTCTTTCCTATAATATCATCTATCCTATCCAATCTCTATCGTCTCCTTTCCTCTATCCTATCCAATCCCCTATCCTATCTTCTATCGTCTCCTGTCCTCTATCCTATCCAATAACCTATCCTATCCTCTATCCTATCCTATCCTCTATCCTATCCTATCCCCTATCCTATCCTATCCTCTATCCTATCCTATCCTCTATCCTCTCCTATCCTCTATACTATCTGATCCTCTATCCTATCCTATCCTATCCTCTATCCTAACCTATCCTCTATCTTATCCTATCCTCTATCCTATCCTATCCTCTATCCTATCCTATCCTCAATCCTATCCTATCCTCTATCCTATCCTATCCTCTATCCTGTCCTATCCTCTATAATATCGTATCCTCTATCATATCCTATCCTCTTTCCTATAATATCATCTATCCTATCCAATCTCTATCGTCTCCTTTCCTCTATCCTATCCAATCCCCTATCCTATGTTCTATCGTCTCCTGTCCTCTATCCTATCCAATCCCCTATCCTATCCTCTATCCTATCCTATCCTCTATCCTATCCTATCCTCTATCCTGTCCTATCCTCTTTAATGTCGTATCCTCTATCATATCCTATCCTCTTTCCTATTATATCATCTATCCTATCCAATCTCTATCGTCTCCTTTCCTCTATCCTATCCAATCCCCTATCTTATCTTCTATCGTCTCCTGTCCTATATCCTATCCAATCCCCTATCCTTTCCTCTATCCTATCCCATCCTCTATCCTATCCTATCCTCTATCCTATCCTATCCTCTATCCTATTCTATACTCTATCCTAACCTATCCTCTATCCTATCCTATCCTGTATCCTATCCTGTCCTCTATCCTATCCTATCCTCTATCCTGTCCTATCCTCTATAATATCGTATCCTCTATCCTATCCTATCCTCAATCCTATCCTATCCTCTATCCTCTCCTATCCTTTATACTAACCAATCCTCTATCCTATCCTCTATCCTATCCTATCCTCTATCCTATCCTATCCTCTATCCTATCCTATCCTCTATCCTATCCTCTATCCTCTCCTATCCTCTATCCTATCCTATCCTCTATCCTATCCTATCCTCTATCCTATCTTATCCTATCCTCTATCCTAACCTATCCTCTGTCTTATCCTATCCTCTATCCTATCCTATCCTGAAACCTATCCTATCCTCATTCCTATCCTATACTCCATTATATCCTATCCGCTATCCTATCATATCCTCTTTCCTATAATATCATATATCCTATCCAATCTCTATCGTCTCCTGTCCTCTATCCTATCCAATCCCCTATCCTATCCTCTATCCTATCCTATCCTCTATCCTATCCTATCCTATATCCTATCCTATCCTCTATCCTATCCTATCCTCAATCCTATCCTATCCTCTATCCTCTCCTATCCATTATACTAACCAATCCTCTATCCTATCCTCTATCCTATCCTATCCTCTATCCTATCTTATCCTCTATCCTAACCTATCCTCTATCCTCTCCTATCCTCTATCCTATCCTATCCTCTATGATATCCTATCCTCTATCCTATCCTATCCTCTATCCTAACCTATCCTCTATACTATCCTATCCTCTTTCCTATCCTATCTTCTATCCTATCCTATTCTCTATCCTAACCTATCCTCTATCCTATCCTATCCTCTATCCTATCCTATCCTCAACGCTATCCTATCCTCATTCCTATCCTATAGTCCATTATATCCTATCCGCTATCCTATCCAATCCTCTATCCTATCCTCTATCCTATCCTCTATCCTATCCTATCCTCTATCCTATCCTATCCTCTATCCTATCCTATCCTCTATCATATCCTATCCTCTATCCTATCCTATCCTCTATCCTATCCTATCCTCTATCCTATCCAATCTCTATCGTCTCCTTTCCTCTAACCTATCCAATCCCCTATCCTATCTTCTATCGTCTCCTGTCCTCTATACTATCCAATCCCCTATCCTATCCTCTATCCTATCCTATCCTCTATCCTATCCTATCCTCTATCCTATCCTATCCTCTATCCTATCCTATCCTCAATCCTATCCTATCCTCTATCCTCTCCTATCCGTTATACTAACCAATCCTCTATCCTATCCTCTACAATCCTCTATCCTATCCTCTATCCTATCCTATCCTCTATCCTATCTTATCCTCTATCCTAACCTATCCTCTATCCTCTCCTATCCTCTATCCTATCCTATCCTCTATCCTATGCTATCCTATCCTCTATCCTATCCTATCCTCTATCCTATCCTATCCTCTATCCTATCCTATCCTCTATCCTATCCTATCCTATCCTCTATCCTATCCTATCCTCTATCCTGTCCTATCCTCTATCCTATCCTATCCTCTATCCTATCCTATCCTCTATCCTATCCAATCCTATCCTCTATCCTATCCTATCCTCTATCCTATCCTCTATCCTATCCTATACTCTATCCTAACCTATCCTCTATCCTATCCTATCCTCTATCCTGTCCTATCCTCTTTAATGTCGTATCCTCTATCATATCCTATCCTCTTTCCTATTATATCATCTATCCTATCCAATCTCTATTGTCTCCTTTCCTCTATCCTATCCTATCCTCTATCCTATCCTATCCTCTATCCTATCCGATCCTCTATCCTATCCTATCCTCTATCCTATCCCATCCTCTATCCTATCCTATCCTCTATCCTATCCTATCCTCTATCCTATCCTATCCTCTATCCTAACCTATCCTCTATCCTATCCTATCCTGTATCCTATCCTATCCTCTATCCTATCCTATCCTCTATCCTGTCCTATCCTCTATAATATCGTATCCTCTATCCTATCCTATCCTCTATCCTATCCTATCCTCTATCCTATCCTATCCTCTATCCTATCCTATCCTCAATCCTATCCTATCCTCTATCCTCTCCTATCCTTTATACTAACCAATCCTCTATCCTATCCTCTATCCTATCCTATCCTCAACGCTATCCTATCCTCATTACTATCCTATACTCCATTATATCCAATCTCTATCGTCTCCTTTCCTCTATCCTATCCAATCCCCTATCTTATCTTCTATCGTCTCCTGTCCTATATCCTATCCAATCCCCTATCCTTTCCTCTATCCTATCCCATCCTCTATCCTATCCTATCCTCTATCCTATCCTATCCTCTATCCTATTCTATACTCTATCCTAACCTATCCTCTATCCTATCCTATCCTGTATCCTATCCTGTCCTCTATCCTATCCTATCCTCTATCCTGTCCTATCCTCTATAATATCCTATCCTCTATCCTATCCTATACTCTATCCTATCCTATCCTCAATCCTATCCTATCCTCTATCCTCTCCTATCCTTTATACTAACCAATCCTCTATCCTATCCTCTATCCTATCCTATCCTCTATCCTATCCTATCCTCTATCCTATCCTATCCTCTATCCTATCCTATCCTCTATCCTCTCCTATCCTCTATCCTATCCTATCCTCTATCCTATCCTATCCTCTATCCTATCTTATCCTATCCTCTATCCTAACCTATCCTCTGTCTTATCCTATCCTCTATCCTATCCTATCCTGAAACCTATCCTATCCTCATTCCTATCCTATACTCCATTATATCCTATCCGCTATCCTATCATATCCTCTTTCCTATAATATCATATATCCTATCCAATCTCTATCGTCTCCTTTCCTCTATCCTATCCAATCCCCTATCCTATCTTCTATCGTCTCCTGTCCTCTATCCTATCCAATCCCCTATCCTATCCTCTATCCTATCCTATCCTCTATCCTATCCTATCCTATATCCTATCCTATACTCTATCCTATCCTATCCTCAATCCTATCCTATCCTCTATCCTCTCCTATCCATTATACTAACCAATCCTCTATCCTATCCTCTATCCTATCCTATCCTCTATCCTATCTTATCCTCTATCCTAACCTATCCTCTATCCTCTCCTATCCTCTATCCTATCCTATCCTCTATGATATCCTATCCTCTATCCTATCCTATCCTCTATCCTAACCTATCCTCTATACTATCCTATCCTCTTTCCTATCCTATCTTCTATCCTATCCTATTCTCTATCCTAACCTATCCTCTATCCTATCCTATCCTCTATCCTATCCTATCCTCAACGCTATCCTATCCTCATTCCTATCCTATAGTCCATTATATCCTATCCGCTATCCTATCCAATCCTCTATCCTATCCTCTATCCTATCCTCTATCCTATCCTATCCTCTATCCTATCCTATCCTCTATCCTATCCTATCCTCTATCATATCCTATCCTCTATCCTATCCTATCCTCTATCCTATCCTATCCTCTATCCTATCCTATCCTATCCTCTATCCTATCCAATCTCTATCGTCTCCTTTCCTCTAACCTATCCAATCCCCTATCCTATCTTCTATCGTCTCCTGTCCTCTATACTATCCAATCCCCTATCCTATCCTCTATCCTATCCTATCCTCTATCCTATCCTATCCTCTATCCTATCCTATCCTCTATCCTATCCTATCCTCTATCCTATCCTATCCTCAATCCTATCCTATCCTCTATCCTCTCCTATCCTCTATCCTCTCCTATCCTCTATCCTCTCCTATCCGTTATACTAACCAATCCTCTATCCTATCCTATCCTCTATCCTATCTTATCCTCTATCCTAACCTATCCTCTATCCTCTCCTATCCTCTATCCTATCCTATCCTCAACGCTATCCTATCCTCTATCCTATCCTATCCTCTATCCTAACCTATCCTCTATCCTATCCTATCCTCTTTCGTATCCTATCCTCTATCCTATCCTATTCTCTATCCTAACCTATCCTCTATCCTATCCTATCCTCTATCCTATCCTATCCTCAACGCTATCCTATCCTCATTCCTATCCTATACTCCATTATATCCTATCCGCTATCCTATCATATCCTCTATCCTATAAAATCCTCTATCTTATCCAATCCTCTATCCTATCCTCTATCCTATCCAATCCTCTATCCTATCTTCTATCGTCTCCTGTCCTCTATACTATCCAATCCCCTATCCTATCCTCTATCCTATCCTATCCTCTATCCTATCCTATCCTCTATCCTATCCTATCCTCTATCCTATCCTATCCTCAATCCTATCCTATCCTCTATCCTCTCCTATCCGTTATACTAACCAATCCTCTATCCTATCCTCTATCCTATCCTATCCTCTATCCTATCTTATCCTCTATCCTAACCTATCCTCTATCCTCTCCTATCCTCTATCCTATCCTATCCTCAACGCTATCCTATCCTCTATCCTATCCTATCCTCTATCCTAACCTATCCTCTATCCTATCCTATCCTCTTTCGTATCCTATCCTCTATCCTATCCTATTCTCTATCCTAACCTATCCTCTATCCTATCCTATCCTCTATCCTATCCTATCCTCAACGCTATCCTATCCTCATTCCTATCCTATACTCCATTATATCCTATCCGCTATCCTATCATATCCTCTATCCTATAAAATCCTCTATCTTATCCAATCCTCTATCCTATCCTCTATCCTATCCAATCCTCTATCCTATCCTCTATCCTATCCTCTATCCTATCCTATCCTCTATCCTATCCTATTCTCTATCCTATCCTATCCTCTATCCTAACCTATCCTCTATCCTATCCTATCCTCTATCCTATCCTATCCTCTATCCTATCCTATCCTCTATCCTATCATATCCTCAATCCTATCCTATCCTCTATCCTATCCTATCCTCAATCCTATCCTATCCTCTATCCTCTCCTATCCCCTATCTTATCTTCTATCGTCTCCTGTCATCTATCCTATCCAATCCCCTATCCTATCCTCTATCCTATCCTATTATCTATCCTATCCTACCCTCAATCCTATCCTATCCTATGCTCTATCCTATCCTATCCTCTATCCTATCCTATCCTCTATCCTATCCTATCCTCTATCCTATCCTATCCTCTATCCTATCATATCCTCTATCCTATCCTATCCTCTATCCTATCCTATCCTCTATCCTATCCTATCCTCTATCCTATACTATCCTCTATCCTATCCTATCCTCTATCCTATCCTATCCTCTACCCTATCCTATCTTCTATCCTATCCTATCCTCTATCCTATCCTATCCTCTATCCTATCCTATCCTCTATCCCATCCTATCCTCTATCCTATCCTCTCCTCTATGCTATCCTATCCTCTATCCTATGCTATCCTATCCTCTATCCTATCCTATCCTCTATCCTATCCTATCCTCTATCCTATCCTATCCTCTATCCTATCCTATCCTATCCTCTATCCTATCCTATCCTCTATCCTGTCCTATCCTCTATCCTATCCTATCCTCTATCCTATCCTATCCTCTATCCTATCCTATCCTATCCTCTATCCTATCCTATCCTCTATCCTATCCTATCCTCTATCCTATCCTCTATCCTATCCTATACTCTATCCTAACCTATCCTCTATCCTATCCTATACTCTATCCTGTCCTATCCTCTTTAATGTCGTATCCTCTATCATATCCTATCCTCTTTCCTATTATATCATCTATCCTATCCAATCTCTATTGTCTCCTTTCCTCTATCCTATCCTATCCTCTATCCTATCCTATCCTCTATCCTATCCGATCCTCTATCCTATCCTATTCTCTATCCTATCCCATCCTCTATCCTATCCTATCCTCTATCCTATCCTATCCTCTATCCTATCCTATCCTCTATCCTAACCTATCCTCTATCCTATCCTATCCTGTATCCTATCCTATCCTCTATCCTATCCTATCCTCTATCCTGTCCTATCCTCTATAATATCGTATCCTCTATCCTATCCTATCCTCTATCCTATCCTATCCTCTATCCTATCCTATCCTCTATCCTATCCTATCCTCAATCCTATCCTATCCTCTATCCTCTCCTATCCTTTATACTAACCAATCCTCTATCCTATCCTCTATCCTATCCTATCCTCAACGCTATCCTATCCTCATTACTATCCTATACTCCATTATATCCTATCCGCTATCGTATCATATCCTCTATCCTATAATATCCTCTATCCTATCCAATCCTCTATCCTATCCAATCCTCTATCCTATCCTCTATCATATCCTCTATCCTATCCTCTATCGTATCCTATCCTCTATCCTATTCTATCCTCTATCCTATCCTATCCTCTATCGTATCCTATCCTCTATCCTATCCTATCCTCTATCCTGTCCTATCCTCTATAATATCGTATCCTCTATCATATCCTATCCTCTTTCCTATTATATCATCTATCCTATCCAATCTCTATCGTCTCCTGTCCTCTATCCTATCCAATCCCCTATCCTATCCTCTATCCTATCCTATCCTCTATCCTATCCTATCCTCTATCCTAACCTATCCTCTATCATATCCTCTATCCTATCCTATCCTCTATCCTATCCTCTATCCTATCCTCTATCCTATCCTATGCTCTATCCTATCCTATCCTCTATCCTATCCGATCCTCCATCCTATCCTATCCTCTATCCTATCCTATCCTCTATCCTATCCTATCCTCTATCCTATCCTATCCTCTATCCTATCCTATCCTCTGTCCTATCCTATCCTCTATCCTATACTATCCTCTATCCTATCCTATCCTCTATCCTATCCTATCCTATCCTCTATCCTATCCTATCCTCTATCCTATCCTATCCTCTATCCTATCCTATCCTCTATCCTATCCTATCCTCTATCCTATCCTATCCTCTATCCTATCCTATCCTATCCTCTATCCTATCCTATCCTCTATCCTATCCTATCCTCTATCCTATCCGATCCTCTATCCTATCCTATCCTCTATCCTATCCTCTATCCTATCCTCTATCCTATCCTATACTCTATCCTAACCTATCCTCTATCCTATCCTATCCTCTATCCTGTCCTATCCTCTTTAATGTCGTATCCTCTATCATATCCTATCCTCTTTCCTATTATATCATCTATCCTATCCAATCTCTATTGTCTCCTTTCCTCTATCCTATCCTATCCTCTATCCTATCCTATCCTCTATCCTATCCGATCCTCTATCCTATCCTATCCTCTATCCTATCCCATCCTCTATCCTATCCTATCCTCTATCCTATCCTATCCTCTATCCTATCCTATCCTCTATCCTAACCTACCCTCTATCCTATCCTATCCTGTATCCTATCCTATCCTCTATCCTATCCTATCCTCTATCCTGTCCTATCCTCTATAATATCGTATCCTCTATCCTATCCTATCCTCTATCCTATCCTATCCTCTATCCTATCCTATCCTCTATCCTATCCTATCCTCAATCCTATCCTATCCTCTATCCTCTCCTATCCTTTATACTAACCAATCCTCTATCCTATCCTCTATCCTATCCTATCCTCAACGCTATCCTATCCTCATTACTATCCTATACTCCATTATATCCTATCCGCTATCGTATCATATCCTCTATCCTATAATATCCTCTATCCTATCCAATCCTCTATCCTATCCAATCCTCTATCCTATCCTCTATCATATCCTCTATCCTATCCTCTATCGTATCCTATCCTCTATCCTATTCTATCCTCTATCCTATCCTATCCTCTATCGTATCCTATCCTCTATCCTATCCTATCCTCTATCCTGTCCTATCCTCTATAATATCGTATCCTCTATCATATCCTATCCTCTTTCCTATTATATCATCTATCCTATCCAATCTCTATCGTCTCCTGTCCTCTATCCTATCCAATCCCCTATCCTATCCTCTATCCTATCCTATCCTCTATCCTATCCTATCCTCTATCCTAACCTATCCTCTATCATATCCTCTATCCTATCCTATCCTCTATCCTATCCTCTATCCTATCCTCTATCCTATCCTATGCTCTATCCTATCCTATCCTCTATCCTATCCGATCCTCCATCCTATCCTATCCTCTATCCTATCCTATCCTCTATCCTATCCTATCCTCTATCCTATCCTATCCTCTATCCTATCCTATCCTCTGTCCTATCCTATCCTCTATCCTATACTATCCTCTATCCTATCCTATCCTCTATCCTATCCTATCCTATCCTCTATCCTATCCTATCCTCTATCCTATCCTATCCTCTATCCTATCCTATCCTCTATCCTATCCTATCCTCTATCCTATCCTATCCTCTATCCTATCCTATCCTCTATCCTATCCTATCCTCTATCCTATCCTATCCTATCCTCTATCCTATCCTATCCTCTATCCTATCCTATCCTCTATCCTATCCTCTATCCTATCCTCTATCCTATCCTATACTCTATCCTAACCTATCCTCTATCCTATCCTATCCTCTATCCTGTCCTATCCTCTTTAATGTCGTATCCTCTATCATATCCTATCCTCTTTCCTATTATATCATCTATCCTATCCAATCTCTATTGTCTCCTTTCCTCTATCCTATCCTATCCTCTATCCTATCCTATCCTCTATCCTATCCGATCCTCTATCCTATCCTATCCTCTATCCTATCCCATCCTCTATCCTATCCTATCCTCTATCCTATCCTATCCTCTATCCTATCCTATCCTCTATCCTAACCTATCCTCTATCCTATCCTATCCTGTATCCTATCCTATCCTCTATCCTATCCTATCCTCTATCCTGTCCTATCCTCTATAATATCGTATCCTCTATCCTATCCTATCCTCTATCCTATCCTATCCTCTATCCTATCCTATCCTCTATCCTATCCTATCCTCAATCCTATCCTATCCTCTATCCTCTCCTATCCTTTATACTAACCAATCCTCTATCCTATCCTCTATCCTATCCTATCCTCAACGCTATCCTATCCTCATTACTATCCTATACTCCATTATATCCTATCCGCTATCGTATCATATCCTCTATCCTATAATATCCTCTATCCTATCCAATCCTCTATCCTATCCAATCCTCTATCCTATCCAATCCTCTATCCTATCCTCTATCCTATCCTCTATCCTATCCTCTATCCTATCCTCTATCCTATCCTATACTCTATCCTAACCTATCCTCTATCCTATCCTATCCTCTATCCTGTCCTATCCTCTTTAATGTCGTATCCTCTATCATATCCTATCCTCTTTCCTATTATATCATCTATCCTATCCAATCTCTATTGTCTCCTTTCCTCTATCCTATCCTATCCTCTATCCTATCCTATCCTCTATCGTATCCTATCCTCTATCCTATTCTATCCTCTATCCTATCCTATCCTCTATCCTATCCTATCCTCTATCCTATCCTATCCTCTATCCTGTCCTATCCTCTACAATATCGTATCCTCTATCATATCCTATCCTCTTTCCTATTATATCATCTATCCTATCCAATCTCTATCGTCTCCTGTCCTCTATCCTATCCAATCCCCTATCCTATCCTCTATCCTATCCTATCCTCTATCCTATCCTATCCTATCCTCTATCCTATCCTATCCTCTATCCTATCCTATCCTCTATCCTATCCTCTATCCTATCCTCTATCCTATCCTATACTCTATCCTAACCTATCCTCTATCCTATCCTATCCTCTATCCTGTCCTATCCTCTTTAATGTCGTATCCTCTATCATATCCTATCCTCTTTCCTATTATATCATCTATCCTATCCAATCTCTATCGTCTCCTTTCCTCTATCCTATCCTATCCTCTATCCTATCCTATCCTCTATCCTATCCGATCCTCTATCCTATCCTATCCTCTATCCTATCCCATCCTCTATCCTATCCTATCCTCTATCCTATCCTATCCTCTATCCTCTCCTATCCTTTATACTAACCAATCCTCTATCCTGTCCTATCCTCTATAATATCGTATCCTCTATCATATCCTATCCTCTTTCCTATTATATCATCTATCCTATCCAATCTCTATCGTCTCCTGTCCTCTATCCTATCCAATCCCCTATCCTATCCTCTATCCTATCCTATCCTCTATCCTATCCTATCCTCTATCCTAACCTATCCTCTATCATATCCTCTATCCTATCCTATCCTCTATCCTACCCTATCCTCTATCCTATCCTATCCTCTATCCTGTCCTATCCTCTTTAATGTCGTATCCTCTATCCTATCCTATCCTCTATCCTGTCCTATCCTCTATAATATCGTATCCTCTACCATATCCTATCCTCTTTCCTATTATATCATCTATCCTATCCAATCTCTATCGTCTCCTGTCCTCTATCCTATCCAATCCCCTATCCTATCCTCTATCCTATCCTATCCTCTATCCTATCCTATCCTCTATCCTAACCTATCCTCTATCATATCCTCTATCCTATCCTATCCTCTATCCTATCCTCTATCCTATCCTCTATCCTATCCTATGCTCTATCCTATCCTATCCTCTATCCTATCCGATCCTCCATCCTATCCTATCCTCTATCCTATCCTATCCTCTATCCTATCCTATCCTCTATCCTATCCTATCCTCTATCCTATCCTATCCTCTGTCCTATCCTATCCTCTATCCTATACTATCCTCTATCCTATCCTATCCTCTATCCTATCCTATCCTATCCTCTATCCTATCCTATCCTCTATCCTATCCTATCCTCTATCCTATCCTATCCTCTATCCTATCCTATCCTCTATCCTATCCTATCCTCTATCCTATCCTATCCTCTATCCTATCCTATCCTCTATCCTATCCTATCCTCTATCCTATCCTATCCTATCCTCTATCCTATCCTATCCTCTATCCTATCCTATCCTCTATCCTATCCTCTATCCTATCCTCTATCCTATCCTCTATCCTATCCTATACTCTATCCTAACCTATCCTCTATCCTATCCTATCCTCTATCCTGTCCTATCCTCTTTAATGTCGTATCCTCTATCATATCCTATCCTCTTTCCTATTATATCATCTATCCTATCCAATCTCTATTGTCTCCTTTCCTCTATCCTATCCTATCCTCTATCCTATCCTATCCTCTATCCTATCCGATCCTCTATCCTATCCTATCCTCTATCCTATCCCATCCTCTATCCTATCCTATCCTCTATCCTATCCTATCCTCTATCCTATCCTATCCTCTATCCTAACCTATCCTCTATCCTATCCTATCCTGTATCCTATCCTATCCTCTATCCTATCCTATCCTCTATCCTGTCCTATCCTCTATAATATCGTATCCTCTATCCTATCCTATCCTCTATCCTATCCTATCCTCTATCCTATCCTATCTTCTATCCTATCCTATCCTCAATCCTATCCTATCCTCTATCCTCTCCTATCCTTTATACTAACCAATCCTCTATCCTATCCTCTATCCTATCCTATCCTCAACGCTATCCTATCCTCATTACTATCCTATACTCCATTATATCCTATCCGCTATCGTATCATATCCTCTATCCTATAATATCCTCTATCCTATCCAATCCTCTATCCTATCCAATCCTCTATCCTATCCAATCCTCTATCCTATCCTCTATCATATCCTCTATCCTATCCTCTATCGTATCCTATCCTCTATCCTATTCTATCCTCTATCCTATCCTATCCTCTATCCTATCCTATCCTCTATCCTATCCTATCCTCTATCCTGTCCTATCCTCTACAATATCGTATCCTCTATCATATCCTATCCTCTTTCCTATTATATCATCTATCCTATCCAATCTCTATCGTCTCCTGTCCTCTATCCTATCCAATCCCCTATCCTATCCTCTATCCTATCCTATCCTCTATCCTATCCTATCCTATCCTCTATCCTATCCTATCCTCTATCCTATCCTATCCTCTATCCTATCCTCTATCCTATCCTCTATCCTATCCTATACTCTATCCTAACCTATCCTCTATCCTATCCTATCCTCTATCCTGTCCTATCCTCTTTAATGTCGTATCCTCTATCATATCCTATCCTCTTTCCTATTATATCATCTATCCTATCCAATCTCTATCGTCTCCTTTCCTCTATCCTATCCTATCCTCTATCCTATCCTATCCTCTATCCTATCCGATCCTCTATCCTATCCTATCCTCTATCCTATCCCATCCTCTATCCTATCCTATCCTCTATCCTATCCTATCCTCTATCCTCTCCTATCCTTTATACTAACCAATCCTCTATCCTGTCCTATCCTCTATAATATCGTATCCTCTATCATATCCTATCCTCTTTCCTATTATATCATCTATCCTATCCAATCTCTATCGTCTCCTGTCCTCTATCCTATCCAATCCCCTATCCTATCCTCTATCCTATCCTATCCTCTATCCTATCCTATCCTCTATCCTAACCTATCCTCTATCATATCCTCTATCCTATCCTATCCTCTATCCTACCCTATCCTCTATCCTATCCTATCCTCTATCCTGTCCTATCCTCTTTAATGTCGTATCCTCTATCATATCCTATCCTCTTTCCTATTATATCATCTATCCTATCCAATCTCTATCGTCTCCTTTACTCTATCCTATCCAATCCCCTATCTTATCTTCTATCGTCTCCTGTCCTATATCCTATCCAATCCCCTATCCTGTCCTCTATCCTATCCTATCCTCTATCCTATCCTACCCTCAATCCTATCCTATCCTATGCTCTATCCTATTCTATACTCTATCCTATCCCATCCTCTATCCTATCCTATCCTCTATCCTATCCTATCCTCTATCCTATCCTATCCTCTATCCTATCCTATCCTCAATCCTATCCTATCCTCTATCCTCTCCTATCCTTTATACTAACCAATCCTCTATCCTATCCTCTATCCTATCCTATCCTCAACGCTATCCTATCCTCATTACTATCCTATACTCCATTATATCCTATCCGCTATCGTATCATATCCTCTATCCTATAATATCCTCTATCCTATCCAATCCTCTATCCTATCCAATCCTCTATCCTATCCAATCCTCTATCCTATCCAATCCTCTATCCTATCCTCTATCATATCCTCTATCCTATCCTCTATCGTATCCTATCCTCTATCCTATTCTATCCTCTATCCTATCCTATCCTCTATCCTATCCTATCCTCTATCCTATCCTATCCTCTATCCTGTCCTATCCTCTACAATATCGTATCCTCTATCATATCCTATCCTCTTTCCTATTATATCATCTATCCTATCCAATCTCTATCGTCTCCTGTCCTCTATCCTATCCAATCCCCTATCCTATCCTCTATCCTATCCTATCCTCTATCCTATCCTATCCTATCCTCTATCCTATCCTATCCTCTATCCTATCCTATCCTCTATCCTATCCTCTATCCTATCCTCTATCCTATCCTATACTCTATCCTAACCTATCCTCTATCCTATCCTATCCTCTATCCTGTCCTATCCTCTTTAATGTCGTATCCTCTATCATATCCTATCCTCTTTCCTATTATATCATCTATCCTATCCAATCTCTATCGTCTCCTTTCCTCTATCCTATCCTATCCTCTATCCTATCCTATCCTCTATCCTATCCGATCCTCTATCCTATCCTATCCTCTATCCTATCCCATCCTCTATCCTATCCTATCCTCTATCCTATCCTATCCTCTATCCTCTCCTATCCTTTATACTAACCAATCCTCTATCCTGTCCTATCCTCTATAATATCGTATCCTCTATCATATCCTATCCTCTTTCCTATTATATCATCTATCCTATCCAATCTCTATCGTCTCCTGTCCTCTATCCTATCCAATCCCCTATCCTATCCTCTATCCTATCCTATCCTCTATCCTATCCTATCCTCTATCCTAACCTATCCTCTATCATATCCTCTATCCTATCCTATCCTCTATCCTACCCTATCCTCTATCCTATCCTATCCTCTATCCTGTCCTATCCTCTTTAATGTCGTATCCTCTATCATATCCTATCCTCTTTCCTATTATATCATCTATCCTATCCAATCTCTATCGTCTCCTTTACTCTATCCTATCCAATCCCCTATCTTATCTTCTATCGTCTCCTGTCCTATATCCTATCCAATCCCCTATCCTGTCCTCTATCCTATCCTATCCTCTATCCTATCCTACCCTCAATCCTATCCTATCCTATGCTCTATCCTATTCTATACTCTATCCTATCCCATCCTCTATCCTATCCTATCCTCTATCCTATCCTATCCTCTATCCTATCCTATCCTCTATCCTATCCTATCCTCTATCCTATCCTATCCTCTATCCTAACCTATCCTCTATCCTATCCTATCCTGTATCCTATCCTATCCTCTATCCTATCCTATCCTCTATCCTGTCCTATCCTCTATAATATCGTATCCTCTATCCTATCCTATCCTCTATCCTATCCTATCCTCTATCCTATCCCATCCTATCCTCTATCCTATCCTATCCTCTATCCTATCCTATCCTCTATCCTATCCTATCCTCTATCCTATCCCAGCCTATCCTCTATCCTATCCAATCGTCTATCCTATCCTCTATCATATCCTCTATCCTATCCTATCCTCTATCCTATCCTCTATCCTATCCTATCCTCTATCCTATCCTACCCTCAATCCTATCCTATCCTATGCTCTATCCTATTCTATACTCTATCCTATCCCATCCTCTATCCTATCCTATCCTATCCTCTATCCTATCCTATCCTCTATCCTATCCTATCCTCTATCCTAACCTATCCTCTATCCTATCCTATCCTCTATCCAATCCTATCCTGTATCCTATCCTATCCTCTATCCTATCCTATCCTCTATCCTGTCCTATCCTCTATAGTATCGTATACTCTATCATATCCTATCCTCTTTCCTATAATATCATCTATCCTATCCAATCTCTATCGTCTCCTTTCCTCTATCCTATCCAATCCCCTATCCTATCTTCTATCGTCTCCTGTCATCTATCCTATCCAATCCCCTATCCTATCCTCTATCCTATCCTATCCTCTATCCTACCCTCAATCCTATCCTATCCTATGCTCTATCCTATCCTATCCTCAATCCTATCCTATCCTCTATCCTCTCCTATCCTTTATACTAACCAATCCTCTATCCTATCCTCTATCCTATCCTATCCTCTATCCTATCCTATCCTCTATCCTATCCTATCCTCTATCCTATCCTATCCTCTATCCTATCCTATCCTCTATCCTATCCTATCCTCTATCCTATCCTATCCTCTATCCTATCCTATCCTCTATCCTATCCTATCCTCTATCCTATCCCATCGTATCCTCTATCCTATCCTATCCTCTATCCTAACCTATCCTCTATCCTATCCTATCCTGTATCCTATCCTATCCTCAACGCTATCCTATCCTCATTACTATCCTATACTCCATTATATCCTATCCGGTATCGTATCATATCCTCTATCCTATAATATCCTCTATCCTATCCAATCCTCTATCCTATCCTCTATCATATCCTCTATTCTATCCTATCCTCTATCCTATCCTCTATCCTTTATACTAACCAATCCTCTCTCCTATCCTCTATCCTATCCTATCCTCTATCCTATCCTATCCTCTATCCTATCCTATCCTCTATCCTATCCTATCCTCTATCCTATCCTATCCTCTATCCTATCCTATCCTCTATCCTATCCTATCCTCTATCCTATCCTCTATCCTATCCTATCCTCTATCCTATCCTATCCTCTATCCTATCCTATCCTCTATCCTATCCTATCCTCTATCCTAACCTATCCTCTATCCTATCCTATACTCTATCCTAACCTATCCTCTATCCTATCCTATTCTCTATACTATCCTATCCTCTATAATATCGTATCCTCTATCATATCCTATCCTCTTGCCTATAATATCATCTACCCTATCCTATCCTCTATCCTATCCAATCTCCTACCCTATCCTCTATCCTATCCTATCCTCTATCGTCTGCTCTATCCTATCCAATCCTCTATCGTCTGCTCCATCCTATCCTATCCACTATCCTATCCTATCCACAATGCTATCCTATTCTCTATCCTCACCTATCCTTTATACTATCCAATCCTCTATCCTAACCTATCCTCTATCCTATCCTATCCTCTTTCCTATCCTATCCTCTATTGTATCCTATCCTCTATCCTAACCTATCCTCTATCCTATCCTATCCTCTATCCTATCCTATCCTCTATCCTATCCTCTATCCTATCCTATCCTATCCTCTATCCTATCCTCTATCCTATCCTATCCTCAACGCTATCCTATCCTCATTACTATCGTATACTCCATTATATCCTATCCGCTATCGTATCATATCCTCTATCCTATAATATCCTCTATCCTATCCAATCGTCTATCCTATTCTCTATCATATCCTCTATCCTATCCTATCCTCTATCCTATCCTCTATCCTATCCTCTATCCTATCCTCTATCCTATCCTCTATCCTATCCTCTATCCTATCCTATCCTCTATCCTATCCTATCCTCTATCCTATCCTATCCTCTATCCTGTCCTATCCTCTATCCTATCCTATCCTCTATCCTATCCTATACTCTATCCTCTCCTATCCTTTATACTAACCAATCCTCTATCCTATCCTCTATCCTATCCTATCCTCTATCCTATCCTATCCTCTATCCTATCCTATCCTCTATCCTATCCTATCCTCTATCCTATCCTATCCTCTATCCTATCCTATCCTCTATCCTATCCTATCCTCTATCCTATCCTATCCTCTATACTATCCTATCCTCTATCCTATCCTATCCTCTATCCTATCCTATCCTCTATCCTATCCTATCCTCTATCCTATCCTATCCTCTATCCTATCCTATCCTCTATCGTCTGCTCTATCCTATCCTATCCACTATCCTATCCTATCCACAATGCTATCCTATTCTCTATCCTCACCTATCCTTTATACTATCCAATCCTCTATCCTAACCTATCCTCTATCCTATCCTATCCTCTTTCCTATCCTATCCTCTATCCTATCCTATCCTCTATCCTAACCTACCCTCTATCCTATCCTCTATCCTATCCTATCCTCAACGCTATCCTATCCTCATTCCTATCCTATACTTCATTATATCCTATCCGCTATCCTATCATATCCTCTATCCTATAATATCCTCTATCCTATCCTCTATCCTATCCTCTATCCTATCCTATCCTCTATCCTATCCTATCCTCTATCCTATCCTCTATCCTATCCTCTATCCTATCCTATCCTCTATCCTATCCTATCCTCTATCCTATCCTATCCTCTATCCTATCCTATCCTCTATCCTATCCTATCCTCTATCCTATCCTATCCTCTATCCTAACCTATCCTCTATCCTATCCTATCCTCTATCCTATCCTAACCTCAACGCTATCCTATCCTCATTACTATCCTATACTCCATTATATCCTATCCGCTATCGTATCATATCCTCTATCCTATAATATCCTCTATCCTATCCAATCCTCTATCCTATCCTCTATCATATACTCTATCCTATCCTATCCTCTATCCTATCCTCTATCCTATCCTATCCTCTATCCTCTCCTATCCTTTATACTAACCAATCCTCTATCCTATCCTCTATCCTATCCTATCCTCTATCCTCTCCTATCCTTTATACTAACCAATCCTCTATCCTATCCTATTCTCTATCCTATCCTATCCTCTATCCTATCCTATCCTCTATCCTATCCTATCCTCTATCCTATCCTATCCTCTATCCTATCCTATCCTCTATCCTATCCTATCCTCTATCCTATCCTATCCTCTATCCCATCCTATCCTCTATCCTATCCTATCCTATCCTCTATCCTAACCTATCCTCTATCTTATCCAATCGTCTATCCTATCCTATCCTCTATCCTATCCTATCCTCTATCCTATCCAATCCCCTATCCTATCCTCGATCCTATCCTATCCTCTATCCTATCCTACCCTCCATCCTGTCCTATCCTCTATAATATCGTATACTCTATCATATCCTATCCTCTTTCCTATAATATCATCTATCCTATCCAATCTCTATCGTCTCCTTTCCTCTATCCTATCCAATCCCCTATCCTATCTTCTATCGTCTCCTGTCATCTATCCTATCCAATCCCCTATCCTATCCTCTATCCTATCCTATCCTCTATCCTACCCTCAATCCTATCCTATCCTATGCTCTATCCTATCCTATCCTCAATCCTATCCTATCCTCTATCCTATCCTATCCTCTATCCTATCCTATCCTCTATCCTATCCTATCGTATCCTCTATCCTATCCTATCCTCTATCCTATCCTATCCTCTATCCTATAATATCCTCTATCCTATCCAATCCTCTATCCTATCCTCTATCATATCCTCTATCCTATCCTATCCTCTATCCTATCCTCTATCCTATCCTATCCTCTATCCTCTCCTATTCTTTATACTAACCAATCCTCTATCCTATCCTCTATCCTATCCTATTCTCTATCCTATCCTATCCTCTATCCTATCCTATCCTCTATCCTATCCTATCCTCTATCCTATCCTATCCTCTATCCTATCCTATCCTCTATCCTATCCTATCCTCTATCCTATCCTATCCTCTATCCTAACCTATCCTCTATCCTATCCTATCCTCTATCCTATCCTATCCTCAACGCTATCCTATCCTCATTACTATCCTATACTCCATTATATCCTATCCGCTATCGTATCATATCCTCTATCCTATAATATCCTCTATCCTATCCAATCCTCTATCCTATCCTCTATCATATCCTCTATCCTATCCTATCCTCTATCCTATCCTCTATCCTATCCTATCCTCTATCCTCTCCTATCCTTTATACTAACCAATCCTCTATCCTATCCTCTATCCTATCCTATCCTCTATCCTCTCCTATCCTTTATACTAACCAATCCTCTATCCTATCCTATTCTCTATCCTATCCTATCCTCTATCCTATCCTATCCTCTATCCTATCCTATCCTCTATCCTATCCTATCCTCTATCCTCTCCTATCCTCTATCCTATCCTATCCTCTATCCCATCCTATCCTCTATCCTATCCTATCCTATCCTCTATCCTAACCTATCCTCTATCTTATCCAATCGTCTATCCTATCCTATCCTCTATCCTATCCTATCCTCCATCGTCTCCTATCCTCTATCCTATCCAATCCCCTATCCTATCCTCGATCCTATCCTATCCTCTATCCTATCCTACCCTCCATCCTGTCCTATCCTCTATAATATCGTATACTCTATCATATCCTATCCTCTTTCCTATAATATCATCTATCCTATCCAATCTCTATCGTCTCCTTTCCTCTATCCTATCCAATCCCCTATCCTATCTTCTATCGTCTCCTGTCATCTATCCTATCCAATCCCCTATCCTATCCTCTATCCTATCCTATCCTCTATCCTACCCTCAATCCTATCCTATCCTATGCTCTATCCTATCCTATCCTCAATCCTATCCTATCCTCTATCCTATCCTATCCTCTATCCTATCCTATCCTCTATCCTATCCTATCGTATCCTCTATCCTATCCTATCCTCTATCCTATCCTATCCTCTATCCTATCCTATCCTCTATGCTATCCTATCCTCTATCCTATCCTATCCTCTATCCTATCCTATCCTCTATCCTAACCTATCCTCTATCCTATCCTATCCCCTATCCTATCCTATCCTCAACGCTATCCTATCCTCATTACTATCCTATACTCCATTATATCCTATCCGCTATCGTATCATATCCTCTATCCTATAATATCCTCTATCCTATCCTCTATCATATCCTCTATCCTATCCTATCCTCTATCCTATCCTCTATCCTATCCTATCCTCTATCCTCTCCTATCCTTTATACTAACCAATCCTCTATCCTATCCTCTATCCTATCCTATTCTCTATCCTATCCTATCCTCTATCCTATCCTATCCTCTATCCTATCCTATCCTCTATCCTATCCTATCCTCTATCCTATCCTATCCTCTATCCTATCCTATCCTCTATCCTATCCTATCCTCTATCCTATCCTATCCTCAATCCTATCCTATCCTATCCTCTATCCTAACCTATCCTCTATCTTATCCAATCGTCTATCCTATCCTATCCTCTATCCTATCCTATCCTCCATCGTCTCCTATCCTCTATCCTATCCAATCCCCTATCCTATCCTCGATCCTATCCTATCCTCTATCCTATCCTACCCTCTATCCTGTCCTATCCTCTATAATCTCGTATACTCTATCATATCCTATCCTCTTTCCTATAATATCATCTATCCTATCCAATCTCTATCGTCTCCTTTCCTCTATCCTATCCAATCCCCTATCCTATCTTCTATCGTCTCCTGTCATCTATCCTATCCAATCCCCTATCCTATCCTCTATCCTATCCTATCCTCTATCCTACCCTCAATCCTATCCTATCCTATGCTCTATCCTATCCTATCCTCAATCCTATCCTATCCTCTATCCTATCCTATCCTCTATCCTATCCTATCCTCTATCCTATCCTATCGTATCCTCTATCCTATCCTATCCTCTATCCTATCCTATCCTCTATCCTATCCTATCCTCTATGCTATCCTATCCTCTATCCTATCCTATCCTCTATCCTATCCTATCCTCTATCCTATCCTATCCTATCCTCCATCCTATCCTATCCTCTATCCTATCCTATCCTCTATCCTATCCTCTCCTCTATCCTATCCTATCCTCTATCCTATCCTATACTCTATCCTAACCTATCCTCTATCCTATCCTATTCTCTATACTATCCTATCCTCTATAATATCGTATCCTCTATCATATCCTATCCTCTTGCCTATAATATCATCTACCCTATCCTATCCTCTATCCTATCCAATCTCCTACCCTATCCTATCCTCTATCCTATCCAATCTCCTACCCTATCCTCTATCCTATCCTATCCTCTATCGTCTGCTCTATCCTATTATATCCTCTATCGTCTGCTCTATCCTATCCTATCCACTATCCTATCCTATCCACAATGCTATCCTATTCTCTATCCTCACCTATCCTTTATACTATCCAATCCTCTATCGTAACCTATCCTCTATCCTATCCTATCCTCTTTCCTATCCTATCCTCTATCCTATCCTATCCTCTATCCTAACCTACCCTCTATCCTATCCAATCCTCTATCCTATCCTATCCTCAACGCTATCCTATCCTCATTCCTATCCTATACTCCATTATATCCTATCCGCTATCCTATCATATCCTCTATCCTATAATATCCTCTATCCTATCCAATCCTCTATCCTATCCTCTATCCTATCCTCTATCCTATCCTATCCTCTATCCTATCCTATCCTCTATCCTATCCTATCCTCTATCCTATCCTATCCTCTATCCTATCCTATCCTCTATCCTATCCTATCCTCTATCTTATCCTATCCTCTATCCTATCCTATCCTCTATCCTAACCTATCCTCTATCCTATCCTATCCTCTATCCTATCCTATCCTCAACGCTATCCTATCCTCATTACTATCCTATACTCCATTATATCCTATCCGCTATCGTATCATATCCTCTATCCTATAATATCCTCTATCCTATCCAATCCTCTATCCTATCCTCTATCATATCCTCTATCCTATCCTATCCTCTATCCTATCCTCTATCCTATCCTATCCTCTATCCTCTCCTATCCTTTATACTAAATTATCCTCTATCCTATCCTCTATCCTATCCTATCCTCTATCCTATCCTATCCTCTATCCTATCCTATCCTCTATCCTATCCTATCCTCTATGCTATCCTATCCTCTATCCTATCCTATCCTCTATCCTATCCTATCCTCTATCCTATCCTATCCTATCCTCTATCCTAACCTATCCTCTATCTTATCCAATCGGCTATCCTATCCTATCCTCTATCCTATCCTATCCTCCATCGTCTCCTATCCTCTATCCTATCCAATCCCCTATCCTATCCTCGATCCTATCCTATCCTCTATCGTTTGCTCTATCCTATCCTATCCACTATCCTATCCTATCCTCAATGCTATCCTATTCTCTATCCTCACCTATCCATTATACTATCCAATCCTCTATCCTATCCTATCCTCTATCCTATGCAATCCTCCATCGTCTCCTATCCTCTATCCTATCCAATCCCCTATCCTATCCTCTATCCTATCCTATCCTCTATCCTATCCTATCCTCTATCCTATCCTATCCTCTATCCTATCCTATCCTATCCTCTATCCTATCCTATCCTCTATGCTATCCTATCCTCTATCCTATCCTATCCTCTATCCTATCCTATCCTCTATCCTATCCTATCCTCTATCCTATCCTATCCTATCCTCTATCCTAACCTATCCTCTATCTTATCCAATCGTCTATCCTATCCTATCCTCTATCCTATCCTATCCTCCATCGTCTCCTATCCTCTATCCTATCCAATCCCCTATCCTATCCTCGATCCTATCCTATCCTCTATCGTCTGCTCTATCCTATCCTATCCACTATCCTATCCTATCCTCTATCCTATCCTATCCTCTATCCTATCCTATCCTCTATCCTATCCTATCCTCTATCCTAACCTATCCTCTATCCTATCCTATCCTCTATCCTATCCTATCCTCAACGCTATCCTATCCTCATTACTATCGTATACTCCATTATATCCTATCCGCTATCGTATCATATCCTCTATCCTATAATATCCTCTATCCTATCCAATCGTCTATCCAATCCTCTTTCATATCCCCTATCCTATCCTATCCTCTATCCTATCCTCTATCCTATCCTATCCTCTATCCTATCCTATCCTCTATCCTATCCTATCCTCTATCCTATCCTATCCTCTATCCTATCCTATCCTCTATCCTATCCTATCCTCTATCCTATCCTATCCTCTATCCTATCCTATCCTCTATCCTATCCTATCCTCTATCCTATCCTATCCTATCCTATCCTCTATCCTATCCTATCCTCTATCCTATCCTATCCTATCCTCTATCCTATCCTATCCTCTATCCTATCCTATCCTCTATCCTATCCTACCCTCAATCCTATCCTATCCTATGCTCTATCCTATTCTATACTCTATCCTATCCCATCCTCTATCCTATCCTATCCTCTATCCTATCCTATCCTCTATCCTATCCTATCCTCTATCCTAACCTATCCTCTATCCTATCCTATCCTCTATCCTATCCTATCCTGTATCCTATCCTATCCTCTATCCTATCCTATCCTCTATCCTATCCTATCCTCTATGCTATCCTATCCTCTATCCTATCCTATACTCTATCCTCACCTATCCTTTATACAATCCAATCCTCTATCCTAACCTATCCTCTATCCTATCCTATCCTGTATCCTATCCTATCCTCTATCCTCTCCTATCCTCTATCCTATCCTATCCTCTATCCTATCCTATCCTATCCTCTATCATGTCCTATCCTCTATAAAATCGTATCCTCTATCATATCCTATCCTCTTTCCTAACCTATCCTCTATCCCATCCTATTCTCTATCCTGTCCTATCCTCTATAATATCGTATCCTCTATCATATCCTATCCTCTTGCCTATGATATCATCTACCCTATCGTATCCTCTATCCTATCCAATCTCCTACCCTATCCTCTATCCTATCCTATCCTCTATCGTCTGCTCTATCCTATCCTATCCACTATCCTATCCTATCCTCAATGCTATCCTATTCTCTATCCTCACCTATCCTTTATACTATCCAATCCTCTATCCTAACCTACCCTCTATCCTATCCTATCCTCTTTCCTATCCTATCCTCTATCCTATCCTATCCTCTATCCTAACCTACCCTCTATCCTATCCTATCCTCTATCCTATCCTATCCTCAACGCTATCCTATCCTCATTCCTATCCTATACTCCATTATATCCTATCCGCTATCCTATCATATCCTCTATCCTATAATATCCTCTATCCTATCCAATCCTCTATCCTGTCCTCTATCCTATTCTATCCTCTATCCTATCCTCTATCCTATCCTATCATCTATCCTATCCTATCCTCTATCCTATCCTATCCTCTATCCTATCCTATCCTCTATCCTAACCTATCCTCTATCCTATCCTATCCTCTATCCTATCCTATCCTCAACGCTATCCTATCCTCATTACTATCCTATACTGCATTATATCCTATCCGCTATCGTATCATATCCTCTATCCTATAATATCCTCTATCCTATCCAATCCGCTATCCTATCCTCTATCATATCCTCTATCCTATCCTATCCTCTATCCTATCCTCTATCCTATCCTATCCTCTATCCTCTCCTATCCTTTATACTAACCAATCCTCTATCCTATCCTCTATCCTATCCTATCCTCTATCCTATCCTATCCTCTATCCTATCCTATCCTCTATCCTATCCTATCCTCTATCCTCTCCTATCCTCTATCCTATCCTATCCTCTATCCTATCCTATCCTATCCTGTATCCTGTCCTATCCTCTATAAAATCGTATCCTCTATCATATCCTATCCTCTTTCCTAACCTATCCTCTATCCTATCCTATTCTCTATCCTATCCTATCCTCTATAATATCGTATCCTCTATCATATCCTATCCTCTTGCCTATGATATGATCTACCCTATCGTATCCTCTATCCTATCCAATCTCCTACCCTATCCTCTATCCTATCCTATCCTCTATCGTCTGCTCTATCCTATCCTATCCACTATCCTATCCTATCCTCAATGCTATCCTATTCTCTATCCTCACCTATCCTTTATACTATCCAATCCTCTATCCTAACCTACCCTCTATCCTATCCTATCCTCTTTCCTATCCTATCCTATCATCTATCCTATCCTATCCTCTATCCTATCCTATCCTCTATCCTATCCTATCCTCTATCCTAACCTATCCTCTATCCTATCCTATCCTCTATCCTATCCTATCCTCAACGCTATCCTATCCTCATTACTATCCTATACTGCATTATATCCTATCCGCTATCGTATCATATCCTCTATCCTATAATATCCTCTATCCTATCCAATCCGCTATCCTATCCTCTATCCTATCCTATCCTCTATCCTATCCAATCCCCTATCTTATCTTATATCGTCTCCTGTCCTCTATCCTATCCAATCCTCTATCCTATCCTCTATCCTATCCTATCCTCTATCCTATCCTATCCTCTATCCTATCCTATCCTCTATCCTATCCTATCCTCTATCCTATCCTATCCTCTATCCTAACCTATCCTCTATCCTATCCTATCCTCTATCCTATCCTATCCTCAACGCTATCCTATCCTCATTACTATCGTATACTCCATTATATCCTATCCGCTATCGTATCATATCCTCTATCCTATAATATCCTCTATCCTATCCAATCGTCTATCCTATCCTCTTTCATATCCCCTATCCTATCCTATCCTCTATCCTATCCTCTATCCTATCCTATCCTCTATCCTATCCTATCCTCTATCCTATCCTATCCTCTATCCTATCCTATCCTCTATCCTATCCTATCCTCTATCCTATCCTATCCTATCCTCTATCCTATCCTATCCTCTATCCTATCCTATCCTATCCTCTATCCTATCCTATCCTCTATCCTATCCTATCCTCTATCCTATCCTACCCTCAATCCTATCCTATCCTATGCTCTATCCTATTCTATACTCTATCCTATCCCATCCTCTATCCTATCCTATCCTCTATCCTATCCTATCCTCTATCCTATCCTATCCTCTATCCTAACCTATCCTCTATCCTATCCTATCCTCTATCCTATCCTATCCTGTATCCTATCCTATCCTCTATCCTATCCTATCCTCTATCCTATCCTATCCTCTATGCTATCCTATCCTCTATCCTATCCTATACTCTATCCTCACCTATCCTTTATACTATCCAATCCTCTATCCTAACCTATCCTGTATCCTATCCTATCCTGTATCCTATCCTATCCTCTATCCTCTCCTATCCTCTATCCTATCCTATCCTCTATCCTATCCTATCCTATCCTCTATCCTGTCCTATCCTCTATAAAATCGTATCCTCTATCATATCCTATCCTCTTTCCTAACCTATCCTCTATCCCATCCTATTCTCTATCCTATCCTATCCTCTATAATATCGTATCCTCTATCATATCCTATCCTCTTGCCTATGATATCATCTACCCTATCGTATCCTCTATCCTATCCAATCTCCTACCCTATCCTCTATCCTATCCTATCCTCTATCGTCTGCTCTATCCTATCCTATCCACTATCCTATCCTATCCTCAATGCTATCCTATTCTCTATCCTCACCTATCCTTTATACTATCCAATCCTCTATCCTAACCTACCCTCTATCCTATCCTATCCTCTTTCCTATCCTATCCTCTATCCTATCCTATCCTCTATCCTAACCTACCCTCTATCCTATCCTATCCTCTATCCTATCCTATCCTCAACGCTATCCTATCCTCATTCCTATCCTATACTCCATTATATCCTATCCGCTATCCTATCATATCCTCTATCCTATAATATCCTCTATCCTATCCAATCCTCTATCCTGTCCTCTATCCTATCCTATCCTCTATCCTATCCTCTATCCTATCCTATCATCTATCCTATCCTATCCTCTATCCTATCCTATCCTCTATCCTACCCTATCCTCTATCCTAACCTATCCTCTATCCTATCCTATCCTCTATCCTATCCTATCCTCAACGCTATCCTATCCTCATTACTATCCTATACTGCATTATATCCTATCCGCTATCGTATCATATCCTCTATCCTATAATATCCTCTATCCTATCCAATCCGCTATCCTATCCTCTATCATATCCTCTATCCTATCCTATCCTCTATCCTATCCTCTATCCTATCCTATCCTCTATCCTCTCCTATCCTTTATACTAACCAATCCTCTATCCTATCCTCTATCCTATCCTATCCTCTATCCTATCCTATCCTCTATCCTATCCTATCCTCTATCCTATCCTATCCTCTATCCTCTCCTATCCTCTATCCTATCCTATCCTATCCTGTATCCTGTCCTATCCTCTATAAAATCGTATCCTCTATCATATCCTATCCTCTTTCCTAACCTATCCTCTATCCTATCCTATTCTCTATCCTATCCTATCCTCTATAATATCGTATCCTCTATCATATCCTATCCTCTTGCCTATGATATGATCTACCCTATCGTATCCTCTATCCTATCCAATCTCCTACCCTATCCTCTATCCTATCCTATCCTCTATCGTATGCTCTATCCTATCCTATCCACTATCCTATCCTATCCTCAATGCTATCCTATTCTCTATCCTCACCTATCCTTTATACTATCCAATCCTCTATCCTATCCTCTATCCTATCCTATCCTCTATCCTATCCTATCCTCTATCCTATCCTCTATCCTATCCTATCATCTATCCTATCCTATCCTCTATCCTATCCTATCCTCTATCCTATCCTATCCTCTATCCTAACCTGTCCTCTATCCTATCCTATCCTCTATCCTATCCTATCCTCAACGCTATCCTATCCTCATTACTATCCTATACTGCATTATATCCTATCCGCTATCGTATCATATCCTCTATCCTATAATATCCTCTATCCTATCCAATCCGCTATCCTATCCTCTATCATATCCTCTATCCTATCCTATCCTCTATCCTATCCTCTATCCTATCCTATCCTCTATCCTCTCCTATCCTTTATACTAACCAATCCTCTATCCTATCCTCTATCCTATCCTATCCTCTATCCTATCCTATCCTCTATCCTCTCCTATCCTCTATCCTATCCTATCCTCTATCCTATCCTATCCTATCCTCTATCCTGTCCTATCCTCTATAAAATCGTATCCTCTATCATATCCTATCCTCTTTCCTAACCTATCCTCTGTCCTATCCTATTCTCTATCCTATCCTATCCTCTATAATATCGTATCCTCTATCATATCCTATCCTCTTGCCTATGATATGATCTACCCTATCGTATCCTCTATCCTATCCAATCTCCTACCCTATCCTCTATCCTATCCTATCCTCTATCGTCTGCTCTATCCTATCCTATCCACTATCCTATCCTATCCTCAATGCTATCCTATTCTCTATCCTCACCTATCCTTTATACTATCCAATCCTCTATCCTAACCTATCCTCTATCGTATCCTATCCTCTTTCCTATCCTATCCTCTATCCTATCCTATCCTATCCTCTATCCTAACCTACCCTCTATCCTATCCTATCCTCTATCCTATCCTATCCTCAACGCTATCCTATCCTCATTCAAATCCTATACTCCATTATATCCTATCCGCTATCCTATCATATCCTCTATCCTATAATATCCTCTATCCTATCATCTATCCTATCCTATCCTCTATCCTATCCTATCCTCTATCCTATCCTATCCTCTATCCTATCCTATCCTCTATCCTAACCTATCCTCTATCCTATCCTATCCTCTATCCTATCCTATCCTCAACGCTATCCTATCCTCATTCCTATCCTATACTCCATTATATCCTATCCGCTATCCTATCATATCCTCTATCCTATAATATCCTCTACCCTATCCAATCCTCTATCCTATCCTCTATCCTATCCTATCCTCTATCCTATCCTCTATCCTATCCTATCATCTATCCTATCCTATCCTCTATCCTATCCTATCCTCTATCCTATCCTATCCTCTATCCTATCCTATCCTCTATCCTAACCTATCCTCTATCCTATCCTATCCTCTATCATATCCTATCCTCAACGCTATCCTATCCTCATTACTATCCTATACTCCATTATATCCTATCCGCTATCGTATCATATCCTCTATCCTATCCAATCCGCTATCCTATCCTCTATCATATCCTCTATCCTATCCTATCCTCTATCCTATCCTCTATCCTATCCTATCCTCTATCCTATACTATCCTCTATCCTATCCTATCCTCTATCCTATCCTATCCTCTATCCTATCCTATCCTCTATCCTATCCTATCCTCTACGCTATCCTATCCTCTATCCTATCCTATCCTCTATCCTATCCTATCTTCTATCCTATCATATCCTCTATCCTATCCTATCCTCTATCCTATCCTATCCTCTATCCTATCCTATCCTATCCTCTATCCTATCCTATCCTCTATTGTCTGCTCTATCCTATCCTATCCACTATCCTATTCTATCCTCAATGCTATCCTATTCTCTATCCTCACCTATCCTTTATACTATCCAATCCTCTATCCTATCCTATCCTCTATCCTATCCTATCCTCAACGCTATCCTATCCTCATTACTATCCTATACTCCATTATATCCTATCCGCTATCGTATCATATCCTCTATCCTATAATATCCTCTATCCTATCCAATCCGCTATCCTATCCTCTATCATATCCTCTATCCTATCCTATCCTCTATCCTATCCTCTATCCTATCCTATCCTCTATCCTCTCCTATCCTTTATACTAACCAATCCTCTATCCTATCCTATCCTCTATCCTATCCTATCCTCTATCCTCTCCTATCCTCTATCCTATCCTATCCTCTATCCTATCCTCTATCCTAACCTATCCTCTATCTTATCCTATCCTCTATCCTATCCTATCCTGAACCCTATCCTATCCTCATTCCTATCCTATACTCCATTATATCCTATCCGCTATCCTATCATATCCTCTATCCTATCCTCTATCCTATCCTCTATCCTATCCTCTATCCTATCCTATCCTCTATCCTATCCTATCCTCTATCCTATCTTATCCTCTATCCTATCCTATCCTCTATCCTATCCTATCCTCTATCCTATCCTATCCTATCCTCTATCCTATCCTATCCTCTGTCCTATCCTATCCTCTATCCTATTCTATCCTCTATCCTATCCTATCCTCTATCCTATCCTATCCTCTATCCTATCCTATCCTCAATCCTATCCTATCCTCTATCCTCTCCTATCCTTTATACTAACCAATCCTCTATCCTAAGCTCTATCCTATCCTATCCTCTATCCTATCCTATCCTCTATCCTATCCTATCCTCTATCCTATCCTATCCTCTATCCTATCCTATCCTCTATCCTATCCTAACCTCTATCCTATCCTATCCTCTATCCTATCCTATCCTCCATCCTATCCAATCTTCTATCCTATCCTATCCTCTATCCTATCCTATCCTCTATCCTATCCTATCCTCTACGCTATCCTATCCTCTATCCTATCCTATCCTCTATCCTATCCTATCTTCTATCCTATCATATCCTCTATCCTATCCTATCCTCTATCCTATCCTATCCTATCCTCTATCCTATCCTATCCTCTATTGTCTGCTCTATCCTATCCTATCCACTATCCTATTCTATCCTCAATGCTATCCTATTCTCTATCCTCACCTATCCTTTATACTATCCAATCCTCTATCCTATCCTATCCTCTCTCCTATCCTATCCTCCATCGTCTCCTATCCTCTATCCTATCCAATCCCCTATCCTATCCTCGATCCTATCCTATCCTCTATCGTCTGCTCTATCCTATCCTATCCACTATCCTATCCTCTCCTCAATGCTATCCTATTCTCTATCCTCACCTATCCTCTATCCTATCCTATCCTCTATCCTATCCTCTATCCTATCCTATCCTCTATCCTATCCTATCCTCAATCCTATCCTATCCTCTATCCTATCCAATGCCCTATCCTATCCTCTATCCTATCCTATCCTCAATCCTATCCTATCCTCTATCCTCTCCTATCCTTTATACTAACCAATCCTCTATCCTATCCTCTATCCTTTCCTATCCTCTATCCTATCCTATCCTCTATCCTATCCTATGCTCTATCCTATCCTATCCTATCCTCTATCCAGTCCTATCCTCTATAAAATCGTATCCTCTATCATATCCTATCCTCTTTCCTAACCTATCCTCTATCCTATCCTATTCTCTATCCTATCCTATCCTCTATAATATCGTATCCTCTATCATATCCTATCCTCTTGCCTATGATATGATCTACCCTATCGTATCCTCTATCCTATCCAATCTCCTACCCTATCCTCTATCCTATCCTATCTTCTATCGTCTGCTCTATCCTATCCTATCCACTATCCTATCCTATCCTCAATGCTATCCTATTCTCTATCCTCACCTATCCTTTATACTATCCAATCCTCTATCCTAACCTATCCTCTATCGTATCCTATCCTCTTTCCTATCCTATCCTCTATCCTATCCTATCCTCTATCCTAACCTACCCTCTATCCTATCCTATCCTCTATCCTATCCTATCCTCAACGCTATCCTATCCTCATTCCAATCCTATACTCCATTATATCATATCCACTATCCTATAATATCCTCTATCCTATCCTCTATCCTATCCTATCCTCTATCCTATCCTCTATCCTATCCTATCATCTATCCTATCCTATCCTCTATCCTATCCTATCCTCTATCCTATCCTATCCTCTATCCTATCCTATCCTCTATCCTAACCTATCCTCTATCCTATCCTATCCTCTATCATATCCTATCCTCAACGCTATCCTATCCTCATTACTATCCTATACTCCATTATATCCTATCCGCTATCGTATCATATCCTCTATCCTATCCAATCCGCTATCCTATCCTCTATCATATCCTCTATCCTATCCTATCCTCTATCCTATCCTCTATCCTATCCTATCCTCTATCCTCTCCTATCCTTTATACTAACCAATCCTCTATCCTATCATCTATCCTATCCTATCCTCTATCCTATCCTATCCTCTATCCTATCCTATCCTCTATCCTATACTATCCTCTATCCTATCCTATCCTCTATCCTATCCTATCCTCTATCCTCTCCTATCCTCTATCCTATCCTATCCTCTATCCTATCCTATCCTATCCTCTATCCTGTCCTATCCTCTATAAAATCGTATCCTCTATCATATCCTATCCTCTTTCCTAACCTATCCTCTATCCTATCCTATTCTCTATCCTATCCTATCCTCTATAATATCGTATCCTCTATCATATCCTATCCTCTTGCCTATGATATCATCTACCCTATCGTATCCGCTATCCTATCCAATCTCCTACCCTATCCTCTATCCTATCCTATCCTCTATCGTCTGCTCTATCCTATCCTATCCACTATCCTATCCTATCCTCAATGCTATCCCATTCTCTATCCTCACCTATCCTTTATACTATCCAATCCTCTATCCTAACCTATCCTCTATCCTATCCTATCCTCTTTCCTATCCTATCCTCTATCCTATCCTATCCTCTATCCTAACCTACCCTCTATCCTATCCTATCCTCAACGCTATCCTATCCGCATTCCTATCCTATACTCCATTATATCCTATCCGCTATCCTATCATATCCTCTATCCTATAATATCCTCTATCCTATCCAATCCTCTATCCTATCCTCTATCCTATCCTCTATCCTATCCTCTATCCTATCCTCTATCCTATCCTATCCTCTATCCTATCCTCTATCCTATCCTATCATCTATCCTATCCTATCCTCTATCCTATCCTATCCTCTATCCTATCCTATCCTCTATCCTATCCTATCCTCTATCCTAACCTATCCTCTATCCTATCCTATCCTCTATCCTATCCTATCCTCAACGCTATCCTATCCTCATTACTATCCTATACTCCATTATATCCTATCCGCTATCGTATCATATCCTCTATCCTATAATATCCTCTATCCTATCCAATCCGCTATCCTATCCTCTATCATATCCTCTATCCTATCCTATCCTCTATCCTATCCTCTATCCTATCCTATCCTCTATCCTCTCCTATCCTTTATACTAACCAATCCTCTATCCTATCCTCTATCCTAACCTATCCTCTATCTTATCCTATCCTATATCCTATCCTATCCTCATTCCTATCCTATACTCCATTATATCCTATCCGCTATCCTATCATATCCTCTATCCTATCCTCTATCCTATCCTCTATCCTATCCTCTATCCTATCCTCTATCCTATCCTATCCTCTATCCTATCCTATCCTCTATCCTATCCTAACCTCTATCCTATCCTATCCTCTATCCTATCCTATCCTCTATCCTATCATATCCTATCCTCTATCCTATCCTATCCTCTATCCTATCCTATCCTCTATCCTATCCTCTATCCTATCCTATCCTCTATCCTATCCTATCCTCTATCCTATCCTATCCTCTATCCTATCCTATCCTCAATCCTATCCTATCCTCTATCCTCTCCTATCCTTTATACTAACCAATCCTCTATCCTATCCTCTATCCTATCCTATCCTCTATCCTATCCTATCCTCTATCCTATCCTATCCTCTATCCTATCCTATCCTCTATCCTATCCTATCATCTATCCTATCCTATCCTCTATCCTATCCTATCCTCTATCCTATCCTATCCTCTATCCTATCCTATCCTCTATCCTAACCTATCCTCTATGCTATCCTATCCTCTATCCTATCCTATCCTCAACGCTATCCTATCCTCATTACTATCCTATACTCCATTATATCCTATCCGCTATCGTATCATATCCTCTATCCTATAATATCCTCTATCCTATCCAATCCGCTATCCTATCCTCTATCATATCCTCTATCCTATCCTATCCTCTATCCTATCCTCTATCCTATCCTATCCTCTATCCTCTCCTATCCTTTATACTAACCAATCCTCTATCCTATCCTCTATCCTAACCTATCCTCTATCTTATCCTATCCTCTATCCTATCCTATCCTGAACCCTATCCTATCCTCATTCCTATCCTATACTCCATTATATCCTATCCGCTATCCTATCATATCCTCTATCCTATCCTCTATCCTATCCTCTATCCTATCCTATCCTCTATCCTATCCTATCCTCTATCCTATCCTAACCTCTATCCTATCCTATCCTCTATCCTATCCTATCCTCTATCCTATCCTATCCTATCCTCTATCCTATCCTATCCTCTATCCTATCCTATCCTATCCTCTATCCTATCCTATCCTCTATCCTATCCTATCCTCTATCCTATCCTATCCTCTATCCTATCCTATCCTCAATCCTATCCTATCCTCTATCCTCTCCTATCCTTTATACTAACCAATCCTCTATCCTATCCTCTATCCTATCCTATCCTCTATCCTATCCTATCCTCTATCCTATCCTATCCTCTATCCTATCCTATACTCTATCCTATCCTATCCTCTATCCTATCCTATCCTCTATCCTATCCTATCCTCCATCCTATCCAATCTTCTATCCTATCCTATCCTCTATCCTATCCTATCCTCTATCCTGTCCTATCCTCTATGCTATCCTATCCTCTATCCTATCCTATCCTCTATCCTATCCTATCTTCTATCCTATCCTATCCTCTATCCTATCCTATCCTCTATCCTAACCTACTCTATCCTCTATCCTATCCTATCCTCTATTGTCTGCTCTATCCTATCCTATCCACTATCCTATTCTATCCTCAATGCTATCCTATTCTCTATCCTCACCTATCCTTTATACTATCCAATCCTCTATCCTATCCTATCCTCTATCCTATCATATCCTCCATCGTCCCCTATCCTCTATCCTATCCAATCCCCTATCCTATCCTCGATCCTATCCTATTCTCTATCGTCTGCTCTATCCTATCCTATCCACTATCCTATCGTCTCCTCAATGCTATCCTATTCTCTATCCTCACCTATCCTTTATACTATCCAATCCTCTATCCTATCCTATCCTCTATCCTATCCTATCCTCCATCGTCTCCTATCCTCTATCCTATCCAATCCCCTATCCTATCCTCTATCCTATCCTATCCTCAATCCTATCCTATCCTCTATAATATCGTATCCTCTATCATATCCTATCCTCTTGCCTATGATATCATCTACCCTATCGTATCCTCTATCCTATCCAATCTCCTACCCTATCCTCTATCCTATCCTATCCTCTATCGTCTGCTCTATCCTATCCTATCCACTATCCTATCCTATCCTCAATGCTATCCTATTCTCTATCCTCACCTATCCTTTATACTATCCAATCCTCTATCCTAACCTATCCTCTATCCTATCCTATCCTCTTTCCTATCCTATCCTCTATCCTATCCTATACTCTATCGTAACCTACCCTCTATCCTATCCTATCCTCTATCCTATCCTATCCTCAACGCTATCCTATCCTCATTCCTATCCTATACTCCATTATATCCTATCCGCTATCTTATCATATCCTCTATCCTATAATATCCTCTATCCTATCCAATCCTCTATCCTATCCTCTATCCTATCCTCTATCCTATCCTATCCTCTATCCTATCCTCTATCCTATCCTATCATCTATCCTATCCTATCCTCTATCCTATCCTATCCTGTATCCTATCCTATCCTCTAGCCTAACCTATCCTCTATCCTATCCTATCCTCTATCCTATCCTATCCTCAACGCTATCCTATCCTCATTACTATCCTATACTCCATTATATCCTATCCGCTATCGTATCATATCCTCTATCCTATAATATCCTCTATCCTATCCAATCCGCTATCCTATCCTCTATCATATCCTCTATCCTATCCTATCCTCTATCCTATCCTCTATCCTATCCTATACTCTATCCTAACCTACCCTCTATCTTATCCTATCCTCTATCCTATCCTATCCTGAACCCTATCCTATCCTCATTCCTATCCTATACTCCATTATATCCTATCCGCTATCCTATCATATCCTCTATCCTATCCTCTATCCTATCCTCTATCCTATCCTCTATCCTATCCTATCCTCTATCCTATCCTATCCTCTATCCTATCTTATCCTCTATCCTATCCTATCCTCTATCCTATCCTCTATCCTATCCTATCCTCTATCCTATCCTATCCTCTGTCCTATCCTATCCTCTATCCTATCCTATCCTCTATCCTATCCTATCCTCTATCCTATCCTATTCTCTATCCTATCCTATCCTCAATCCTATCCTATCCTCTATCCTCTCCTATCCTTTATACTAACCAATCCTCTATCCTATCCTCTATCCTATCCTATCCTCTATCCTATCCTATCCTCTATCCTATCCTATCCTCTATCCTATCCTATCCTCTATCCTATCCTAACCTCTATCCTATCCTATCCTCTATCCTATCCTATCCTCCATCCTATCCAATCTTCTATCCTATCCTATCCTCTATCCTATCCTATCCTCTATCCTATCCTATCCTCTACGCTATCCTATCCTCTATCCTATCCTATCCTCTATCCTATCCTATCTTCTATCCTATCATATCCTCTATCCTATCCTATCCTCTATCCTATCTTATCCTCTATCCTATCCTATCCTATCCTCTATCCTATCCTATCCTATTCTCTATCCTCACCTATCCTTTATACTATCCAATCCTCTATCCTATCCTATCCTCTATCCTATCCTATCCTCCATCGTCTCCTATGATCTATCCTATCCAATCCCCTATCCTATCCTCTATCCTATCCTATCCTCTATCCTATCCTATCCTCTACCCTGTCCTATCCTCTATAATATCGTATCCTCTATCATATCCTATCCTCTCTCCTATAATATCATCTATCCTATCCAATCTCTATCGTCTCCTGTCCTCTATCCTATCCAATCCCCTATCCTATCCTCTATCCTATCCTATCCTCTATCCTATCCTACCCTCAATCCTATCCTATCCTATGCTCTATCCTATTCTATACTCTATCCTATCCTATCCTCTATCCTATCCTATCCTCTATCGTATCCTATCCTCTATCCTAACCTATCCTCTATCCTATCCTATCCTCTATCCTATCCTATCCTCTATCCTATCCTATCCTCTATCCTATCCTATCCTCAACGCTATCCTATCCTCATTACTATCCTATACTCCATTATATCCTATCCGCTATCGTATCATATCCTCTATCCTATAATATCCTCTATCCTATCCAATCCTCAACGCTATCCTATCCTCATTACTATCCTATACTCCATTATATCTTATCCGCTATCCTCTCATATCCTCTATCCTATAATATCCTCTATCCTATCCAATCCTCTATCCTATCCTCTATCCTATCCTATCCTCTATCCTATCCTATCCTCTATCCTATCCTATCCTCTATCCTATCCTATCCTCTATCCTATCCTATCCTCTATACTATCCTATCCTCTATCCTATCCTATCCTCTATCCTATCCTATCCTCTATCCTATCCTATCCTCTATCCTATCCTATCCTATCCTCTATCCTATCCTATCCTATCCTCTATCCTAACCTATCCTCTATCTTATCCAATCGTCTATCCTATCCTATCCTCTATCCTATCCTATCCTCCATCGTCTCCTATCCTCTATCCTATCCAATCCCCTATCCTATCCTCTATCCTATCCTATCCTCTATCCTCTCCAATCCCCTATCTTATCTTAGATCGTCTCCTGTCCTCTATCCTATCCTCTATCCTATCCTATCCTCTATCCTATCCTATCCTCTATCCTATCCTATCCTCTATCCTATCCTATCCTCTATCCTAACCTATCCTCTATCCTAACCTATCCTCTATCCTATCCTATCCTCTATCCTATCCTATCCTCAACGCTATCCTATCCTCATTACTATCGTATACTCCATTATATCCTATCCGCTATCGTATCATATCCTCTATCCTATAATATCCTCTATCCTATCCAATCGACTATCCTATCCTCTATCATATCCTGTATCCTATCCTATCCTCTATCCTATCCTATCCTCTATCCTATCCTATCCTCTATCCTATCCTATCCTCTATCCTATCCTATCCTCTATCCTATCCTATCCTCTATCCTATCCTATCCTCTATCCTATCCTATCCTCTATCCTGTCCTATCCTCTATAATATCGTATCCTCTATCATATCCTATCCTCTTTCCTATTATATCATCTATCCTATCCAATCTCTATCGTCTCCTTTCCTCCATCCTATCCAATCGCCTATCTCATCTTCTACCGTCTCCTGTCCTCTATCCTATACAATCCCCTATCCTATCCTCTATCCTATCCTATCATCTATCCTATCCTACCATCAATCCTATCCTATCCTATGCTCTATCCTATTCTATACTCTATCCTATCCCATCCTCTATCCTATCCTATCCTCTATCCTCTCCTATCCTTTATACTAACCAATCCTCTATCCTATCCTCTATCCTATCCTATCCTCTATCCTATCCTATCCTCTATACTATCCTATCCTCTATCCTATCCTATCCTCTATCCTATCCTATCCTCTATCCTATCCTATCTTCTATCCTATCCTATAATCTATCCTATCCTATCCTCTATCCTATCCTATCCTCTATCCTATCCTATCCTCTATCCTATCCTATCCTCTATCCTATCCTATCCTCTATCCTATCCTATCCTCTATCCTATCCTATCCTCTATCCTATCCTATCCTCTATCGTCTGCTCTATCCTATCCTATCCACTATCCTATCCTATCCTCAATGCTATCCTATTCTCTATCCTCACCTATCCTTTATACTATCCAATCCTCTATCCTATCCTATCCTCTATCCTATCCTATCCTCCATCGTCTCCTATCCTCTATCCTATCCAATCCCCTATCCTATCCTCTATCCTATCCTATCCTCTATCCTATCCAATCCCCTATCTTATCTTATATCGTCTCCTGTCCTCTATCCTATCCAATCCTCTATCCTATCCTATCCTCTATCCTATCCTATCCTCTATCCTATCCTATCCTCTATCCTATCCTATCCTCTATCCTATCCTATCCTCTATCCTAACCTATCCTCTATCCTATCCTATCCTCTATCCTATCCTATCCTCAACGCTATCCTATCCTCATTACTATCGTATACTCCATTATATCCTATCCGCTATCGTATCATATCCTCTATCCTATAATATCCTCTATCCTATCCAATCGTCTATCCTATCCTCTATCATATCCTGTATCCTATCCTATCCTCTATCCTATCCTATCCTCTATCCTATCCTATCCTCTATCCTATCCTATCCTCTATCCTATCCTATCCTCTATCCTATCCTATCCTCTATCCTATCCTATCCTCTATCCTATCCTATCCTCTATCCTGTCCTATCCTCTATAATATCGTATCCTCTATCATATCCTATCCTCTTTCCTATTATATCATCTATCCTATCCAATCTCTATCGTCTCCTTTCCTCCATCCTATCCAATCGCCTATCTCATCTTCTATCGTCTCCTGTCCTCTATCCTATACAATCCCCTATCCTATCCTCTATCCTATCCTATCATCTATCCTATCCTACCATCAATCCTATCCTATCCTATGCTCTATCCTATTCTATACTCTATCCTATCCCATCCTCTATCCTATCCTATCCTCTATCCTCTCCTATCCTTTATACTAACCAATCCTCTACCCTATCCTCTATCCTATCCTATCCTCTATCCTATCCTATCCTCTATCCTATCCTATCCTCTATCCTATCCTATCCTCTATCCTATCCTATCCTCTATCATATCCTATCCTCTTGCCTATGATATCATCTACCCTATCGTATCCTCTATCCTATCCTATCCTATCCTCTATCCTGTCCTATCCTCTATAAAATCGTATCCTCTATCATATCCTATCCTCTTTCCTAACCTATCCTCTATCCTATCCTATCCTCTATCCTATCCAATCCCCTATCCTATCCTCTATCCTATCCTATCCTCTATCCTATCCAATCCCCTATCTTATCTTATATCGTCTCCTGTCCTCTATCCTATCCAATCCTCTATCCTATCCTCTATCCTATCCTATCCTCTATCCTATCCTATACTCTATCCTATCCTATCCTCTATCCTATCCTATCCTCTATCCTATCCTATCCTCTATCCTATCCTATCCTCTATCCTAACCTATCCTCTATCCTATCCTATCCTCTATCCTATCCTATCCTCAACGCTATCCTATCCTCATTACTATCGTATACTCCATTATATCCTATCCGCTATCGTATCATATCCTCTATCCTAACCTATCCTCTATCTTATCCAATCCTCTATCCTATCCTATCCTCTATCCTATCCTGTCTTCCATCGTCTCCTATCCTCTATCCTATCCAATCCCCTATCCTATCCTCGATCCTATCCTATCCTCTATCGTCTGCTCTATCCTATCCTATCCACTATCCTATCCTATCCACAATGCTATCCTATTCTCTATCCTCACCTATCCTTTATACTATCCAATCCTCTATCCTAACCTATCCTCTATCCTATCCTATCCTACATCCTATCCTATCCTCCATCGTCTCCAATCCTCTATCCTATCCAATCCCCTATCCTATCCTCTATCCTATCCTATCCTCTATCCTGTCCTATCCTCTATCCTATCCTATCCTCTATCCTATCCTATCCTCTATCCGATCCTATCCTCTATAATATCGTATCCTATATCATATTCTATCCTCTTGCCTGTAATATCATCTATCCTATCCTATTCTCTATCCTATCCTATCCTCTATCCTATATTATCCTCTATCGTCTCCTGTCTTCTATCCTATCCAATCCCCTATCCTATCCTCTGTCCTATCCTATCCGATACTCTATCCTATCATATCCACTATCCTATCCTATCCTCAATGCTATCCTATTCTCTATCCTCACCTATCCTTTATACTATCCAATCCTCTATCCTAACCTATCCTCTATCCTATCCTATCCTCTTTCCTATCCTATCCTCTATCCTATCCTCTATCCTATCCTATCCTCTATCCTATCCTATCCTCTATCCTATCCTATCGTATCCTCTATCCTATCGTATCCTCTATCCTATCCTATCCTCTATCCTATCCTATCCTCTATCCTATCCTATCCTCTATAATATCGTATCCTCTATCATATCCTATCCTCTTGCCTATAATATCATCTATCCTATCCTATTCTCTATCCTATCCTATCCTCTATCCTATCCTATCCTCTATCGTCTCCTATCCTCTATCCTATCCAATCCCCTATCCAATCCTCTATCCTATCGTATCCTGTATAATATCGTATCCTCTATCGTATCCTATCCTCTATCCGATCCTATCCTCTATCCTATCCTATCCTCTATAATATCGTATCCTATATCATATTCTATCCTCTTGCCTGTAATATCATCTATCCTATCCTATTCTCTATCCTATCCTATCCTCTATCCTATATTATCCTCTATCGTCTCCTGTCCTCTATCCTATCCAATCCCCTATCCTGTCCTCTGGCCTATCCTATCCGATACTCTATCCTATCCTATTCTCTATAATATCGTATCCTCTATCGTATCCTATCCTCTTTCCTATAATATCATCTATCCTATCCTATCCTCTATCCTATCCTATCCTATCCTCTATCCTATCCTATCCTATCCTCTATCCTATCCTATCCTCTATCCTATCCTATCCTCTATCATATCCCATCCTATCCTCTATCCTATCCTATCCTCTATCCTATCCTATCCTCTATCCTATCCTATCCTCTATCCTATCCTATCCTCTATCCTATCCTATCCTCTATCCTATCCTATCCTCTATCCTATCCTATCCTCTATCCTATCCTATCCTCTATCCTATCCTATCCTCTATCCTATCCTATCCTCTATCCTATCATATCCTATCCTCTATCCTATCCTATGCTCTATCCTATCCTATCCTCTATCCTATACTATCCTCTATCCTATCCTATCCTCTATCCTATCCCATCCTATCCTCTATCCTATCCTATCTTCTATCCTATCCTATCCTCTATCCTATACTATCCTCTATCCTATCCTATCCTCTATCCTATCCCATCCTATCCTCTATCCTATCCTATCCTCTATCCTATCCTATCCTCTATCCTATCCTATCCTCTATCCTATCCTATCCTCTATCCTATCCTATCCTCTATCCTCACCTATCCTTTATACTATCCAATCCTCTATCCTAACCTATCCTCTATCCTATCCTATCCTCTTTCCTATCCTATCCTCTATCCTATCATATCCTCTATCCTAACCTACCCTCTATCCTATCCTATCCTCTATCCTATCCTATCCTCAACGCTATCCTATCCTCATTCCTATCCTATACTCCATTATATCCTATCCGCTATCCCATCATATCCTCTATCCTATAATATCCTCTATCCTATCCAATCCTCTATCGTATCCTCTATCCTATCCTCAATCCTATCCTATCCTCTATCCTATCCTATCCTCTATCCTATCCTATCCTCTATCCTATCCTATCCTCTATCCTATCCTATCCTCTATCCTATCCTATCCTCTATCCTATCCTATCCTCTATCCTATCCTATCCTCTATCCTATCCTATCCTCTATCCTATCCTCTATCCTATCCTATCCTCTATCCTATCCTATCCTCTATCCTATCCTATCCTCTATCCTATCCTATCCTCTATCCTATCCTATCCTCTATCCTATCCTCTATCCTATCCTCTATCCTATCCTATCCTCTATCCTATCCTATCCTCTATCCTAACCTATCCTCTATCCTATCCTATCCTCTATCCTATCCTATCCTCAACGCTATCCTATCCTCATTACTATCCTATACTCCATTATATCCTATCCGCTATCGTATCATATCCTCTATCCTATAATATCCTCTATCCTATCCAATCCTCTATCCTATCCTCTATCATATCCTCTATCCTATCCTATCCTCTATCCTATCCTCTATCCTATCCTCTATCCTATCCTATCCTCTATCCTCTCCTATCCTTTATACTAACCAATCCTCTATCCTATCCTCTATCCTATCCTATCCTCTATCGTCTGCTCTATCCTATCCTATCCACTATCCTATCCTATCCTCAATGCTATCCTATTCTCTATCCTCACCTATCCTTTATACTATCCAATCCTCTATCCTAACCTATCCTCTATCCTATCCTATCCTCTTTCCTATCCTATCCTCTATCCTATCCTCTATCCTATCCTATCCTCTATCCTATCCTATCGTATCCTCTATCCTATCCTATCCTCTATCCTATCCTATCCTCTATCCTATCCTATAATCTATGCTATCCTATCCTCTATCCGATCCTATACTCTATCCTAACCTATCCTCTATCCTATCCTATTCTCTATCCTATCCTATCCTCTATAATATCGTATCCTCCATCATATCCTATCCTCTTGCCTATAATATCATCTACCCTATCCTATCCTCTATCCTATCCAATCTCCTACCCTATCCTCTATCCTATCCTATCCTCTATCGTCTGCTCTATCCTATCCTATCCTCTATCGTCTGCTCTATCCTATCCTATCCACTATCCTATCCTATCCACAATGCTATCCTATTCTCTATCCTCACCTATCCTTTATACTATCGAATCCTCTATCCTAACCTATCCTCTATCCTATCCTATCCTCTATCCTATCCTATCCTCTATCCTATCCTATCCTCTATGCTATCCTATCCTCTATCCTATCCTATCCTCTATCCTATCCTATCCTCTATCCTATCCTATCCTCTATCCTATCCTATCCTCTATCCTATCCCATCCTCTATCCTACCCTATCCTCTATCCTATCCTATTCTCTACACTATCCTAACCTCTATCCTATCCTATCCTCAACCCTATCCTATCCTCATTCCTATCCTATACTCCATTATATCCTACCCTCTATCCTATCCCATCCTCTATCCTATCCTATCCTCTATCCTATCCTATCCTCTATCCTATCCTATCCTCTATCCTATCATATAATCTATCCTATCCTATCCTCTATCCTATCCCATCCTATCCTCTATCCTATCCTATCCTCTATCCTATCCTATCCTCTATCCTATCCTATTCTCTATCCTATCCTATCCTCTATCCTATCCTCTATCCTATCCTCTATCCTATCCTCTATCCTACCCTATCCTCTATCCTATCCTATCCTCTATCCTATCCTATCCTCTATCCTATCCTATCCTCTATCCTATCCTATCCTCTATCCTATCCTATCCTCTATCCTATCCTATCCTCTATCCTATCCTATCCTCTATCCTATCCTATCCTCTATCCTATCCTATCCTCTATCCTATCCTATCCTCTATCCTATCCTATCCTCTATCCTATCCTATCCTCTATCCTATCCTATCCTCTATCCTATCCTATCCTCTATCCTATCCTATCCTCTATCCTATCCTATCCTCTATCCTATCCTATCCTCTATCCTATCCTATTCTCTACACTATCCTAACCTCTATCCTATCCTATCCTCAACCCTATCCTATCCTCATTCCTATCCTATACTCCATTATATCCTATCCTCTATCCTATCCCATCCTCTATCCTATCCTATCCTCTATCCTATCCTATCCTCTTTCCTATCCTATCCTCTATCCTAACCTCTATCCTACCCTATCCTCTATCCTATCCTATCCTCTATCCTATCCTATCCTCTATCCTATCCTATCCTCTATCCTATCCTATCCTCTATCCTATCCTATCCTCTATCCTATCCTCTATCCTATCCTATCCTCTATCCTATCCTATCCTCTATCCTATCCTATCCTCTATCCTATCCTATCCTCTATCCTATCCTATCCTCTATCCTAACCTATCCTCTATCCTATCCTATCCTCTATCCTATCCTATCCTCAACGCTATCCTATCCTCATTACTATCCTATACTCCATTATATCCTATCAGCTATCGTATCATATCCTCTATCCTATAATATCCTCTATCCTATCCTCTATCCTATCCTATCCTCTATGCTCTCCTATCCTTTATACTAACCAATCCTCTATCCTATCCTCTATCCTATCCTATCCTCTATCCTATCCTATCCTCTATCCTATCCTATCCTCTATCCTATCCTATCCTCTATCCTATCCTATCCTCTATCCTATCCTATCCTCTATCCTATCCTATCCTCTATCCTATCCTATCCTCTATCCTATCCTATCCTCTATCCTATCCTATCCTCTATCCTATCCTATCCTCTATCCTATCCTATCCTCTATCCTATCCTATCCTCTATCCTATCCTATCCTCTATCCTATCCTATCCTCTATCCTATCCTATCCTCTATCCTATTTTTTTTTTTTTTTTTTTTTTTTTTCGAGGAGGTAATCTCGTTACGGATACCCGAACCCCCCCCCCCGGGGGGGGTGGTCCGGGTTATGTGGGACTCCTCGGCTGGTTGGTGCATCGCCGAGTATACCCACTAACTCCTCCCCGTCCGTCCCTAGACTCCTGGGGGCACCCGTGCTCTGCGCGCGCATGTCAATCCGGTGTGCCCCCGCCTTAGCATACCACCCAGGGGGGGGGACGCGGCCCCCTCCCGTACCTACTCTATCCGAAGGCACCACGCAACGGACGACGTGGCGCCTTCCCCCCCTGTTAGGCCGCCCGATGAGCATCCGAGCCCCCGCCCGAGATGCCCGGCGGCCTCCGGGGACGCCGTTGGTGACCGAGTGTAAGGGGATATCCGATCCCCCGCCTCGAGATCATCAAGGGCGTCCCCGCTCGCGTCAGAGGCGTCGCAACGGGGGTACGCCCCCGGGGCGTACCCTGCGCCGACTCCCCCCCCTTCGGCCGGGATCGTGATTACGCTCCCGATCCCGTTCCGCAGCCTCCTTCCGCAGCATAACCCGCTCGCAGAAGGAAGCGAACCCCCTCCACGCCTCCTCGCCACCGGCTGCCGCAGCGACGACAGCCGGGAGCGAGAGGTCGTGGCCCACCGCGCGCCGCAGGGCACGGCGCTCTCCCCCCCATGCCGGACACTCCTCCAGAGTGTGTTGCGCCGTGTCCCGCGGCTCGCCGCAGTGGTGACACGCCTCCTCGGTCTCCCTCCCGATGCGACACAGGTAGTCGCCGAAGCACCCGTGCCCGCTCATCACCTGCGTCACACGGTAGGAGACCCTATGCCCCATCCATCCCCTGTTCCATTGATCGAACACCGGGAGGATGGCCCGAACGGCCCGCCTCTCGCCCTCCCTTGTCCCGGGAAGGCTATCGCGCCACTCCCGGGCTGCGTGCCGCCGAGCATGTCGCCTGAGCTCATCCACCATGAGCCGCGCCTGATCCGGGGCCACCCCCCGGAGCCGGATTTCCCTGGAGTGCGTATGCACATCCGCCAACACGCGGGCCTCCAGCTCGAGGGGGATCAGCCCCGACATCACCATCGCCGTCGCGTATGAAATGGTGCGGTACCCCCGCACGATGCCTATGGCCAGCCTGCGCTCGATGCGACGCAGCAGCGACCGTGTGCCGCCACTGCGCCCCCTAGCCAAGACATCGCGCGCCCATACAGGGGCTCCGTACAGGACCAAAACTCGCACCACCACCGCGAACAGACGACGCACCCGTCCACAGGGTCCCCCGAGATTCGGGAGAAGGCGACCGAGCGCAGCGGTCGCCCTCTCCGCCCGGGGCGCCAGCGACTCAAGGTGGCGGTCAAAACGCCACCGGCCGTCAAGCTCGAGTCCCAGGTACCGCATCTGGGACCCGACCTTGACCATCCCCTCCCCCACGCAGATCCAGCACTGGGGAGGCGCCGCCAACCGGGCCGAGCGGAGAAACCACATGGCCCTGGTTTTCTCGACGGACACCTCTAGGCCCAGCGACCGGATCGCGCGCACCGCGCGCCACGCGCCGCGCTCCGCCAGGCAGATGGCCTCCTTCGCATACCTCCCGGTGGCCAATACCAGCGTGTCGTCGGCGTAACACATCAGGCTGACCCCGGGAGGCATCTCCTCCCGCAGGACGCGATCGTACGCAAGATTCCACAGCAACGGGCCCAACACCGAAAGAGCGAAAGTCTTCCGGCGAAAGGAGTGGTTTCAAGGGCGCAATTAATGTAGGATCTCGGGAAAAATGAGGGCACCGCCGCCGGGAATCGAACCCACGACCACACTGGTGGTAGCCGATCGACTAACGCGCTCACCCACGGAACCCTCCCGTTCTTCCCGATCTCCTACATACTTTTTGTTCTGGGGGTCCTGATCCCACACTCGGCCATCCTGCGACGACATTCGCCCTCGAATGTCCGTCACAGCGTCGTATCATCGTTTTCTCTATCGTGTTGTGGCCATACACAGAGCCACCAACACAACTCGTAATTTCTCGTCAACTCGTAACAACTCGTAACACAACTCACAAATTCGCAGTTTTTTTTTTCTCACAGCGCCATCGTGCGGCGATCGGTGTTCCCCCAATCCCACTTCTGACACCAATTGTAGGATCTCGGGAAAAATGAGGGCACCGCCGCCGGGAATCGAACCCACGACCACACTGGTGGTAGCCGATCGACTAACGCGCTCACCCACGGAACCCTCCCATCCTATCCTCTATCCTATCCTATCCTCTATCCTATCCTATCCTCTATCCTATCCTATCCTCTATCCTATCCTATCCTCTATCCTACCCTATCCTCTATCCTATCCTATCCTCTATCCTATCCTATCCTCTATCCTATCCTATCCTCTATCCTATCCTATCCTCTATCCTATCCTATCCTCTATCCTATCCTATCCTCTATCCTATCCTATCCTCTATCCTATCCTATCCTCTATCCTATCCTATCCTCTATCCTATCCTATCCTCTATCCTATCCTATCCTCTATCCTATCCTATCCTCTATCCTATCCTATCCTCTATCCTATCCAATCCTCTATCCTATCCTATCCTCTATCCTATCCTATTCTCTACACTATCATAACCTCTATCCTATCCTATCCTCAACCCTATCCTATCCTCATTCCTATCCTATACTCCATTATATCCTATCCTCTATCCTATCCCATCCTCTATCCTATCCTATCCTCTATCCTATCCTATCCTCTATCCTATCCTATCCTCTATCCTAACCTCTATCCTACCCTATCCTCTATCCTATCCTATCCTCTATCCTATCCTATCCTCTATCCTATCCTATCCTCTATCCTATCCTATCCTCTATCCTATCCTATCCTCTATCCTATCCTCTATCCTATCCTCTATCCTATCCTATCCTCTATCCTATCCTATCCTCTATCCTATCCTATCCTCTATCCTATCCTATCCTCTATCCTATCCTATCCTCTATCCTATCCTATCCTCTATCCTATCCTATCCTCTATCCTATCCTATCCTCTATCCTATCCTATCCTCTATCCTATCCTATCCTCTATCCTATCCTATCCTCTATCCTATCCTATCCTCTATCCTATCCTATTCTCTACACTATCCTAACCTCTATCCTATCCTATCCTCAACCCTATCCTATCCTCATTCCTATCCTATACTCCATTATATCCTATCCTCTATCCTATCCCATCCTCTATCCTATCCTATCCTCTATCCTATCCTATCCTCTATCCTATCCTATCCTCTATCCTATCCTATCCTTTATCCTATCCTATCTTCTATCCTATCCTATCCTCTATCCTATCCTATCCTCTATCCTATCCGATCCTCTATCCTATCCGATCCTCTATCCTATCCTATCCTCTATCCTATCCTATCCTATCCTCTATCCTATCCTATCCTCTATCCTATCCTATCCTCTATCCTATCCTATCCTATCCTCTATCCTATCCTATCCTATCCTCTATCCTATCCTATCCTCTATCCTATCCTATCCTCTATCCTATCCTATCCTCTATCCTATCCTATCGTATCCTCTATCCTATCCTATCCTCTATCCTATCCTATCCTCTATCCTATCCTATCCTCTATGCTATCCTATCCTCTATCCTATCCTATACTCTATCCTAACCTATCCTCTATCCTATCCTATTCTCTATCCTATCCTATCCTCTATAATATCGTATCCTCTATCATATCCTATCCTCTTGCCTATGATATCATCTACCCTATCGTATCCTCTATCCTATCCAATCTCCTACCCTATCCTCTATCCTATCCTATTATCTATCGTCTGCTCTATCCTATTCTATCCACTATCCTATCCTATCCTCAATGCTATCCTATTCTCTATCCTCACCTATCCTTTATACTATCCAATCCTCTATCCTAACCTATCCTCTATCCTATCCTATCCTCCATCCTATCCTATCCTCTATCCTATCCTATCCTCTATCCTGTCCTATCCTCTATAATATCGTATCCTCTATCATATCCTATCCTCTTTCCTATTATATCATCTATCCTATCCAATCTCTATCGTCTCCTTTCCTCCATCCTATCCAATCCCCTATCTTATCTTCTATCGTCTCCTGTCCTCTATCCTATACAATCCCCTATCCTATAATCTATCCTATCCTATCCTCTATCCTATCCTACCATCAATCCTATCCTATCCTATGCTCTATCCTATTCTATACTCTATCCTATCCCATCCTCTATCCTATCCTATCCTCTATCCTATCATATCCTCTATCCTATAATATCCTCTATCCTATCCAATCCTCTATCCTATCCTCTATCCCATCCTCTATCCTATCCTCTATCCTATCCTATCCTCTATCCTATCCTATCCTCTATCCTATCCTATCCTCTATCCTAACCTATCCTCTATCCTATCCTATCCTCTATCCTATCCTATCCTCAACGCTATCCTATCCTCATTACTATCCTATACTCCATTATATCCTATCCGCTATCGTATCATATCCTCTATCCTATAATATCCTCTATCCTATCCAATCCTCTATCCTATCCTCTATCATATCCTCTATCCTATCCTATCCTCTATCCTATCCTCTATCCTATCCTATCCTCTATCCTCTCCTATCCTTTATACTAACCAATCCTCTATCCTATCCTCTATCCTATCCTATCCTATCCTCTATCCTATCCTATCCACTATCCTATCCTATCCTCTATCCTATCCTATCCTCTATCCTATCCTATCCTCTATCCTATCCTATCCTCTATCCTATCCTATCCTCTATCCTATCCTATCCTCTATCCTATCCTATCCTCTATCCTATCCTATCCTCTATCCTATCCTATCCTCTATCCTATCCTATCCTCTATCCTATCCTATCCTCTATCCTATCCTATCCTCTATCCTATCCTATCCTCTATCCTATCCTATCCTCTATCCTATCCTATCCTCTATCCTATCCTATCCTCTATCCTATCCTATCCTCTACCCTATCCTATCCTCTATCCTATCCTATCCTATCCTCTATCCTAACCTATCCTCTATCTTATCCAATCGTCTATCCTATCCTATCCTCTATCCTATCCTATCCTCCATCGTCTCCTATCCTCTATCCTATCCAATCCCCTATCCTATCCTCGATCCTATCCTATCCTCTATCCTATCCTATCCTCTATCCTATCCTATCCTCCATCGTCTCCTATCCTCTATCCTATCCAATCCCCTATCCTATCCTCTATCCTATCCTATCCTCTATCCTATCCAATCCCCTATCTTATCTTATATCGTCTCCTGTCCTCTATCCTATCCAATCCTCTATCCTATCCTCTATCCTATCCTATCCTCTATCCTATCCTATCCTCTATCCTATCCTATCCTCTATCCTATCCTATCCTCTATCCTATCCTATCCTCTATCCTATCCTATCCTCTATCCTGTCCTATCCTCTATCCTATCCTATCCTCTATCCTATCCTATCCTCCATCCTATCCTATCCTCTATCCTATCCTATCCTCTATCCTGTCCTATCCTCTATAATATCGTATACTCTATCATATCCTATCCTCTTTCCTATAATATCATCTATCCTATCCAATCTCTATCGTCTCCTTTCCTCTATCCTATCCAATCCCCTATCCTATCTTCTATCGTCTCCTGTCATCTATCCTATCCAATCCCCTATCTTATCTTATATCGTCTCCTGTCCTCTATCCTATCCAATCCTCTATCCTATCCTCTATCCTATCCTATCCTCTATCCTATCCTATCCTCTATCCTATCCTATCCTCTATCCTATCCTATCCTCTATCCTATCCTATCCTCTATCCTATCCTATCCTCTATCCTATCCTATCCTCTATCCTATCCTATCTTCTATCCTATCCTATAATCTATCCTATCCTATCCTCTATCCTATCCTATCCTCTATCCTATCATATCCTCTATCCTAACCTACCCTCTATCCTATCCTATCCTCTATCCTATCCTATCCTCAACGCTATCCTATCCTCATTCCTATCCTATACTGCATTATATCCTATCCGCTATCCCATCATATCCTCTATCCTATAATATCCTCTATCCTATCCAATCCTCTATCCTATCCTCTATCCTATCCTCTATCCTACCCTATCCTCTATCCTATCCTATCCTCTATCCTATCCTATCCTCTATCCTATCCTATCCTCTATCCTATCCTATCCTCTATCCTATCCTATCCTCTATCCTATCCTATCCTCTATACTATCCTCTATCCTATCCTCTATCCTATCCTATCCTCTATCCTATCCTATCCTCTATCCTATCCTATCCTCTATCCTATCCTATCCTCTATCCTATCCTATCCTCTATCCTAACCTATCCTCTATCCTATCCTATCCTCTATCCTATCCTATCCTCAACGCTATCCTATCCTCATTACTATCCTATACTCCATTATATCCTATCAGCTATCGTATCATATCCTCTATCCTATAATATCCTCTATCCTATCCTCTATCCTATCCTATCCTCTATCCTCTCCTATCCTTTATACTAACCAATCCTCTATCCTATCCTCTATCCTATCCTATCCTCTATCCTATCCTATCCTCTATCCTATCCTATCCTCTATCCTATCCTATCCTCTATCCTATCCTATCCTCTATCCTATCCTATCCTCTATCCTATCCTATCCTCTATCCTATCCTATGCTCTATCCTATCCTATCCTCTATCCTATCCTATCCTCTATCCTATCCTATCCTCTATCCTATCCTATCCTCTATCCTATCCTATCCTCTATCCTATCCTATCCTATCCTCTATCCTATCCTATCCTCTATCCTATCCTATCCTCTTTCCTATCCTATCCTCTTTCCTATTATATCATCTATCCTATCCAATCTCTATCGTCTCCTTTCCTCCATCCTATCCAATCCCCTATCTTATCTTCTATCGTCTCCTGTCCTCTATCCTATACAATCCCCTATCCTATAATCTATCCTATCCTATCCTCTATCCTATCCTACCATCAATCCTATCCTATCCTATGCTCTATCCTATTCTATACTCTATCCTATCCCATCCTCTATCCTATCCTATCCTCTATCCTATCCTATCCTCTATCCTATCCTATCCTCTATCCTAACCTATCCTCTATCCTATCCTATCCTCTATCCTATCCTATCCTGTATCCTATCCTATCCTCTATCCTATCCTATCCTCTATCCTGTCCTATCCTCTATAATATCGTATACTCTATCATATCCTATCCTCTTTCCTATAATATCATCTATCCTATCCAATCTCTATCGTCTCCTTTCCTCTATCCTATCCAATCCCCTATCCTATCTTCTATCGTCTCCTGTCATCTATCCTATCCAATCCCCTATCTTATCTTATATCGTCTCCTGTCCTCTATCCTATCCAATCCTCTATCCTATCCTCTATCCTATCCTATCCTCTATCCTATCCTATCCTCTATCCTATCCTATCCTCTATCCTATCCTATCCTCTATCCTATCCTATCCTCTATCCTATCCTATCCTCTATCCTATCCTATCCTCTATCCTATCCTATCCTCTATCCTATCCTATCCTCTATCCTATCCTATCCTCTATCCTATCCTATCCTCTATCCTATCCTATCTTCTATCCTATCCTATAATCTATCCTATCCTAACCTCTATCCTATCCTATCCTCTATCCTATCATATCCTCTATCCTAACCTACCCTCTATCCTATCCTATCCTCTATCCTATCCTATCCTCAACGCTATCCTATCCTCATTCCTATCCTATACTCCATTATATCCTATCCGCTATCCCATCATATCCTCTATCCTATAATATCCTCTATCCTATCCAATCCTCTATCCTATCCTCTATCCTATCCTCTATCCTACCCTATCCTCTATCCTATCCTATCCTCTATCCTATCCTATCCTCTATCCTATCCTATCCTCTATCCTATCCTATCCTATCCTCTATCCTATCCTATCCTCTATCCTATCCTATCCTCTATCCTATCCTATCCTCTATCCTATCCTATCCTCTATCCTATCCTATCCTCTATCCTATCCTATCTTCTATCCTATCCTATAATCTATCCTATCCTATCCTCTATCCTATCCTATCCTCTATCCTATCATATCCTCTATCCTAACCTACCCTCTATCCTATCCTATCCTCTATCCTATCCTATCCTCAACGCTATCCTATCCTCATTCCTATCCTATACTCCATTATATCCTATCCGCTATCCCATCATATCCTCTATCCTATAATATCCTCTATCCTATCCAATCCTCTATCCTATCCTCTATCCTATCCTCTATCCTACCCTATCCTCTATCCTATCCTATCCTCTATCCTATCCTATCCTCTATCCTATCCTATCCTCTATCCTATCCTATCCTCTATCCTATCCTATCCTCTATCCTATCCTATCCTCTATCCTATCCTATCCTCTATCCTATCCTATCCTCTATCCTATCCTATCCTCTATCCTATCCTATCTTCTATCCTATCCTATAATCTATCCTATCCTATCCTCTATCCTATCCTATCCTCTATCCTATCATATCCTCTATCCTAACCTACCCTCTATCCTATCCTATCCTCTATCCTATCCTATCCTCAACGCTATCCTATCCTCTATCCTATCCTATCCTCTATCCTATCATATCCTCTATCCTAACCTACCCTCTATCCTATCCTATCCTCTATCCTATCCTATCCTCAACGCTATCCTATCCTCATTCCTATCCTATACTCCATTATATCCTATCCGCTATCCCATCATATCCTCTATCCTATAATATCCTCTATCCTATCCAATCCTCTATCCTATCCTCTATCCTATCCTCTATCCTACCCTATCCTCTATCCTATCCAATCCTCTATCCTATCCTCTATCCTATCCTCTATCCTACCCTATCCTCTATCCTATCCTATCCTCTATCCTATCCTATCCTCTATCCTATCCTATCCTCTATCCTCTCCTATCCTTTATACTAACCAATCCTCTATCCTATCCTCTATCCTATCCTATCCTCTATCCTATCCTATCCTCTATCCTATCCTATCCTCTATCCTATCCTATCCTCTATCCTATCCTATCCTCTATCCTATCCTATCCTCTATCCTATCCTATGCTCTATCCTATCCTATCCTCTATCCTATCCTATCCTCTATCCTATCCTATCCTCTATCCTATCCTATCCTCTATCCTATCCTATCCTCTATCCTATCCTATCCTCTATCCTATCCTATCCTCTATCCTATCCTATCCTCTATCCTATCCTATCCTCTATCCTTCCTATCCTCTATCCTATCCTATCCTCTATCCTATCCTATTCTCTACACTATCCTAACCTCTATCCTATCCTATCCTCAACCCTATCCTATCCTCATTCCTATCCTATACTCCATTATATCCTATCCTCTATCCTATCCCATCCTCTATCCTATCCTATCCTCTATCCTATCCTATCCTCTATCCTATCCTATCCTCTATTCTATCCTATCCTCTATCCTATCCTATCCTCTATCCTATCCTATCCTCTATCCTATCCTATCCTCTATCCTAACCTATCCTCTATCCTATCCTATCCTCTATCCTATCCTATCCTCTATCCTATCCTATCCTGAACCCTATCCTATCCTCATTCCTATCCTATACTCCATTATATCCTATCCGCTATCCTATCCAATCCTCTATCCTATCCTCTATCCTATCCTCTATCCTATCCTATCCTCTATCCTATCCTATCCTCTATCCTATCCTATCCTCTATCCTATCCTATCCTCTATCCTATCCTATCCTCTATCCTAACCTATCCTCTATCCTATCCTATCCTCTATCCTATCCTATCCTCTATCCTAGCCTATCCTCAACGCTATCCTATCCTCATTACTATCGTATACTCCATTATATCCTATCCGCTATGGTATCATATCCTCTATCCTATAATATCCTCTATCCTATCCAATCGTCTATCCTATCCTCTATCATATCCTGTATCCTATCCTATCCTCTATCCTATCCTCTATCCTATCCTATCCTCTATCCTATCCTATCCTCTATCCTATCCTACCCTCAATCCTATCCTATCCTATGCTCTATCCTATCCTATCCTCTATCCTATCCTATCCTCAATCCTATCCTATCCTCTATCCTCTCCTATCCTTTATACTAACCAATCCTCTATCCTATCCTCTATCCTATCCTATCCTCTATCCTATCCTATCCTCTATCCTATCCTATCCTCTATCTTATCCTATCCTCTATCCTATCCTATCCTTTATCCTATCCTATCTTCTATCCTATCCTATCCTCTATCCTATCCTATCCTCTATCCTATCCGATCCTCTATCCTATCCTATCCTCTATCCTATCCTATCCTATCCTCTATCGTATCCTATCCTCTATCCTATCCTATCCTCTATCCTATCCTATCCTATCCTCTATCCTATCCTATCCTCTATCCTATCCTATCCTCTATCCTATCCTATCCTCTATCCTATCCTATCGTATCCTCTATCCTATCCTATCCTCTATCCTATCCTATCCTCTATCCTATCCTATCCTCTATGCTATCCTATCCTCTATCCTATCCTATACTCTATCCTAACCTATCCTCTATCCTATCCTATTCTCTATCCTATCCTATCCTCTATAATATCGTATCCTCTATCATATCCTATCCTCTTGCCTATGATATCATCTACCCTATCGTATCCTCTATCCTATCCAATCTCCTACCCTATCCTCTATCCTATCCTATTATCTATCGTCTGCTCTATCCTATTCTATCCACTATCCTATCCCATCCTCAATGCTATCCTATTCTCTATCCTCACCTATCCTTTATACTATCCAATCCTCTATCCTAACCTATCCTCTATCCTATCCTATCCTCTTTCCTATCCTATCCTCTATCCTATCCTATCCTCTATCCCAACCTACCCTCTATCCTATCCTATCCTCTATCCTATCCTATCCTCAACGATATCCTATCCTCATTCCTATCCTATACTCCATTATATCCTATCCGCTATCCTATCATATCCTCTATCCTATAATATCCTCTATCCTATCCAATCCTCTATCCTATCCTCTATCCCATCCTCTATCCTATCCTCTATCCTATCCTATCCTCTATCCTATCCTATCCTCTATCCTATCCTATCCTCTATCCTAACCTATCCTCTATCCTATCCTATCCTCTATCCTATCCTATCCTCAACGCTATCCTATCCTCATTACTATCCTATACTCCATTATATCCTATCCGCTATCGTATCATATCCTCTATCCTATAATATCCTCTATCCTATCCAATCCTCTATCCTATCCTCTATCATATCCTCTATCCTATCCTATCAACTATCCTATCCTCTATCCTATCCTATCCTCTATCCTCTCCTATCCTTTATACTAACCAATCCTCTATCCTATCCTCTATCCTATCCTATCCTCTATCCTATCCTATCCTCTATCCTATCCTATCCTCTATCCTATCCTATCCTCTATCCTATCCTATCCTCTATCCTATCCTATCCTCTATCCTATCCTATCCTCTATCCTATCCTATCCTCTATCCTATCCTATCGTCTATCCTATCCTATCCTCTATCCTATCCTATCCTCTATCCTATCCTATCCTCTATCCTATCCTATCCTCTATCCTATCCTATCCTCTATCCTATCCTATCCTCTATCCTATCCTATCCTCTATCCTATCCTATCCTCTATCCTATCCTATCCTCTATCCTATCCTATCCTCTATCCTATCCTATCCTCTATCCTATCCTATCCTCTATCCTATCCCATCCTATCCTCTATCCTATCCTATTATCTATCCTAACCTATCCTCTATCCTATCCTATCCTCTATCCTATCCTATCCTCTATCCTATCCTATCCTCTATCCTATCCTATCCTCTATCCTATCCTATCCTCTATCCTATCCTATCCTCTATCCTATCCTATCCTCTATCCTATCCTATCCTCTATCCTATCCTATCCTCTATCCTATCCTCTCCTCTATCCTATCCTATCCTCCATCGTCTCCTATCCTCTATCCTATCCAATCCCCTATCCTATCCTCTATCCTATCCTATCCTCTATCCTATCCAATCCCCTATCTTATCTTATATCGTCTCCTGTCCTCTATCCTATCCAATCCTCTATCCTATCCTCTATCCTATCCTATCCTCTATCCTATCCTATCCTCTATCCTATCCTATCCTCTATCCTATCCTATCCTCTATCCTATCCTATCCTCTATCCTATCCTATCCTCTATCCTATCCTATCCTCTATCCTATCCTATCTTCTATCCTATCCTATAATCTATCCTATCCTATCCTCTATCCTATCCTATCCTCTATCCTATCCTATCCTCTATCCTATCCTATCCTCTATCCTATGCTATCCTCTATCCTATCCTATCCTCTATCCTATCCTATCCTCTATCCTATCCTATCCTCTATCCTATCCTATCCTATCCTCTATCCTATCCTATCCTCTATCCTATCCTATCCTCTATCCTATCCTATCCTATCCTCTATCCTAACCTATCCTCTATCTTATCCTATCCTCTAACCTATCCTATCCTGAACCCTATCCTATCCTCATTCCTATCCTATACTCCATTATATCCTATCCGCTATCCTATCATATCCTCTATCCTATCCTCTATCCTATCCTCTATCCTATCCTATCCTCTATAATATCCTATCCTCTATCCTATCCTATCCTCTATCGTCTCCTATCCTCTATCCTATACTATCCGCTATCCTATCCTATCCTCTATCCTATCCTATACTCTATCCTAACCTATCCTCTATCCTATCCTATTCTCTATCCTATCCTATCCTCTATAATAACGTATCCTCTATCATATCCTATCCTCTTGCCTATAATATCATCTACCCTATCCTATCCTCTATCCTATCCAATCTCCTACCCTATCCTCTATCCTATCCTATCCTCTATCGTCTGCTCTATCCTATCCTATCCACTATCCTATCCTATCCTCAATGCTATCCTATTCTCTATCCTCACCTATCCTTTATACTATCCAATCCTCTATCCTATCCTATCCTCTATCCTATCCTATCCTCCATCGTCTCCTATCCTCTATCCTATCCAATCCCCTATCCTATCCTCTATCGTCTGTTCTATCCTATCCTATCCACTATCCTATCCTATCCTCAATGCTATCCTATTCTCTATCCTCACCTATCCTTTATACTATCCTACCCTCTATCCTATCCTATCCTCTATCCTACCCTCAATCCTATCCTATCCTATGCTCTATCCTGTCCTATCCTCTATCCTATCCTATCCTCAATCCTATCCTATCCTCTATCCTCTCCTATCCTTTATACTAACCAATCCTCTATCCTATCCTTTATCCTATCCTATCCTATCCTCTATCCTATCCTATCCTCTATCCTTTCCTATCCTCTATCCTATCCTATCCTCTATCCTATCCTATCCTCTATCCTATCCTATCCTATCTTCTATCCTATCCTATCCTCTATCCTATCCTATCCTCTATCCTATCCTATCCTCTATCCTATCCTATCCTCTATCCTATCCTATCCTCTATCCTATCCTATCCTCTATCCTATCCTATCCTCTATCCTATCCTATCCTCTATCCTATCCTATCCTCTATCCTATCCTATCATCTATCCTATCCTATCCTCTATCCTATCCTATCCTCTATCCTATCCTATCGTCTATTTTTTTTTTTTTTTTTTTTTTTCGAGGAGGTAATCTCGTTACGGATACCCGAACCCCCCCGGGGGGGGATGGTCCGGGTTATGTGGGACACCTCGGCTGGTTGGTGCAACGCCGAGTATACCCACTAACTTCTCCCCGTCCGTCCCTAGACTCCTGGGGGCACCCGTGCTCTGCGCGCGCATGTCAATCCGGTGATCCTATCGTCTATCCTATCCTATCCTCTATCCTATCCTATCCTCTATCCTATCCTATCCTCTATCCTATCCTATCCTCTATCCTATCCTATCCTCTATCCTATCCTATCCTCTATCCTATCCTATCCTCTATCCTATCCTATCCTCTATCCTATCCTATCCTCTATCCTATCCTATCCTCTATCCTATCCTATCCTCTATCCTATCCCATCCTACCCTCTATCCTATCCTATTCTCTATCCTAACCTATCCTCTATCCTATCCTATCCTCTATCCTATCCTATCCTATCCTATCCTCTATCCTATCCTATCCTCTATCCTATCCTATCCTCTATCCTATCCTATCCTCTATCCTATCCTATCCTCTATCCTATCCTATCCTCTATCCTATCCTATCCTCTATCCTATCCTATCCTCTATCCTATCCTATCCTCTATCCTGTCCTATCCTCTATCCTATCCTATCCTCTATCCTATCCTATCCTCTATCCTATCCTACCATCAATCCTATCCTATCCTATGCTCTATCCTATTCTATACTCTATCCTATCCCATCCTCTATCCTATCCTATCCTCTATCCTATCCTATCCTCCATCCTATCCTATCCTCTATCCTATCCTATCCTCTATCCTGTCCTATCCTCTATAATATCGTATCCTCTATCATATCCTATCCTCTTTCCTATTATATCATCTATCCTATCCAATCTCTATCGTCTCCTTTCCTCCATCCTATCCAATCCCCTATCTTATCTTCTATCGTCTCCTGTCCTCTATCCTATACAATCCCCTATCCTATAATCTATCCTATCCTATCCTCTATCCTATCCTACCATCAATCCTATCCTATCCTATGCTCTATCCTATTCTATACTCTATCCTATCCCATCCTCTATCCTATCCTATCCTCTATCCTATCCTATCCTCTATCCTATCCTATCCTCTATCCTAACCTATCCTCTATCCTATCCTATCCTCTATCCTATCCTATCCTGTATCCTATCCTATCCTCTATCCTATCCTATCCTCTATCCTGTCCTATCCTCTATAATATCGTATACTCTATCATATCCTATCCTCTTTCCTATAATATCATCTATCCTATCCAATCTCTATCGTCTCCTTTCCTCTATCCTATCCAATCCCCTATCCTATCTTCTATCGTCTCCTGTCATCTATCCTATCCAATCCCCTATCCTATCCTCTATCCTATCCTATCCTCTATCCTACCCTCAATCCTATCCTATCCTATGCTCTATCCTATCCTATCCTCTATCCTATCCTATCCTCTATCGTATCCTATCCTCTATCCTATCCTATCCTCTATCCTATCCTATCCTCTATCCTATCCTATCCTCTATCCTATCCTATCCTCTATCCTATCCTATCCTCTATCCTATCCTATCCACTATCCTATCCTATCCTCTATCCTATCCTATCCTCTATCCTATCCTATCCTCTATCCTATCCTATCCTCTATCCTATCCTATCCTCTATCCTATCCTATCCTCTATCCTATCCTATCCTATCCTCTATCCTATCCTCTCCTCTATCCTATCCTATCCTCCATCGTCTCCTATCCTCTATCCTATCCAATCCCCTATCATATCCTCTATCCTATCCTATCCTCTATCCTATCCAATCCCCTATCTTATCTTATATCGTCTCATGGCCTCTATCCTATCCAATCCTCTATCCTATCCTCTATCCAATCCTATCCTCTATCCTATCCTATCCTCTATCCTATCCTATCGTCTATCCTATCCTATCCTCTATCCTATCCTATCCTCTATCCTATCCTATCCTCTATCTTATCCTATCCTCTATCCTATCCTATCCTCTATCCTATCCTATCCTCTATCCTATCCTATCCTCTATCCTATCCTATCCTCTATCCTATCCTATCCTCTATCCTATCCTATCCTCCATCGTCTCCTATCCTCTATCCTATCCAATCCCCTATCCTATCCTCGATCCTATCCTATCCTCCATCGTCTGCTCTATCCTATCCTACCCACTATCCTATCCTATCCTCAATGCTATCCTATTCTCTATCCTCACCTATCCTTTATACTAACCAATCCTCTATCCTATCCTCTATCCAATCCTATCCTCTATCCTATCCTATCCTCTATCCTATCCTATCGTCTATCCTATCCTATCCTCTATTCTATCCTATCCTATCCTCTATCCTATCCTATCCTCTATCCTATCCTATTCTCTATCCTATCCTATCCTCTATAATATCGTATCCTCTATCATATCCTATCCTCTTGCCTATGATATCATCTACCCTATCGTATCCTCTATCCTATCCAATGTCCTACCCTATCCTCCATCCTATCCTATCCTCTATCGTCTGCTCTATCCTATCCTATCCTCTATCCTATCCTATCCTCTATCCTATCCTCTATCCTATCCTCTATCCTATCCTCTATCCTATCCTATCCTCTATCCTATCCTATCCTATCCTCTATCCTATCCTATCCTCTATCCTATCCTCTATCCTATCCTCTATCCTATCCTATCCAATCCTCTACCCTAACCTATCCTCTATCCTATCCTATCCTCATTCCTATCGTATCCTCTATCCTATCCTATCCTCTGTCCTAACATACCCTCTATCCTATCCTATCCTCTATCCTATCCTATCCTCAACGCTATCCTATCCTCATTCCTATCCTATACTCCATTATATCCTATCCGCTATCCTATCATATCCTCTATCCTATAATATCCTCTATCCTATCCAATCCTCTATCCTATCCTCTATCCTATCCTCTATCCTATCCTATCCTCTATCCTATCCTCTATCCTATCCTATCCTCTATCCTATCCTATCCTCTATCCTATCCTATCCTCTATCCTATCCTATCCTCTATCCTATCCTATCCTCTATCCTAACCTATCCTCTATCCTATTATATCCTCTATCCTATCCTATCCTCAACGCTATCCTATCCTCATTACTATCCTATACTTCATTATATCCTATCCGCTATCGTATCATATCCTCTATCCTATAATATCCTCTATCCTATCCAATCCCCTATCCTATCCTATATCCTATCCTATCCTCTATCTTATCCTATCCTCTATCCTATCCTATCCTCTATCATATCCTATCCTCTATCCTATCCTATCCTCTATCCTCTCCTATCCTTTATACTAACCAATCCTCTATCCTATCCTCTATCCTATCCTATCCTCTATCCTATCCAATCCTCTATCCTATGCTATCCTCTATCGTCTCCTATCCTCTATCCTCTAATATCCTTTATACTATCCAATCATCAATCCTATCATATCCCCTATCCTATCTTATCCTCCATCGTCCCCAATCCTCTATCCTATCCAATCCCATATCCTATACTCTATCCTTTCCTATTCTCAATCTTATCCTATCCTCTATCCTCTAATATCCTTTATACTATCCAATCCTCTATCCTATCATATCCTCTATCCTATCCTATCTTCCATCGTCTCCAATCCTCTATCCTATCCAATCCCATATCCTATCCTCTATTCTATCCTATCCTCTATCCTATATTATCCTGTATCCTATCCTATGATCTCTCCGATCCTATCCTCTATCGTCTCCTGTCCTCTATTCTATTCAACCTCCTATCCTATCCTCTATCCTATACTCTATCCTATCCTCTATCCTATCCTCTATCCACTATCCTATCGTATCCTCAATGCTATCCTATCGTTTTATCCTCTCCTATCCTTTATACTACCCTATCCTCTATCCTATCCTATCCTCTATCCTATGCAATCCTACATCCTATCCTATCCTCCATCTTCTCCTATCCTCTATCCTATCCTATCCTCTATCCTATCCTATCCTCTATCCTATCCTATCATCTATCCTATCCTATCCTCGATCCTATCCTCTATCCACTATCCTATCCAATCCCCTATCCTATCCTATATCCTATCCAATCCCCTATCCTATCCTCTATCCTATAATATCCCCTACCCTATCCAATCCTCTATCCTATCCTCTATTCTACCCTCTATCCTATCCTATCCTCAATCCTACCCTATCCTATATCGTATCCTATCCTATACCCTATCCAATTCCCCATCCTATCCTCTATCCTATCCTCTATCCTATCCTATCCTCTATCCTATCCTATCCTATCCTATCCTCTATCCTTTTATATCCTCTATCCTATCATATCCTCTATCGTCTGCTCTATCATATACTATCCTCTATCGTCTCGTCTATCCTATTCTCTATCGTCTGTTCTATCCTATCCTATCCTCTATCCTATCCTATCCAATCCCCTATCCAATCCTCTATCCGATTCTATCCTCTATCCTATCCAATCCTCTATCCTATCCTATCCTCCATCGTCTCCTATCCTCTATCCTCTAATATCCTTTATACTATCCAATCCTCTATCCTATCATATCCCCTATCCTATCTTATCCTCCATCGTCTCCAATCCTCTATCATATCCAATCCCATATCCTATCCTCTATTCTATCCTATCCTCTATCCTATATTATCCTGTATCCTATCCTATGATCTCTCCGATCCTATCCTCTATCGTCTCCTGTCCTCTATTCTATCCAACCTCCTATCCTATCCTCTATCCTATACTCTATCCTATCCTCTATCCTATCCTCTATCCACTATCCTATCGTATCCTCAATGCTATCCTATCGTTTTATCCTCTCCTATCCTTTATACTACCCTATCCTCTATCCTATCCTATCCTCTATCCTATCCAATCCTACATCCTATCCTATCCTCCATCTTCTCCTATCCTCTATCCTATCCTATCCTCTATCCTATCCTATCCTCTATCCTATCCTATCATCTATCCTATCCTATCCTCGATCCTATCCTATCCTCTATCCTCTCCTATCCTTTATACTAACCAATCCTCTATCCTATGCTCTATCCTATCCTATCCTCAATCCTATCCTATCCTATACTCTATCCTATCCTATCCTCTATCCTATCCTATCCTCTATCGTATCCTATCCTCTATCCTATCCTATCCTCTATCCTATCTTATCCTCTATCCTATCCTATCCTCTATCCTGTCCTATCCTCTTTAATGTCGTATCCTCTATCATATCCTGTCCTCTTTCCTATTAAATCATCTATCCTATCCAATCTCTATCGTCTCCTTTCCTCTATCCTATCCAATCCCCTATCTTATCTTCTATCGTCTCCTGTCCTATATCCTATCCAATCCCCTATCCTGTCCTCTATCCTATCCTATCCTCTATCCTATCCTACCCTCAATCCTATCCTATCCTATGCTCTATCCTATTCTATACTCTATCCTATCCCATCCTCTATCCTATCCTATCCTCTATCCTATCCTCTATCCTATCCTCTATCCTATCCTCTATCCTATCCTATCCTCTATCCTATCCTATCCTCTATCGTATCCTATCCTCTATCCTATCCTATCCCCTATTTTATCCTCTATCGTATCCTATCCTCTTTCCTATAATATCCTCTATCCTATCCTCTATCCTATCCTATCCTCTATCATCTGCTCTATTCTATCCTATCCACTGTCCTATCCTATCCTCAATCCTATCCTATCCTCTATCCTCTCCTATCCTTTATACTAACCAATCCTCTATCCTATCCTCTATCCTATCCTATCCTCTATCGTATCCTATCCTCTATCCTATCCTATCCTCTATCGTATCCTATCCTCTATCCTATTCTATCCTCTATCCTATCCAATCTGTATCGTCCCAAGTCCTCTATCCTAGCAAATCCCCTATCTTATCCTCTATCGTCTCCTGCCCTCTATCCTATCCAATCCCCTATCCTATCTTCTATCGTCTCCTGTCCTGTATCCTATCCAATCCCCTATCCTGTCCTATCCTCTATCCTATCCTATCCTCAATCCTATCCTATCCTATGCTCTTTCCTATTCTATACTCTATCCTATCCTATCCTCTATCCTATCCTATAATCTATCCTATCCTATCCTCTATCCTAACCTATCCTCTATCCTATCCTATCCTCTATCCTATCCTATCCTCTATCCTATCCTATCCTCTATCCTATCCTATCCTCTATCGTATCCTATCCTCTATCCTATCCTATCCTCTATCGTATTCTATCCTCTATCCTATCCTATCCCCTATTTTATCCTCTATCGTATCCTATCCTCTTTCCTATAATATCCTCTATCCTATCCTCTATCCTATCCTATCCTCTATCCTCTCCTATCCTTTATACTAACCAATCCTCTATCCTATCCTCTATCCTATCCTATCCGCCATCCTATCCTATCCTCTATCCTATCCTATCCTCTATCCTATCATATCCTCTATCATATCCTATCCTCAATCCTATCCTATCCTCTATCCTATCCTCTATCCTATCCTATCCTCTATCCTATCCTATCCTCTGTCCTATCCTCTATCCTATCCTCATTACTATCCTATACTCCATTATATCCTATGTGCTATCCTATCATATCCTCTATCCTATAATATCCTCTATCCTATCCAATCCTCTATCCTATACTCTATCCTATCCTCTATCCTATCCTATTCTCAATCCTATGCTATCCTCTATCCTATCCTATCCTCTATCCTATCCTATCCTCTATCCTATCCTCTATCCCATCCTCTATCCAATCCTATCCTCTATCCTATCCTATCCTCTATCCTATCCTATCCTTTATCGTATCCTATCCTCTATCCTATCCTATCCTCTATCCTATCCTATCCTCTATCCTATCCCATCCTCTATCCTATTCTATCCTCTATCCTATCCTATCCTCAATCCTATGCTATCCTCTATCCTATCCTATCCTCTATCCTATCCTATCCTCTATCCTATCCTCTATCCTATCCTCTATCCTATCCTCTATCCAATCCTATCCTCTATCCTATCCTATCCTATATCCTATCCTATCCTCTATCCTATCCTATCCTCTATCCTATCCTACCCTCAATCCTATCCTATCCTATGCTCTATCCTATTCTATACTCTATCCTATCCTATCCTATGCTCTATCCTATTCAATACTCTATCCTATCCTATCCTCTATCCTATCCTACCCTCAATCCTATCCTATCCTATGCTCTATCCTATTCAATACTCTATCCTATCCTATCCTCTATCCTATCCTACCCTCAATCCTATCCTATCCTATGTTCTATCCTATTCAATACTCTATCCTATCCTATCCTCTATCCTATCCTATCCTCTATCCTATCCTATCCTCTATCCTATCCTATCCTATGCTCTATCCTATTCAATACTCTATCCTATCCTATCCTCTATCCTATCCTATCCTCTATCCTAACCTATCCTCTATCCTATCCTATCCTCTATCCTAACCTATCCTCTATCCTATCCTATCCTCTTTCCTATCCTATCCTCTATAATATCGTATCCTCTATCATATCCTATACTCTTGCCTATAATATCATCTACCCTATCCTATCCTCTATCCTATCCAATCCCCTACCCTATCCTCTATCCTATCCTATCCTCTATCCTATCCTATTCTCTATCCTATCCTATCCTCTATAATATCGTATCCTCTATCATATCCTATACTCTTGCCTATAATATCATCTACCCTATCCTATCCTCTATCCTATCCAATCCCCTACCCTATCCTCTATCCTATCCTATCCTCTATCGTCTGCTCTATCCTATCCTATCCACTATCCTATCCTATCCTCAATGCTATCCTATTCTCTATCCTCACCTATCCTTTATACAATCCAATCCTCTATCCTATCCTATCCTCTATCCTATCCTATCCTCCATCGTCTCCTATCCTCTATCCTATCCAATCCCCTATCCTATCCTCATTCCTATCCTATACTCCATTATATCCTATCCGCTATCCTATCATATCCTCTATCCTATAATATCCTCTATCCTATCCAATCTCTATCGTCTCCTTTCCTCTATCCTATCCAATCCCCTATCTTATCTTCTATCGTCTCCTGTCCTCTATCCTATCCAATCCCCTATCGTATCCTCTATCCTATCCTATCCTCTATCCTATCCTACCCTCAATCCTATCCTATCCTATGCTCTATCCTAACCTATCCTCTATCCTATCCTATCCTCTATCCTATCCTATCCTGTATCCTATCCTATCCTCTATCCTATCCTGTCCTCTATCCTGTCCTATCCTCTATAATATCGTATCCTCTATCATATCCTATCCTCTTTCCTATAATATCATCTATCCTATCCAATCTCTATCGTCTCCTTTCCTCTATCCTATCCAATCCCCTATCCTATCTTCTATCGTCTCCTGTCCTCTATCCTATCCAATCCCCTATCCTATCCCCTATCCTATCCTATCCTCTATCCTATCCTATCCTCTATCCTATCCTATCCTCTATCCTATCCTATCCTCAATCCTATCCTATCCTCTATCCTCTCCTATCCTTTATACTAACCAATCCTCTATCCTATCCTCTATCCTATCCTATCCTCTATCCTATCTTATCCTCTATCCTAACCTATCCTCTATCATCTCCTATCATCTATCCTATCCTATCCTATCCTATCCTCAACGCTATCCTATCCACATTCCTATCCTATACTCCATTATATCCTATCCGCTATCCTATCCTATCCTCTATCCTATCCTATCCTCTATCCTAACCTATCCTCTATCCTATCCTATCCTCTATCCTATCCTATCCTCAACGTTATCCTATCCTCTATCCTATCCTATCCTCAACGCTATCCTATCCTCATTACTATCCTATACTCCATTATATCCTATCCGCTATCGTATCATATCCTCTATCCTATAATATCCTCTATCCTATCCAATCCTCTATCCTATCCTCTATCATATCCTCTATCCTATCCTATCCTCTATCCTATCCTCTATCCTATCCTATCCGCTATCCTATCCTATATCCTATCCTATCCTCTATCCTATCCTATCCTCTATCCTGTCCTATCCTCTTTAATGTCGTATCCTCTATCATATCCTATCCTCTTTCCTATTATATCATCTATCCTATCCAATCTCTATCGTCTCCTTTCCTCTATCCTATCCTATCCTCAACGCTATCCCATCCTCATTCCTATCCTATACTCCATTATATCCTATCCGCTATCCTATCATATCCTCTATCCTATAATATCCTCTATCCTATCCAATCTCTATCGTCTCCTATCCTCTATCCTATCCTATCCTGTATCCTATCCTATCCTCTATCCTATAATAACCTCTATCCTGTCCTATCCTCTATAATATCGTATCCTCTATCCGATCCTATTCTCTATCCTATCCTATCCTCAATCCTATCCTATCCTCTATCCTATCCTATCCTCAATCCTATCCTATCCTCTATCCTCTCCTATCCTTTATACTAACCAATCCTCTATCCTATCCTCTATCCTCTCCTATCCTTTATACTAACCAATCCTCTATCCTATCCTCTATCCTATCCTATCCTCTATCCTATCCTATCCTCTATCCTATCCTATCCTCTATCCTATCCTATCCTCTATCCTATCCTATCCTCTATCCTATCCTATCCTGTATCCTATCCTATCCTCTATCCTATCCTATCCTCTATCCTCTCCTATCCTGTATCCTATCCTATCCTCTATCCTATCCTATCCTATCCTCTATCCTAACCTATCCTCTGTCTTATCCTATCCTCTATCCTATCCTATCCTGAAACCTATCCTATCCTCTATCCTATCCTATCTTCTATCCTATCCTATCCTCTATCCTATCCTCTATCCTATCCTATCCGCTATCCTATCCTATATCCTATCCTATCCTCTATCCTATCCTATCCTCTATCCTGTCCTATCCTCTTTAATGTCGTATCCTCTATCATATCCTATCCTCTTTCCTATTATATCATCTATCCTATCCAATCTCTATCGTCTCCTTTCCTCTATCCTATCCTATCCTCTATCCTATCCTATCCTCTATCCTATCCTATCCTCTATCCTATCCTATCCTCTATCCTATCCTATCCTGTATCCTATCCTATCCTCTATCCTATCCTATCCTCTATCCTCTCCTATCCTGTATCCTATCCTATCCTCTATCCTATCCTATCCTATCCTCTATCCTAACCTATCCTCTGTCTTATCCTATCCTCTATCCTATCCTATCCTGAAACCTATCCTATCCTCTATCCTATCCTATCTTCTATCCTATCCTATACTCTATCCTAACCTATCCTCTATCGTATCCTATTCTCTATCCTATCCTATCCTCTATAATATCGTATCCTCTATCATATCCTATCCTCTTGCCTATAATATCATCTACCCTATCCTATCCTCTATCCTATCCAATCCCCTACCCTATCCTCTATCCTATCCTATCCTCTATCGTCTGCTCTATCCTATCCTATCCACTATCCTATCCTATCCTCAATGCTATCCTATTCTCTATCCTCACCTATCCTTTATACTATCAAATCCTCTATCCTATCCTATCCTCTATCCTATGCTATCCTCCATCGTCTCCTATCCTCTATCCTATCCAATCCCCTATCCTATCCTCTATCCTATCCTATCCTCTATCCTATCCAATCCCCTATCTTATCATCTATCGTCTCCTGTCCTCTATCCTATCCAATCCCCTATCCTATCCTCTATCCTATCCTATCCTCTATCCTATACTGCCCTCAATCCTATCCTATCCTATGCTTTATCCTATTCTATACTCTATCCTATCCTATCCTCTATCCTATCCTATCCTCTGTCCTATCCTATCCTCTATCCTAACCTATCCAATCCCCTATCTTATCATCTATCGTCCCCTGTCCTCTATCCTATCCAATCCCCTATCCTATCCTCTATCCTAACCTATCCTCTATCCTATCCTATCCTCTTTCCTATCCTATCCTCTATCCTATCCTATCCTCTATCCTAACCTATCCTCTATCCTATCCTATCCTCCATCCTATCCTATCCTCAACGCTATCCTATCCTCATTCCTATCCTATACTCCATTATATCCTATCCGCTATCCTATCATATCCTCTATCCTATAATATCCTCTATCCTATCCAATCCCTATCGTATCCTCTATCCTATCCTATCCTCTATCCTATCCAATCCTCTATCCTATCCTACCCTCAACCCTATCCTTTGATATGCTGTATCCTATTCTATACTCTATCCTATCCCATCCTCTATCCTATCCTATCCTCTATCCTATCCTATCCTCTATATTATCCTATCCTCTATCCTATCCTATCCTAAACGCTATCCTATCCTCTATCCTATCCTATCCTCAACGCTATCCTATCCTCATTACTATCCTATACTCCATTATATCCTATCCGCTATCGTATCATATCCTCTATCCTATAATATCCTCTATCCTATCCAATCCTCTATCCTATCCTCTATCATATCCTCTATCCTGTCCTATCCTCTATCCTATCCTCTATCCTATCCTATCCTCTATCCTATCCTATATCCTATCCTATCCTCTATCCTATCCTATCCTCTATCCTGTCCTATCCTCTTTAATGTCGTATCCTCTATCATATCCTATCCTCTTTCCTATTATATCATCTATCCTATCCAATCTCTATCGTCTCCTTTCCTCTATCCTATCCAATCCCCTATCTTATCTTCTATCGTCTCCTGTCCTATATCCTATCCAATCCCCTATCCTGTCCTCTATCCTATCCTATCCTCTATCCTGTCCTACCCTCAATCCTATCCTATCCTATGCTCTATCATATTCTATACTCTATCCTATCCCATCCTCTATCCTATCCTATCCTCTATCCTATCCTATCCTCTATCCTATTCTATCCTCTATCCTAACCTATCCTATCCTCTATCCTAACCTATCCTCTGTCTTATCCTATCCTCTATCCTATCCTATCCTGAAACCTATCCTATCCTCATTCCTATCCTATACTCCATTATATCCTATCCGCTATCCTATCATATCCTCTATCCTATCCAATCCTCTATCCTATCCTCTATCCTATCCTATCCTCAACCCTATCCTATCCTCATTCCTATCCTATAGTCCATTATATCCTATCCGCTATCCTATCCAATCCTCTATCCTATCCTCTATCCTATCCTATCCTCTATCCTATCCTATCCTCTATCCTATCCTATCCTCCATCCTATCCTATCCTCTATCCTATCCTATCCTATCCTCTATCCTATCCTATCCTCTATCCTATCCTATCCTCTATCCTATCCTATCCTCTATCCTATCCTATCCTCTATCCTATCCTATCCTCTATCCTATCCTATACTCTATCCTAACCTATCCTCTATCGTATCCTATTCTCTATCCTATCCTATCCTCTATAATATCGTATCCTCTATCATATCCTATCCTCTTGCCTATAATATCATCTACCCTATCCTATCCTCTATCCTATCCAATCCCCTATCCTATCCTCTATCCTATCCTATCCTCTATCCTATCCTACCCTCAACCCTATCCTATGATATGCTCTATCCTATTCTATACTCTATCCTATCCCATCCTCTATCCTATCCTATCCTCTATCCTATCCTATCCTCTATATTATCCTATCATCTATCCTAACCTATCCTCTATCCTATCCTATCCTCTATCCTATCCTATCCTGTATCTTATCCTATCCTCTATCCTGTCCTGTCCTCTATAATATCGTATCCACTATCATATCCTATACTCTTGCCTATAATATCATCTACCCTATCCTATCCTCTATCCTATCCAATCCCCTACCCTATCCTTTATCCTATCCTATCCTCTATCGTCAGCTCTATCCTATCCTACCCACTATCCTATCCTATCCTCAATGCTATCCTATTCTCTATCCTCACCTATCCTTTATACTATCCAATCCTCTATCCTATCCTATCCTCTATCCTATCCTATCCTCCATCGTCTCCTATCCTCTATCCTATCCAATCCCCTATCCTATCCTCTATCCTATCCTATCCTCTATCCTATCCAATCCCCTATCTTATCTTCTATCGTCTCCTGTCCTCTATCCTATCCAATCCCCTATCCTATCCTCTATCCTATCCTATCCTCTATCCTATCATATCCTCTATCCTATAATATCCTCTATCCTATAATATCCTCTAACCTATCCAATCTCTATCGTCTCCTTTCCTCTATCCTATCCAATCCCCTATCTTATCTTCTATCGTCTCCTGTCATCTATCCTATCCAATCCCCTATCGTATCCTCTATCCTATCCTATCCTCTATCCTATCCTACCCTCAATCCTATCCTATCCTATGCTCTATCCTATCCTATCCTCATTCCTATCCTATAGTCCATTATATCCTATCCGCTATCCTATCCAATCCTCTATCCTATCCTCTATCCTATCCTATCCTCTATCCTATCCTATCCTCTATCCTATCCTATCCTCCATCCTATCCTATCCTCTATCCTATCCTATCCTATCCTCTATCCTATCCTATCCTCTATCCTATCCTATCCTCTATCCTATCCTATCCTCTATCCTATCCTATCCTCTATCCTATCCTATCCTCTATCCTATCCTATACTCTATCCTAACCTATCCTCTATCGTATCCTATTCTCTATCCTATCCTATCCTCTATAATATCGTATCCTCTATCATATCCTATCCTCTTGCCTATAATATCATCTACCCTATCCTATCCTCTATCCTATCCAATCCCCTATCCTATCCTCTATCCTATCCTATCCTCTATCCTATCCTACCCTCAACCCTATCCTATGATATGCTCTATCCTATTCTATACTCTATCCTATCCCATCCTCTATCCTATCCTATCCTCTATCCTATCCTATCCTCTATATTATCCTATCCTCTATCCTAACCTATCCTCTATCCTATCCTATCCTCTATCCTATCCTATCCTGTATCTTATCCTATCCTCTATCCTGTCCTGTCCTCTATAATATCGTATCCACTATCATATCCTATACTCTTGCCTATAATATCATCTACCCTATCCTATCCTCTATCCTATCCAATCCCCTACCCTATCCTTTATCCTATCCTATCCTCTATCGTCAGCTCTATCCTATCCTACCCACTATCCTATCCTATCCTCAATGCTATCCTATTCTCTATCCTCACCTATCCTTTATACTATCCAATCCTCTATCCTATCCTATCCTCTATCCTATCCTATCCTCCATCGTCTCCTATCCTCTATCCTATCCAATCCCCTATCCTATCCTCTATCCTATCCTATCCTCTATCCTATCCAATCCCCTATCTTATCTTCTATCGTCTCCTGTCCTCTATCCTATCCAATCCCCTATCCTATCCTCTATCCTATCCTATCCTCTATCCTATCATATCCTCTATCCTATAATATCCTCTATCCTATAATATCCTCTAACCTATCCAATCTCTATCGTCTCCTTTCCTCTATCCTATCCAATCCCCTATCTTATCTTCTATCGTCTCCTGTCATCTATCCTATCCAATCCCCTATCGTATCCTCTATCCTATCCTATCCTCTATCCTATCCTACCCTCAATCCTATCCTATCCTATGCTCTATCCTAACCTATCCTCTATCCTATCCTATCCTCTATCCTATCCTTTCCTGTATCCTATCCTATCCTCTATCCTATCCTGTCCTCTATCCTGTCCTATCCTCTTTCCTATAATATCATCTATCCTATACAATCTCTATCGTCTCCTTTCCTCTATCCTATCCAATCCCCTATCTTATCTTCTATCGTCTCCTGTCCGCTATCCTATCCAATCCCCTATCCTATCCTCTATCCTATCCTATCCTCTATCCTATCCTACCCTCAACCCTATCCTATCCTATGCTCTATCCTATTCTATACTCTATCCTATCCCATCCTCTATCCTATCCTATCCTCTATCCTATCCTATCCTCTATCCTATCCTATCCTCTATCCTAACCTATCCTCTATCCTATCCTATCCTCTATCCTATCCAATCCCCTACCCTATCCTCTATCCTATCCTATCCTCTATCGTCTGCTCTATCCTATCCTATCCACTATCCTATACTATCCTCAATGCTATCCTATTCTCTATCCTCACCTATCCTTTATACTATCCAATCCTCTATCCTATCCTATCCTCTATCCTATCCTATCCTCCATCGTCTCCTATCCTCTATCCTATCCAATCCCCTATCCTATCCTCTATCCTATCCTATCCTCTATCCTATCCAATCCGATATCTTATCTTCTATCGTCTCCTGTCCTCTATCCTATCCAATCCCCTATCCTATCCTCTATCCTATCCTATCCTCTATCCTATCCTATCCGCTATCCTATCATATCCTCTATCCTATAATATCCTCTATCCTATCCAATCTCTATCGTCTCCTTTCCTCTATCCTATCCAATCCCCTATCTTATTTTCTATCGTCTCCTGTCCTCTATCCTATCCAATCCCCTATCCTATCCTCTATCCTATCCTATCCTCTATCCTATCCTATCCGCTATCCTATCATATCCTCTATCCTATAATATCCTCTATCCTATCCAATCTCTATCGTCTCCTTTCCTCTATCCTATCCAATCCCCTATCCTATCTTCTATCGTCTCCTGTCCTCTATCCTATCCAATCCCCTATCCTATCCCCTATCCTATCCTATCCTCTATCCTATCCTATCCTCTATCCTATCCTATCCTCTATCCTATCATATCCTCAAACCTATCCTATCCTCTATCCTCTCCTATCCTTTATACTAACCAATCCTCTATCCTATCCTGTATCCTATCCTATCCTCTATCCTATCTTATCCTCTATCCTAACCTATCCTCTATCATCTCCTATCATCTATCCTATCCTATCCTATCCTATCCTCATCGCTATCCTATCCACATCCCTATCCTGTACTCCATTATATCCTATCCGCTATCCTATCCTATCCTCTATCCTATCCTATCCTCTATCCTAACCTATCCTCTATCCTATCCTATCCTCTATCCTATCCTATCCTCAACGTTATCCTATCCTCTATCCTATCCTATCCTCAACGCTATCCTATCCTCATTACTATCCTATACTCCATTATATCCTATCCGCTATCCTATCCTATCCTCTATCATATCCTATCCGCTATCCTATCATATCCTCTATCCTATAATATCCTCTATCCTATCCAATCTCTATCGTCTCCTTTCCTCTATCCTATCCAATCCCCTATCTTATTTTCTATCGTCTCCTGTCCTCTATCCTATCCAATCCCCTATCCTATCCTCTATCCTATCCTATCCTCTATCCTATCCTATCCGCTATCCTATCATATCCTCTATCCTATAATATCCTCTATCCTATCCAATCTCTATCGTCTCCTTTCCTCTATCCTATCCAATCCCCTATCCTATCTTCTATCGTCTCCTGTCCTCTATCCTATCCAATCCCCTATCCTATCCCCTATCCTATCCTATCCTCTATCCTATCCTATCCTCTATCCTATCCTATCCTCTATCCTATCCTATCCTCAATCCTATCCTATCCTCTATCCTCTCCTATCCTTTATACTAACCAATCCTCTATCCTATCCTCTATCCTATCCTATCCTCTATCCTATCCAATCCCCTACCCTATCCTCTATCCTATCCTATCCTCTATCGTCTGCTCTATCCTATCCTATCCACTATCCTATCCTATCCTCAATGCTATCCTATTCTCTATCCTCACCTATCCTTTATACTATCAAATCCTCTATCCTATCCTATCCTCTATCCTATGCTATCCTCCATCGTCTCCTATCCTCTATCCTATCCAATCCCCTATCCTATCCTCTATCCTATCCTATCCTCTATCCTATCCAATCCCCTATCTTATCATCTATCGTCTCCTGTCCTCTATCCTATCCAATCCCCTATCCTATCCTCTATCCTATCCAATCCTCTATCCTATACTGCCCTCAATCCTATCCTATCCTATGCTCTATCCTATTCTATACTCTATCCTATCCTATCCTCTATCCTATCCTATCCTCTATCCTATCCTATCCTCTATCCTATCCTATCCTCTATCCTATCCTATCCTCTATCCTAACCTATCCAATCCCCTATCTTATCATCTATCGTCTCCTGTCCTCTATCCTATCCAATCCCCTATCCTATCCTCTATCCTAACCTATCCTCTATCCTATCCTATCCTCTTTCCTATCCTATCCTCTACCCTATCCTATCCTCTATCCTAACCTATACTCTATCCTATCCTATCCTCTATCCTATCCTATCCTCAACGCTATCCTATCCTCATTCCTATCCTATACTCCATTATATCCTATCCGCTATCCTATCATATCCTCTATCCTATAATATCCTCTATCCTATCCAATCCCTATCGTATCCTCTATCCTATCCTATCCTCTATCCTATCCTACCCTCAATCCTATCCTATCCTATCCTCTATCCTAACCTATCCTCTATCCTATCCTATCCTCTATCCTATCCTATCCTGTATCCTATCCTATCCTCTATCCTATCCTGTCCTCTATCCTGTCCTATCCTCTATAATATCCTATCCTCTATCCTATCCTATCCTCTATCCTATCCAATCCCCTATCTTATCATCTATCGTCTCCTGTCCTCTATCCTATCCAATCCCCTATCCTATCCTCTATCCTATCCTCTCCTCAATCCTATCCTATCCTCTATCCTCTCCTATCCTTTATACTAACCAATCCTCTATCCTATCCTCTATCCTATCCAATCCTCTATCCTATCCTCTATCCTATCCAATCCTCTATCCTATCCTCTATCCTATCCTCTATCCTATCCTATCCTCTATCCTATCCTATCCTCTATCCTATCCTATCCTCTATCCTATCCTATCCTCTATCCTATCCTATCCTCTATCGTATCCTATCCTCTATAATAACCTATCCTCTATCCTATCCTATCCTCAATCCTATCCTATCCTAAACGCTATCCTATCCTCTATCCTATCCTATCCTCAACGCTATCCTATCCTCATTACTATCCTATACTCCATTATATCCTATCCGCTATCGTATCATATCCTCTATCCTATAATATCCTCTATCCTATCCAATCCTCTATCCTATCCTCTATCATATCCTCTATCCTATCCTATCCTCTATCCTATCCTCTATCCTATCCTATCCTCTATCCTATCCTATATCCTATCCTATCCTCTATCCTATCCTATCATCTATCCTGTCCTATCCTCTTTAATGTCGTATCCTCTATCATATCCTATCCTCTTTCCTATTCTATACTCTATCCTATCCCATCCTCTATCCTATCCTATCCTCTATCCTATCCTATCCTCTATCCTATTCTATCCTCTATCCTAACCTATCCTATCCTCTATCCTAACCTATCCTCTGTCTTATCCTATCCTCTATCCTATCCTATCCTCTATCCTATCCTATCCTCTACCCTATCCTTTCCTCCATCCTATCCTATCCTCTATCCTATCCTATCCTATCCTCTATCCTATCCTATCCTCTATCCTATCCTATCCTCTATCCCATCCTATCCTCTATCCTATCCTATCCTCTATCCTATCCTATCCTATCCTCTATCCTATCCTATACTCTATCCTAACCTATCCTCTATCGTATCCTATTCTCTATCCTATCCTATCCTCTATAATATCGTATCCTCTATCATATCCTATCCTCTTGCCTATAATATCATCTACCCTATCCTATCCTCTATCCTATCCAATCCCCTACCCTATCCTCTATCCTATCCTATCCTCTATCGTCTGCTCTATCCTATCCTATCCACTATCCTATCCTATCCTTAATGCTATCCTATTCTCTATCCTCACCTATCCTTTATACTATCAAATCCTCTATCCTATCCTATCCTCTATCCTATGCTATCCTCCATCGTCTCCTATCCTCTATCCTATCCAATCCCCTATCCTATCCTCTATCCTATCCTATCATCTATCCTATCCAATCCCCTATCTTATCATCTATCGTCTCCTGTCCTCTATCCTATCCAATCCCCTATCCTATCCTCTATCCTATCCTATCCTCTATCCTATACTGCCCTCAATCCTATCCTATCCTATGCTCTATCCTATTCTATACTCTATCCTATCCTATCCTCTATCCTATCCTATCCTCTATCCTATCCTATCCTCTATCCTATCCTATCCTCTATCCTATCCTATCCTCTATCCTATCCTATCCTCTATCCTATCCTATCCTCTATCCTATCCTATCCTCTATCCTATCCTATCCTCTATCCTATCCTATCCTCTATCCTATCCTATCCTCTATCCTATCCTATCCTCTATCCTATCCTATCCTCTATCCTATCCTATCCTCTATCCTATCCTATCCTCTATCCTATCCTATACTCTATCCTAACCTATCCTCTATCGTATCCTATTCTCTATCCTATCCTATCCTCTATAATATCGTATCCTCTATCATATCCTATCCTCTTGCCTATAATATCATCTACCCTATCCTATCCTCTATCCTATCCAATCCCCTACCCTATCCTCTATCCTATCCTATCCTCTATCGTCTGCTCTATCCTATCCTATCCACTATCCTATCCTATCCTCCATGCTATCCTATTCTCTATCCTCACCTATCCTTTATACTATCAAATCCTCTATCCTATCCTATCCTCTATCCTATGCTATCCTCCATCGTCTCCTATCCTCTATCCTATCCAACCCCCTATCCTATCCTCTATCCTATCCTATCCTCTATCCTATCCAATCCCCTATCTCATCATCTATCGTCTCCTGTCCTCTATCCTATCCAATCCCCTATCCTATCTTCTATCGTCTCCTGTCCTCTATCCTATCCAATCCCCTATCCTATCCGATATCCTATCCTATCCTCTATCCTATCCTACCCTCAATCCTATCCTATCCTATGCTCTATCCTATTCTATACTCTATCCTATCCCATCCTCTATCCTATCCTATCCTATCCTCTATCCTATCCTATCCTCTATCCTATCCTATCCTCTATCCTATCCTATCCTCTATCCTATCCTATTCTCTATCCTATCCTATCCTCTATAATATCGTATCCTCTATCATATCCTATACTCTTGCCTATAATATCATCTACCCTATCCTATCCTCTATCCTATCCAATCCCCTACCCTATCCTCTATCCTATCCTATCCTCTATCGTCTGCTCTATCCTATCCTATCCACTATCCTATCCTATCCTCAATGCTATCCTATTCTCTATCCTCACCTATCCTTTATACTATCCAATCCTCTATCCTATCCTATCCTCTATCCTATCCTATCCTCCATCGTCTCCTATCCTCTATCCTATCCAATCCCCTAACCTATCCTCTATCCTATCCTATCCTCTATCCTATCCTATCCTGTATCCTATCCTATCCTCTATCCTATCCTATCCTCTATCCTAACCTATCCTCTATCCTATCCTATCCTCTTTCCTATCCTATCCTCTATCCTATCCTATCCTCTATCCTAACCTATCCTCTATCCTATCCTATCCTCTATCCTATCCTATCCTCAACGCTATCCTATCCTCATTCCTATCCTATGCTCCATTATATCCTATCCGCTATCCTATCATATCCTCTATCCTATAATATCCTCTATCCTATCCAATCTCTATCGTCTCCTTTCCTCTATCCTATCCAATCCCCTATCTTATCTTCTATCGTCTCCTGTCCTCTATCCTATCCAATCCCCTATCGTATCCTCTATCCTATCCTATCCTCTGTCCTATCCTACCCTCAATCCTATCCTATCCTATCCCCTATCCTATCCTATCCTCTATCCTATCCTATCCTCTATCCTATCCTATCCTCTATCCTATCCTATCCTCTATCCTATCCTATTCTCTATCCTAACCTATCCTCTATCCTATCCTATCCTCTATCATATCCTATCCTCAACGCTATCCTATCCTCATTCCTATCCTATAATCCATTATATCCTATCCGCTATCCTATCATATCCTCTAACCTATAAAATTCTCTATCCTATCCAATCCTCTATCCTATCCTCTATCCTATCCAATCCTCTATCCTATCCTCTATCCTATCCTCTATCCTATCCTATCCTCTATCCTATCCTATCCTCTATCCTATCCTCTATCCTATCCTCTATCCTATCCTATCCTCTATCCTATCCTATCCTCTATCCTATCCTATTCTCTATCCTATCCTATCCTCTATCCTAACCTATCCTCTATCCTATCCTATCCTCTATCCTATCCTATCCTCAACGCTATCCTATCCTCTATCCTATCCTATCCTCAACGCTATCCTATCCTCATTACTATCCTATACTCCATTATATCCTATCCGCTATCGTATCATATCCTCTATCCTATAATATCCTCTATCCTATCCAATCCTCTATCCTATCCTCTATCATATCCTCTATCCTATCCTATCGTCTATCCTATCCTCTATCCTATCCTATCCTCTATCCTATCCTCTATCCTATCCTCTATCCTATCCTATCCTCTACCCTATGCTATCCTCTATCCTGTCCTATCCTCTTTAATGTCGTATCCTCTATCATATCCTATCCTCTTTCCTATTATATCATCTATCCTATCCAATCTCTATCGTCTCCTTTCCTCTATCCTATCCAATTCCCTATCTTATCTTCTATCGTCTCCTGTCCTATATCCTATCCAATCCCCTATCCCGTCCTCTATCCTATCCCATCCTCTATCCTAACCTATCCTCTATCCTATCCTATCCTGTATCCTATCCTATCCTCTATCCTATCCTATCCTCTATCCTATCCTATCCTCTATCCTATCCTATCCTATCCTCTATCCTAACCTATCCTCTATCCTCTCCAATCCTCTATCCTATCCTATCCTCTATCCTATCCTATCCTATCCTCTATCCTAACCTATCCTCTGTCTTATCCTATCCTCTATCCTATCCTATCCTGAAACCTATCCTATCCTCATTCCTATCCTATACTCCATTATATCCTATCCGCTATCCTATCATATCCTCTATCCTATCCTCTATCCTATCCTCTATCCTATCCTATCCTCTATTCTATCCTATCCTCTATCCTATCCTATCCTCTATCATATCCTATCATCTATCCTATCCTATCCTCTATCCTATCCTATCCTCTATCCTATCCTATCCTATCCTCTATCCTATCCAATCTCTATCGTCTCCTTTCCTCTATCCTATCCAATCCCCTATCCTATCCTCTATCCTATCCTATCCTCTATCCTATCCTATCCTCTATCCTATCCTATCCTCTATCCTATCCTATCCTCAATCCTATCCTATCCTCTATCCTCTCCTATCCTTTATACTAACCAATCCTCTATCCTATCCTCTATTCTATCCTATCCTCTATCCTATCTTATCCTCTATCCTAACCTATCCTCTATCCTCTCCTATCCTTTATACTAACCAATCCTCTATACTATCCTCTATCCTATCCTATCCTCTATCCTATCCTATCCTCTATTCGATCCTATCCTATCCTCTATCATATCCTATCCTCTATCCTATCCTATCCTCTATCCTATCCTATCCTCTATCCTATCCTATCCTCTATCCTATCCTATTCTCTATCCTATCCTATCCTCTATCCTAACCTATCCTCTATCCTATCCTATCCTCTATCCTATCCTATCCTCAACGCTATCCTATCCTCTATCCTATCCTATCCTCAACGCTATCCTATCCTCATTACTATCCTATACTCCATTATATCCTATCCGCTATCGTATCATATCCTCTATCCTATAATATCCTCTATCCTATCCAATCCTCTATCCTATCCTCTATCATATCCTCTATCCTATCCTATCGTCTATCCTATCCTCTATCCTATCCTATCCTCTATCCTATCCTTTATACTATCAAATCCTCTATCCTATCCTATCCTCTATCCTATGCTATCCTCCATCGTCTCCTATCCTCTATCCTATCCAATCCCCTATCCTATCCTGTATCCTATCCAATCCCCTATCTTATCATCTATCGTCTCCTGTCCTCTATCCTATCCAATCCCCTATCCTATCCTCTATCCTATCCTATCCTCTATCCTATACTGCCCTCAATCCTATCCTATCCTATGCTCTATCCTATTCTATACTCTATCCTATCCTATCCTCTATCCTATCCTATCCTCTATCCTATCCTATCCTCTTTCCTATCCTATCCTCTATCCTAACCTATCCAATCCCCTGTCTTATCATCTATCGTCTCCTGTCCTCTATCCTATCCAATCCCCTATCCTATCCTCTATCCTAACCTATCCTCTATCCTATCCTATCCTCTTTCCTATCCTATCCTCTATCCTATCCTATCCTGTATCCTAACCTATCCTCTATCCTATCCTATCCTCTATCCTATCCTATCCTCAACGCTATCCTATCCTCATTCCTATCCTATACTCCATTATATCCTATCCGCTATCCTATCATATCCTCTATCCTATAATATCCTCTATCCTATCCAATCCCTATCGTCTCCTTTCCTCTATCCTATCCAATCCCCTATCTTATCTTCTATCGTCTCCTGTCCTCTATCCTATCCAATCCCCTATCGTATCCTCTATCCTATCCTATCCTCTATCCTATCCTACCCTCAATCCTATCCTATCCTATCCTCTATCCTAACCTATCCTCTATAATATCCTATCCTCTATCCTATCCTATCCTGTATCCTATCCTATCCTCTATCCTATCCTGTCCTCTATCCTGTCCTATCCTCTATAATATCGTATCCTCTATCATATCCTATCCTCTTTCCTATAATATCATCTATCCTATCCAATCTCTATCGTCTCCTTTCCTCTATCCTATCCAATCCCCTATCCTATCTTCTATCGTCTCCTGTCCTCTATCCTATCCAATCCCCTATCCTATCCTCTATCCTATCCTATCCTCTATCCTATCCTATCCTCTATCCTATCCTATCCTCAATCCTATCCTATCCTCTATCCTCTCCTATCCTTTATACTAACCAATCTTCTATCCTATCCTCTATCCTATCCTATCCTCTATCCTATCTTATCCTCTATCCTAACCTATCCTCTATCCTCTCCTATCCTCTATCCTATCCTATTCTCTATGCTATCCTATCCTCTATCCTATCCTATCCTCAACGCTATCCTATCCTCATTACTATCCTATACTCCATTATATCCTATCCGCTATCGTATCATATCCTCTATCCTATAATATCCTCTATCCTATCCAATCCTCTATCCTATCCTCTATCATATCCTCTATCCTATCCTATCCTCTATCCTATCCTCTATCCTATCCTATCCTCTATCCTATCCTCTATCCTATCCTCTATCCTATCCTATCCTCTATCCTATCCTATCCTCTATCCTATCCTATCCTCTATCCTATCCTATCCTCTATCCTATCCTATCCTCAATCCTATCCTATCCTCTATCCTCTCCTATCCTTTATACTAACCAATCTTCTATCCTATCCTCTATCCTATCCTATCCTCTATCCTATCTTATCCTCTATCCTAACCTATCCTCTATCCTCTCCTATCCTCTATCCTATCCTATCCTCTATGCTATCCTATCCTCTATCCTATCCTATCCTCTATCCTAACCTATCCTCTATCCTATCCTATCCTCTATCCTATCCTATCCTCTATCCTATCCTCTATCCTATCCTCTATACTATCCTATCCTCTATCCTATCCTATCCTCTATCCTATCCTATCCTCTATCCTATCCTATCCTCTATCCTGTCCTATCCTCTTTAATGTCGTATCCTCTATCATATCCTATCCTCTTTCCTATTATATCATCTATCCTATCCAATCTCAATCGTCTCCTTTCCTCTATCCTATCCAATCCCCTATCTTATCTTCTATCGTCTCCTGTCCTCTATCCTATCCAATCCCCTATCGTATCCTCTATCCTATCCTATCCTCTATCCTATCCTACCCTCAATCCTATCCTATCCTACCCTCTATCCTAACCTATCCTCTATCCTATCCTATCCTCTATCCTATCCTATCCTGTATCCTATCCTATCCTCTATCCTATCCTATCCTCTATCCTGTCCTATCCTCTATAATATCGTATCCTCTATCATATCCTACCCTCTTTCCTATAATATCATCTATCCTATCGAATCTCTATCGTCTCCTTTCCTCTATCCTATCCAATCCCCTATCCTATCTTCTATCGTCTCCTGTCCTCTATCCTATCCAATCCCCTATCCTATCCTCTATCCTATCCTATCCTCTATCCTATCCTATCCTCTATCCTATCCTATCCTCTATCCTATCCTATCCTCTATCCTATCCTATCCTCAATCCTATCCTATCCTCTATCCTAACCTATCCTATCCTCTATCCTAACCTATCCTCTGTCTTATCCTATCCTCTATCCTATCCTATCCTGAAACCTATCCTATCCTCATTCCTATCCTATACTCCATTATATCCTATCCGCTATCCTATCATATCCTCTATCCTATCCAATCCTCTATCCTATCCTCTATCCTATCCTATCCTCAACCCTATCCTATCCTCATTCCTATCCTATAGTCCATTATATCCTATCCGCTATCCTATCCAATCCTCTATCCTATCCTCTATCCTATCCTCTATCCTATCCTCTATCCTATCCTATCCTCTATCCTATCCTATCCTCTATCCTATCCTATCCTCTATCCTATCCTTTCCTCCATCCTATCCTATCCTCTATCCTATCCTATCCTATCCTCTATCCTATCCTATCCTCTATCCTATCCTATCCTCTATCCCATCCTATCCTCTATCCTATCCTATCCTCTATCCTGTCCTATCCTATCCTCTATCCTATCCTATACTCTATCCTAACCTATCCTCTATCGTATCCTATTCTCTATCCTATCCTATCCTCTATAATATCGTATCCTCTATCATATCCTATCCTCTTGCCTATAATATCATCTACCCTATCCTATCCTCTATCCTATCCAATCCCCTACCCTATCCTCTATCCTATCCTATCCTCTATCGTCTGCTCTATCCTATCCTATCCACTATCCTATCCTATCCTTAATGCTATCCTATTCTCTATCCTCACCTATCCTTTATACTATCAAATCCTCTATCCTATCCTATCCTCTATCCTATGCTATCCTCCATCGTCTCCTATCCTCTATCCTATCCAATCCCCTATCCTATCCTCTATCCTATCCTATCATCTATCCTATCCAATCCCCTATCTTATCATCTATCGTCTCCTGTCCTCTATCCTATCCAATCCCCTATCCTATCCTCTATCCTATCCTATCCTCTATCCTATACTGCCCTCAATCCTATCCTATCCTATGCTCTATCCTATTCTATACTCTATCCTATCCTGTCCTCTATCCTATCCTATCCTCTATCCTATCCTATCCTCTATCCTATCCTATCCTCTATCCTATCCTATCCTCTATCCTATCCTATCCTCTATCCTATCCTATCCTCTATCCTATCCTATCCTCTATCCTATCCTATCCTCTATCCTATCCTATCCTCTATCCTATCCTATCCTCTATCCTATCCTATCCTCTATCCTATCCTATCCTCTATCCTATCCTATCCTCTATCCTATCCTATCCTCTATCCTATCCTATCCTCTATCCTATCCTATCCTCTATCCTATCCTATCCTCTATCCTATCCTATCCTCTATCCTATCCTATCCTCTATCCTATCCTATCCTCTATCCTATCCTATCCTCTATCCTATCCTATCCTCTATCCTATCCTATCCTCTATCCTATCCTATCCTCTATCCTATCCTATCCTCTATCCTATCCTATACTCTATCCTAACCTATCCTCTATCGTATCCTATTCTCTATCCTATCCTATCCTCTATAATATCGTATCCTCTATCATATCCTATCCTCTTGCCTATAATATCATCTACCCTATCCTATCCTCTATCCTATCCAATCCCCTACCCTATCCTCTATCCTATCCTATCCTCTATCGTCTGCTCTATCCTATCCTATCCACTATCCTATCCTATCCTCCATGCTATCCTATTCTCTATCCTCACCTATCCTTTATACTATCAAATCCTCTATCCTATCCTATCCTCTATCCTATGCTATCCTCCATCGTCTCCTATCCTCTATCCTATCCAACCCCCTATCCTATCCTCTATCCTATCCTATCCTCTATCCTATCCAATCCCCTATCTCATCATCTATCGTCTCCTGTCCTCTATCCTATCCAATCCCCTATCCTATCCTCTATCCTATCCTATCCTCTATCCTATACTGCCCTCAATCCTATCCTATCCTATGCTCTATCCTATTCTATACTCTATCCTATCCTATCCTCTATCCTATCCTATCCTCTATCCTATCCTATCCTCTATCCTAACCTATCCTCTATCCTGTCCTATCCTCTTTCCTATCCTATCCTCTATCCTATCCTATCCTCTATCCTAACCTATCCTCTATCCTATCCTATCTTCTATCCTATCCTATCCTCAACGCTATCCTATCCTCATTCCTATCCTATACTCCATTATATCCTATCCGCTATCCTATCATATCCTCTATCCTATAATATCCTCTATCCTATCCAATCTCTATCGTCTCCTTTCCTCTATCCTATCCAATCCCCTATCTTATCTTCTATCGTCTCCTGTCCTCTATCCTATCCAATCCCCTATCCTATCCTCTATCCTATCCTATCCTCTATCCTATCCTACCCTCAATCCTATCCTATAGTATGCTCTATCCTATTCTATACTCTATCCTATCCCATCCTCTATCCTATCCTATAGTCTATCCTATCCTATCCTCTATCCTATCCTATCCTCTATCCTAACCTATCCTCTATCCTATCCTATCCTCTATCCTATCCTATCCTGTATCCTATCCTATCCTCTATCCTATCCTATCCTCTATCATGTCCTATCCTCTATAATATCGTATCCTCTATCATATCCTATCCTCTTTCCTATAATATCATCTATCCTATCCAATCTCTATCGTCTCCTTTCCTCTATCCTATCCAATCCCCTATCCTATCTTCTATCGTCTCCTGTCCTCTATCCTATCCAATCCCCTATCCTATCCGATATCCTATCCTATCCTCTATCCTATCCTACCCTCAATCCTATCCTATCCTATGCTCTATCCTATTCTATACTCTATCCTATCCCATCCTCTATCCTATCCTATCCTATCCTCTATCCTAACCTATCCTCTATCCTGTCCTATCCTCTTTCCTATCCTATCCTCTATCCTATCCTATCCTCTATCCTAACCTATCCTCTATCCTATCCTATCTTCTATCCTATCCTATCCTCAACGCTATCCTATCCTCATTCCTATCCTATACTCCATTATATCCTATCCGCTATCCTATCATATCCTCTATCCTATAATATCCTCTATCCTATCCAATCTCTATCGTCTCCTTTCCTCTATCCTATCCAATCCCCTATCTTATCTTCTATCGTCTCCTGTCCTCTATCCTATCCAATCCCCTATCCTATCCTCTATCCTATCCTATCCTCTATCCTATCCTACCCTCAATCCTATCCTATAGTATGCTCTATCCTATTCTATACTCTATCCTATCCCATCCTCTATCCTATCCTATAGTCTATCCTATCCTATCCTCTATCCTATCCTATCCTCTATCCTAACCTATCCTCTATCCTATCCTATCCTCTATCCTATCCTATCCTGTATCCTATCCTATCCTCTATCCTATCCTATCCTCTATCATGTCCTATCCTCTATAATATCGTATCCTCTATCATATCCTATCCTCTTTCCTATAATATCATCTATCCTATCCAATCTCTATCGTCTCCTTTCCTCTATCCTATCCAATCCCCTATCCTATCTTCTATCGTCTCCTGTCCTCTATCCTATCCAATCCCCTATCCTATCCGATATCCTATCCTATCCTCTATCCTATCCTACCCTCAATCCTATCCTATCCTATGCTCTATCCTATTCTATACTCTATCCTATCCCATCCTCTATCCTATCCTATCCTATCCTCTATCCTATCCTATCCTCTATCCTATCCTATGCTCTATCCTATCCTATCCTCTATCCTATCCTATTCTCTATCCTATCCTATCCTCTATAATATCGTATCCTCTATCATATCCTATACTCTTGCCTATAATATCATCTACCCTATCCTATCCTCTATCCTATCCAATCCCCTACCCTATCCTCTATCCTATCCTATCCTCTATCGTCTGCTCTATCCTATCCTATCCACTATCCTATCCTATCCTCAATGCTATCCTATTCTCTATCCTCACCTATCCTTTATACTATCCAATCCTCTATCCTATCCTATCCTCTATCCTATCCTATCCTCCATCGTCTCCTATCCTCTATCCTATCCAATCCCCTATCCTATCCTCTATCCTAACCTATCCTCTATCCTATCCTATCCTCTATCCTATCCTATCCTCAACGCTATCCTATCCTCATTCCTATCCTATGCTCCATTATATCCTATCCGCTATCCTATCATATCCTCTATCCTATAATATCCTCTATCCTATCCAATCTCTATCGTCTCCTTTCCTCTATCCTATCCAATCCCCTATCTTATCTTCTATCGTCTCCTGTCCTCTATCCTATCCAATCCCCTATCGTATCCTCTATCCTATCCTATCCTCTGTCCTATCCTACCCTCAATCCTATCCTATACTATCCTCTATCCTAACCTATCCTCTATCCTATCCTATCCTCTATCCTATCCTATCCTGTATCCTATCCTATCCTCTATCCTATCCTGTCCTCTATCCTGTCCTATCCTCTATAATATCGTATCCTCTATCATATCCTATCCTCTTTCCTATAATATCATCTATCCTATCCAATCTCTATCGTCTCCTTTCCTCTATCCTATCCAATCCCCTATCCTATATTCTATCGTCTCCTGTCCTCTATCCTATCCAATCCCGTATCCTATCCCCTATCCTATCCTATCCTCTATCCTATCCTATCCTCTATCCTATCCTATCCTCTATCCTATCCTATCCTCTATCCTATCCTATCCTCTATCCTATCCTATTCTCTATCCTAACCTATCCTCTATCCTATCCTATCCTCTATCATATCCTATCCTCAACGCTATCCTATCCTCATTCCTATCCTATAATCCATTATATCCTATCCGCTATCCTATCATATCCTCTAACCTATAAAATTCTCTATCCTATCCAATCCTCTATCCTATCCTCTATCCTATCCAATCCTCTATCCTATCCTCTATCCTATCCTCTATCCTATCCTATCCTCTATCCTATCCTCTATCCTATCCTCTATCCTATCCTATCCTCTATCCTATCCTATCCTCTGTCCTATCCTATTCTCTATCCTATCCTATCCTCTATCCTAACCTATCCTCTATCCTATCCTATCCTCTATCCTATCCTATCCTCAACGCTATCCTATCCTCTATCCTATCCTCTCCTCAACGCTATCCTATCCTCATTACTATCCTATACTCCATTATATCCTATCCGCTATCGTATCATATCCTCTATCCTATAATATCCTCTATCCTATCCAATCCTCTATCCTATCCTCTATCATATCCTCTATCCTATCCTATCGTCTATCCTATCCTCTATCCTATCCTATCCTCTATCCTATCCTCTATCCTATCCTCTATCCTATCCTATCCTCTACCCTATGCTATCCTCTATCCTGTCCTATCCTCTTTAATGTCGTATCCTCTATCATATCCTATCCTCTTTCCTATTATATCATCTATCCTATCCAATCTCTATCGTCTCCTTTCCTCTATCCTATCCAATTCCCTATCTTATCTTCTATCGTCTCCTGTCCTATATCCTATCCAATCCCCTATCCTGTCCTCTATCCTATCCCATCCTCTATCCTATCCTATCCTCTATCCTATCCTATCCTCTATACTATTCTATCCTCTATCCTAACCTATCCTCTATCCTATCCTATCCTGTATCCTATCCTATCCTCTATCCTATCCTATCCTCTATCCTATCCTATCCTCTATCCTATCCTATCCTATCCTCTATCCTAACCTATCCTCTATCCTCTCCAATCCTCTATCCTATCCTATCCTCTATCCTATCCTATCCTATCCTCTATCCTAACCTATCCTCTGTCGTATCCTATCCTCTATCCTATCCTATCCTGAAACCTATCCTATCCTCATTCCTATCCTATACTCCATTATATCCTATCCGCTATCCTATCATATCCTCTATCCTATCCTCTATCCTATCCTCTATCCTATCCTATCCTCTATTCTATCCTATCCTCTATCCTATCCTATCCTCAATCATATCCTATCATCTATCCTATCCTATCCTCTATCCTATCCTATCCTCTATCCTATCCTATCCTATCCTCTATCCTATCCTATCCTATCCTCTATCCTATCCAATCTCTATCGTCTCCTTTCCTCTATCCTATCCAATCCCCTATCCTATCCTCTATCCTATCCTATCCTCTATCCTATCCTATCCTCTATCCTATCCTATCCTCTATCCTATCCTATCCTCAATCCTATCCTATCCTCTATCCTCTCCTATCCTTTATACTAACCAATCCTCTATCCTATCCTCTATTCTATCCTATCCTCTATCCTATCTTATCCTCTATCCTAACCTATCCTCTATCCTCTCCTATCCTTTATACTAACCAATCCTCTATACTATTCTCTATCCTATCCTATCCTCTATCCTATCCTATCCTCTATTCGATCCTATCCTATCCTCTATCATATCCTATCCTCTATCCTATCCTATCCTCTATCCTATCCTATCCTCTATCCTATCCTATCCAATCTCTATCGTCTCCTTTCCTCTATCCTATCCAATCCCCTATCCTATCTTCTATCGTCTCCTGTCCTCTATCCTATCCAATCCCCTGTAACCGTACAGGTTACATATTGATACACCCCATAGATCGAACGTCGATGTCAACCCCACCATAACGCTCCGTGACGTAGCCCGCGAGTTCGGACGGAGAAAAGGACCGCGAGATATCGCGACACTTGTCGTAATGCGCACGCATCGATCCCCACTCGATACCGATCGAAGGAGGTCGATGCGTGCCGCAGATAGATCACTCTACATCTGGAAGCGGTTCTAGCCGCACGCGTCTCGCGAAGTGTCCCGTCGGCGAAACACGGTACGCGATCGAGGGGTCAAACCGACCCGATAGAACAGGCAAACCGACTGTTCTATCCTCGACACGTACGCGCCTCAAACCGAGGAGTCACAGGTGCAAACTGCGCTGTGGCATTGCCGAGCATTAAGACGCAGTTTGTGTTCTGTGTAATTATCACGGGTTATTTAAAATTCGTAAATCTTTCGTCGTAATCGTGGTACCGAGTGGACACTTCGTCATCGTAACTTTCGGGGTTCTAGTTCGAAATGCCCATCACTGCTTCGGTAGGATTTGCATGGTCGTGATCATTCTGCCGCTATCAATCAGGAACACGTTCGGAGGCCACGTATCGTGCTGAAGAGCGTAGTCCTTGGTAGCGTGGCGTGACCTACGGCTTGGTGTGCGTCACCATCCAGACCACTCGTACGAGCATTCGGACGAGTGTATGGACGGTCTGACAAGTCCACAATCGTGCAGTGCGTCGTACGCATACGGATTGTTCGAACGAACTCACAATTTCCCTTCGGGTCGATTCGATACGACCGAACCTTGCACAATCCTTGTCATTCTGCCGCTGCTTACACGGAGATTGCTCGGAGGCCACGCATCGTGCTGAAGAGTAAACTTCTTAGTTGCGTGGAGTGCCAGGGGTTTTTAGTGTGTGTCTCCACTTGGGCTATTTGTACGAGAATTCGGCCAAATACTTGGGTGGTCTGACGGGTTCGCCTTCGATCGGTTACGAGGTCGAAACGAGTCGTCCAACCGTCACTGCGTCAGGCACACGGGTCGGATTAGAGCGAGCGGACTGTGCACAATTCTTGTCATTCTGCCGCTACCGATACGGAGATTGCTCGGAGGCCACGTATCGTGCTGAAGAGTAAACTCCTCGGTCGCGTGGAGTGCCAGGGGTTTTTAGTGTGTGTCTCCAACCGGACTACTCGTACGCATTCGCGGCCGAGTGCACGGTTGGTTAGACAGGTCACGAATTCGCATATCGTGAGGCGCGATACACATTCAAATCGTTAGAATCGTTTATAAAAAGGAACCAGGTGTAGAGGCAAAGCGAGCGAACTGCGTGCGTCGTAACACGGCGTACATTGCGTGTTTACGTGTTGCGAGAACTCGGTACGGATTACCGTTACGCGGTATTCAACGCGTCGTCATTGAGGAATTTATTGCCCCGTACGTCGGGACAGATCGCGAGTCGTTCTGTAAACAAATAGCTCATCTCCGAGCATACCGGAGAGATTGCTCGTCAAAACAAAAATAGTTCTTCCAAGAATATACTGCCAATTTTACCAGTAATTTGTCTACAAGCTTTATTTGTCTCGTCCAAACCTCGCCGCTTTCCAGTGCCTGGAGGCACGAATCCATCTCATTCGCGAATTAACACGCGTAGGGAATTGGGGGTAGTAACCGGCCCCCGTGTCTTAATATAAATTGCCCTTGAGTCGTCGGGACAGGGAAAATTCCAATAAAAACAGTCAAAAGAGGAATGTACGGTTACATAATTGGCGCCCAACGTGGGGCGGTCTGGTCTGGACGAGAAACAAAGTAGAGAGACAAAACATGAGTAAGTCCCGAACACGCGGAAATAAAGCAATATTAAAAAACGATAGTATTCCAAACGCGAGCGACACTCAGGAAGACGTCATGTCGGTGACCCCGCGCGTCGTGAGAACACCGCCTCCGGGTACGGCGAACAATGAAATTGGGGGGGTCCTCGCGCCGGGTGCTGCCGATGGGCGATCCGCGGGTTTAGGCAGCGTCCTTGCTGCGGGCCTTACCTCCGCTGCCATTCGCGAACTGCAGGCTGAGGTCGCGCGGCTAAGAGACCAAGTAGACACGCTTCAAGAAAGGCTAAATGCCCAAATAGGGGTGGAGGAGCTCTATGAACGGGTAACCGAATGCAGAGCACAAATGCGCGATTTCCGAAGAGAGATCGAGGCACGTCTGGATCGCGATACTAAGATGCACGCGGAACGGAATGCTGACGTTCGCAGGGAAGTACAGGACTGCCTCGAGAGCGTTCGGGCACATCTTACCACATGCGGTAACATTGGACCCGAAGAAACCCGTCATCCGGGTAACCGAATGGACAACCACCGACACGAAATGCGTGGCGCGCCAGAGTTGAATACAACACGACGTTTCCACCGTGATTCTATAGATTCACGTGCATGGGCACTCAATGACTCGGTCCGGTTCGATGGAACACTGGCCACCTCCAACCGTCCATTCATGGTCAAACCACAATTGCCGACTTTTGAGGGGAAAACCACGGAAAGACCTGCAAAATACATGCGGGAATTAAAACAATTTATAGAAGCGGCCCGCCTTCCTGATGATGAACTTAAATTCATCATCGGACAATCCTTGCGAGGTATCGCCGGTGAATGGTGGGACATTGTGTCCGAACAGGTCACGACGTGGGCACAATTTTCAAAGGCCCTCCGGGAAAGATTCTGGAGCTCGGCGATCCAGCGGAAGATCCGAGATAATCTCAACGTTGGGGTGTATCGCCCGGACTCGGGAATCTCTCGGGTAGCATATGCGATGAAGCTAATAGGGACAGCACGTGACCTGATCCCCCGACCAGCAGACGAAGAAATCGTTCAAATGCTGGCCCGGCATTACACGCAGGCGGTCGACGACTGTGTCCTTGGTCAGAACATTGGTACGATCGACGCGTTCTTGGCACTCCTTGAACGCTTTGATAACGGAGGAACGGTCAATCGTCCGAAGCAGGAAGACCGCAATAATAGAGATTGGACTATCCGCGCCAACCAGGAGAGGGGAATCCAACCGACGGTGAACCCGCCACGATCAACTCCGATCAATCCGGCCCAGGCAAGGCCCAATCGAGATGGTCAGCGACCTGCAGCCGACTATCAGCGACCTGCAGCCGACTATCAGCGGCCTGCAACACAGTACCAGCGGCCGCGATACGAAAATACTCGCCCATGGCAAGAGTATCGGAGGCCGCAGGACCGACCGAGAGACACGGCGCCTGATCGCATTCGGGCAGCGCACATCGACGAAGACTGTCCCGAAGACGAGGCGGACGCCCACGCGCCTGAAGAAGTAACGGGAAACGAATAAGGGGAGCCTCGGAGGTACGTCTGAGTGCATCCCCCCTTCAGACGAGAGGTAACTCCCCTAACGTCAGCGGGGAAGATGTTCAATTGTCCATGGGTTCGTTGTTCCCGGACACCCGCCAAGAACTTCTAGAAGAGGGTACATCGCCACTCCCGTCTCATAGGGAAATCCGCTGTCCGGAAGTACACCTAAAAATCGAAGGAATTCCAGTCAAAGCTCTCGTTGACACGGGGAGCACGGTGACAGCCGTATCAGAAGCCTGGTATTGCACTCATCAAGCGCAGCTTCTGGCATGCCCAACCTTGCCGGTAACGGGCGTGGTCGTCATCGGAGCAACCGGAAGCAGGTCGGCCAGATTAAAGAAACAGATCTGGGTGACACTCAGTCACGAAAATGGGATGATTGAGACATCAATCATAATCGTCCCAGGCCTGATTTGTGACGCCATTCTGGGTGCCGATGCCCTGAGACGAGCAAGGGCCACGGTAGACTTTGAGCACGAGCTGCTCTCGCTAGACACGAGAGAGGGTCGAATAAAAATCAAAATGAATTCGGAAGAAGTAGAACCTGCCGAGCCGGTGCTAAGAAGCATGGACAGTGCAACGAAACCAGATGATAAAAAATTAAAAACACAGAGAGAGGTCTTGGAAACCCTCTTAGAGAATGTCCCAGCAACCAATGGACAGAAAACCGAATTATTACGTGTCATCGAGTCCTTTCCCGAGGTCTGGAGGGATGAAATAGGTCGAGTTACATGTTATAAACACCACCTACATGTAACGAATTCTAAGCCGTACGGCGGCCGAACATACCCAATACCGCTCAAGCACATGGAAGCGGCGGACACGGAAATCCAGAGGATGCTGGACAATGACATCATTCGACCGAGCACCAGCCCTTATCTAAATCCGGTGGTGCCAGTACTAAAGAAAAATGGATCCTTACGACTCTGCCTCGATGCGAGAAAACTCAATGAATATCTCGTCGAGGACCACGAAATGTCGGAGACCCCTGATGCGATATTCCAACGATTCAAAAAGGTTGACTACCTCACGAGTCTTGATCTAACCAACAGCTTTTGGCAAGTCCCATTAACGCGATCGTCACGGAAATACACCGCCTTCCTATATCGCGGGCGATGCTACGAATACGTAGTCACCCCATTTGGTCTGAAAACCAGCAGTGCGAGCCTCGTAAGGGCACTGAGACGGATCTTGGAGGGGATGGACGGTTTCGTCGTAAATTTCATCGACGACATTCTCTGTTTTTCAACAACATTCGAAGAGCACCTCGGACACCTATCCGCCCTATTGAAACGACTGCGAGACCACAACCTCACTATCAATCTCGAAAAATGCAAGTTTATGAGGCGCGAGATAAAGTTCCTCGGACACATTCTGTCAACCGAAGGATTAAAACAAGATCCGGAAAAGCTAGCGTCAATACGCGCATTCCCTCCACCTCGAAATGTAAAGCAGCTGCGAGGCTTTCTCGGATTAGTCAACTACTACAGCAAATTCACGGACAAACATGCCGAGACAACTGCACCCCTACTCGAGCTTTTAAAAAAGGGAAACCGATGGACGTGGAATCAAACATTGCAAACAACTTTCGACCAAGTGAAGGATGTTTTCTGTACGGAGATCGCACTACAATATGCGGATACCCGTAAGCCATTCTATCTGTCTACCGATGCGAGTACATCTGCACTCGGAGCTGTGGTCGAACAATATAACGCAAACGGCGAATTGAGACCGATCACATTCGCCAGTCGAACCTTGAAAGGGCCGGAACTCTCGTATTTTACCACCGAAAAGGAACTCTTAGCCATTGTGTGGGCATTGGGAAAATTAAGAACATACTTATACGGGTCAAAAATAGTGCTCTTGACCGACCACAAAGCCATCACGTTCTTAATGCACAGCAAGTTGCTAAACCAACGCCTCACACGGTGGATCCTCTCCATACAGGACTACCACATAAAAATTCAATTCCGCCCCGGGAAAGAAAACATTCCCGCCGACATCATGAGTCGTATACATAGAACGTCCAAAGGAGAAAGAGCAGATCGGGAAACTCAAGTACCGATCATGACAGCCCTTGCCCGAACAATGTCAAAGAGCTTGGCCGCAGCCCTTAAGCAGCTTCCCGAATGGCAGCGGAGAGACGCGAAGTTACGCCGCGTAATCGAACAATGCGAAAACCAACGCGAATGTAAACGCGAAAACGTCCCATCGCGATACCGTATTCGCGACGCCGTGTTATATCACGTGGATAGAAAGGGTGGGGAACGAGCGGTCATCCCAGCACCTTTGCGCGACGACCTCATCCGGGAAACACACGAGATTTACGCGCACGTCGGTGGAGATAAAACGGTACGAATTATATCTAACGATTTCTACGTGCAGAAACTACACCGACGTGCGAGGAAATTAATAGCTACGTGTGACACGTGCCAACGCGTAAAAATTCCCACCCATGCAATACACGCCGACATGCAAAGCATAATTCCGAGGTGTCCGCTCGATATAGTATCCATTGACTATTATGGTCCTTTACCGATATCTAGGGGTGGAGTAAGGTATATTCTTGTATTGGAAGAACTATTTACAAAATTCGTGAAGCTCTATCCAATGCGAAACGCGACTACACCCGTGACAATCTCGCGCATTTTCAAGCAATTTATTCCGACCTACGGAAAGCCCCGGAAAATCCTCACCGACCACGGAACACAGTTTACCTCGAAGAAGTGGACGGAAACACTACAGAAGGAGGGAATACACCACGTCCTGTCCTCAATACGACATCCACAGAGCAACCCGGTCGAGCGGGTCAACCGCGAAATCGGAAGGATATTTCGCACCTTGGCGGCGCACGCACACGCATCATGGGCCCAATGGGTAAGCGTGATAGAAACCTGTTGCAACGAGGTGGCTCACGATAGCACGGGCTACACACCAACAGAACTCCTGCTAAAGGAAAAACCCGTGCGACCCTGGTCGAAATGGTTTCAACATGCCAAGAAAGACGATGCAACCGGCGAAGAGCAATACGATACTAAGCTGCAGCTCGCGTTCCGACGTATGTCAAACAAAGCACGACTACGCTGTGAGCGGGCGAACGCCGGAAAAAGACATCAGGAATACAAACTGGGCGAGCTAGTGCTGCTGAAAACAAATCCGGTGTCGAATGCTGCCGACCGGGAAATTGCTAAATTTTTTCACCTGTACGAAGGTCCATACGAGGTAGTCCACAAAAAGGGGCCATCGACGTATATACTCGGAAGACCACAAAACAAAGAAATACGGGGCACATTCCACACCTCATCTCTACGCCCTTACCACCAGCTAGAGAGAGAGACCACGAAAACAAAACAACAGTTATAGGTCACCATGGTCGTACGAGTAAGGGATTCCGAGTAAGCTCCGAAATCAATCCGGAATAAAAGGCAGTACCACACCCAGCCAGAGCACATTCAGTTTACGAACGCCAAGATGAACATGTCATCACGAAATAATACGAAAACCGACGCGAGTACCCAGGCATACGCGGCATGGGCTATGATAAGCCGGCCTACGCAGACGGGGATGGATCTTCATTTCCACGACCCAACGGCCCCAGCCTTAAACATCAAGGTAGCGGGGCCCTGGAAGCAAGGAAGGTGGAGGAGACGGCGATACGCTGCCGGGGTGGGCACACAAACCCGAACCAAATGCATACCGGAACAGACGCAGACGCCCAAAGGAGGACTGGAGAGGTCTACGCATCCATGGTGCAGCCTCGGACGCGGTACAACGGCCGGCCCACGTGACACACCAGCGAAGGAGAAGCAGCCGGGCCCAACCAAGACCGGGAGCCCGGAAAAGAACAGGCCAACGACGACCTTAGCCGCTAGCCCAGCAGCAGCCAAGCTGGATATGTCGTGGGAGGTGATCCCTGAGCAGCCACCGGCAACTCAACCCACTCATGACCCGGACAAACTGGAAGCGTCATGGGACTCATGCCTCTGGGAGGATGACCCAGAGGTGGAAATCCCGGACGTCAACCCCCGGGACCCACTCGGGCTAATGTCGCTGACCGAGACGCTAATCGAGGAGTTGCTTGAGTCCCCGACAGGAGAATAAGTGACCAAGTGGCAAAACAAAGTTCGGGCAGTGAGCAGCAGACTCGGACTCGTTCGAAGTTCGCGCTGAACCACCCAACAAGGGTTGCGCACAAAAAAATTTTTTTTTAGTTCTCCTTTTTAATTTTAGTCTCGCCAAAAATAAATTTAAGTTACGCATAGGGCGCTAAAGCCGCATATATGTTCGGTCACCACACAGGAATTTCTTTTTTTTCGTCAGTTTTGTTTTTGCGGTTTTTTGTTTTCCCTTTTACGTACCACAATACAGCTGCACTTTTAAATTTCTTCTGCGTTCTTAAGTTCGTGCGCTAGTACCGCGGAAAGTTCTTGTTTTTTTTTTTTTTTTTTGCTTCTTTGCGTACATATCCGCAATCTATTTAGTTCGCGCGAAATAGATGGTTTAGTTGTAGGCACATAACGCTACGGCCACATTTATATATATAGTTTATTTTAGTTGTTTTTCTTTTCTTCTTCTCTCTCTTTGCTCTTGTTAAGACTGCGATGCGTTTAATATTAGAAAAAGGGACATTTCAGTTCGCTCGGGTCAGAACATTGTGATATTTTTTTTTTACTGTGTTACCTTCTTGTTATATTTTTTTCTTTTGCGTGGTTCCTGCGTTGCTACAAAAACTGAATTACGAATCTCCGTGGTTGTGTTCGAGATTCCCAATGCATATAAACTGCGTACCTGCACTGGTAATCTCGAGCGTGGGGGAGGGGGTAATATGTAACCGTACAGGTTACATATTGATACACCCCATAGATCGAACGTCGATGTCAACCCCACCATAACGCTCCGTGACGTAGCCCGCGAGTTCGGACGGAGAAAAGGACCGCGAGATATCGCGACACTTGTCGTAATGCGCACGCATCGATCCCCACTCGATACCGATCGAAGGAGGTCGATGCGTGCCGCAGATAGATCACTCTACATCTGGAAGCGGTTCTAGCCGCACGCGTCTCGCGAAGTGTCCCGTCGGCGAAACACGGTACGCGATCGAGGGGTCAAACCGACCCGATAGAACAGGCAAACCGACTGTTCTATCCTCGACACGTACGCGCCTCAAACCGAGGAGTCACAGGTGCAAACTGCGCTGTGGCATTGCCGAGCATTAAGACGCAGTTTGTGTTCTGTGTAATTATCACGGGTTATTTAAAATTCGTAAATCTTTCGTCGTAATCGTGGTACCGAGTGGACACTTCGTCATCGTAACTTTCGGGGTTCTAGTTCGAAATGCCCATCACTGCTTCGGTAGGATTTGCATGGTCGTGATCATTCTGCCGCTATCAATCAGGAACACGTTCGGAGGCCACGTATCGTGCTGAAGAGCGTAGTCCTTGGTAGCGTGGCGTGACCTACGGCTTGGTGTGCGTCACCATCCAGACCACTCGTACGAGCATTCGGACGAGTGTATGGACGGTCTGACAAGTCCACAATCGTGCAGTGCGTCGTACGCATACGGATTGTTCGAACGAACTCACAATTTCCCTTCGGGTCGATTCGATACGACCGAACCTTGCACAATCCTTGTCATTCTGCCGCTGCTTACACGGAGATTGCTCGGAGGCCACGCATCGTGCTGAAGAGTAAACTTCTTAGTTGCGTGGAGTGCCAGGGGTTTTTAGTGTGTGTCTCCACTTGGGCTATTTGTACGAGAATTCGGCCAAATACTTGGGTGGTCTGACGGGTTCGCCTTCGATCGGTTACGAGGTCGAAACGAGTCGTCCAACCGTCACTGCGTCAGGCACACGGGTCGGATTAGAGCGAGCGGACTGTGCACAATTCTTGTCATTCTGCCGCTACCGATACGGAGATTGCTCGGAGGCCACGTATCGTGCTGAAGAGTAAACTCCTCGGTCGCGTGGAGTGCCAGGGGTTTTTAGTGTGTGTCTCCAACCGGACTACTCGTACGCATTCGCGGCCGAGTGCACGGTTGGTTAGACAGGTCACGAATTCGCATATCGTGAGGCGCGATACACATTCAAATCGTTAGAATCGTTTATAAAAAGGAACCAGGTGTAGAGGCAAAGCGAGCGAACTGCGTGCGTCGTAACACGGCGTACATTGCGTGTTTACGTGTTGCGAGAACTCGGTACGGATTACCGTTACGCGGTATTCAACGCGTCGTCATTGAGGAATTTATTGCCCCGTACGTCGGGACAGATCGCGAGTCGTTCTGTAAACAAATAGCTCATCTCCGAGCATACCGGAGAGATTGCTCGTCAAAACAAAAATAGTTCTTCCAAGAATATACTGCCAATTTTACCAGTAATTTGTCTACAAGCTTTATTTGTCTCGTCCAAACCTCGCCGCTTTCCAGTGCCTGGAGGCACGAATCCATCTCATTCGCGAATTAACACGCGTAGGGAATTGGGGGTAGTAACCGGCCCCCGTGTCTTAATATAAATTGCCCTTGAGTCGTCGGGACAGGGAAAATTCCAATAAAAACAGTCAAAAGAGGAATGTACGGTTACACCCCTATCCTATCCTCTATCCTATCCTATCCTCTATCCTAACCTATCCTCTGTCTTATCCTATCCTCTATCCTATCCTATCCTGAAACCTATCCTATCCTCATTCCTATCCTATACTCCATTATATCCTATCCGCTATCCTATCATATCCTCTATCCTATCCTCTATCCTATCCTCTATCCTATCCTATCCTCTATCCTATCCTATCCTCTATCCTATCCTATCCTCTATCCTCTCCTATCCTCTATCCTATCCTATCCTCTATCCTATCCTATCCTCTATCCTATCCTCTATCCTATCCTCTATCCTATCCTATCCTCTACCCTATGCTATCCTCTATCCTGTCCTATCCTCTTTAATGTCGTATCCTCTATCATATCCTATCCTCTTTCCTATTATATCATCTATCCTATCCAATCTCTATCGTCTCCTTTCCTCTATCCTATCCAATTCCCTATCTTATCTTCTATCGTCTCCTGTCCTATATCCTATCCAATCCCCTATCCTGTCCTCTATCCTATCCCATCCTCTATCCTATCCTATCCTCTATCCTATCCTATCCTCTATACTATTCTATCCTCTATCCTAACCTATCCTCTATCCTATCCTATCCTGTATCCTATCCTATCCTCTATCCTATCCTATCCTCTATCCTATCCTATCCTCTATCCTATCCTATCCTATCCTCTATCCTAACCTATCCTCTATCCTCTCCAATCCTCTATCCTATCCTATCCTCTATCCTATCCTATCCTATCCTCTATCCTAACCTATCCTCTGTCGTATCCTATCCTCTATCCTATCCTATCCTGAAACCTATCCTATCCTCATTCCTATCCTATACTCCATTATATCCTATCCGCTATCCTATCATATCCTCTATCCTATCCTCTATCCTATCCTCTATCCTATCCTATCCTCTATTCTATCCTATCCTCTATCCTATCCTATCCTCAATCATATCCTATCATCTATCCTATCCTATCCTCTATCCTATCCTATCCTCTATCCTATCCTATCCTATCCTCTATCCTATCCTATCCTATCCTCTATCCTATCCAATCTCTATCGTCTCCTTTCCTCTATCCTATCCAATCCCCTATCCTATCCTCTATCCTATCCTATCCTCTATCCTATCCTATCCTCTATCCTATCCTATCCTCTATCCTATCCTATCCTCAATCCTATCCTATCCTCTATCCTCTCCTATCCTTTATACTAACCAATCCTCTATCCTATCCTCTATTCTATCCTATCCTCTATCCTATCTTATCCTCTATCCTAACCTATCCTCTATCCTCTCCTATCCTTTATACTAACCAATCCTCTATACTATTCTCTATCCTATCCTATCCTCTATCCTATCCTATCCTCTATTCGATCCTATCCTATCCTCTATCATATCCTATCCTCTATCCTATCCTATCCTCTATCCTATCCTATCCTCTATCCTATCCTATCCAATCTCTATCGTCTCCTTTCCTCTATCCTATCCAATCCCCTATCCTATCTTCTATCGTCTCCTGTCCTCTATCCTATCCAATCCCCTGTAACCGTACAGGTTACATATTGATACACCCCATAGATCGAACGTCGATGTCAACCCCACCATAACGCTCCGTGACGTAGCCCGCGAGTTCGGACGGAGAAAAGGACCGCGAGATATCGCGACACTTGTCGTAATGCGCACGCATCGATCCCCACTCGATACCGATCGAAGGAGGTCGATGCGTGCCGCAGATAGATCACTCTACATCTGGAAGCGGTTCTAGCCGCACGCGTCTCGCGAAGTGTCCCGTCGGCGAAACACGGTACGCGATCGAGGGGTCAAACCGACCCGATAGAACAGGCAAACCGACTGTTCTATCCTCGACACGTACGCGCCTCAAACCGAGGAGTCACAGGTGCAAACTGCGCTGTGGCATTGCCGAGCATTAAGACGCAGTTTGTGTTCTGTGTAATTATCACGGGTTATTTAAAATTCGTAAATCTTTCGTCGTAATCGTGGTACCGAGTGGACACTTCGTCATCGTAACTTTCGGGGTTCTAGTTCGAAATGCCCATCACTGCTTCGGTAGGATTTGCATGGTCGTGATCATTCTGCCGCTATCAATCAGGAACACGTTCGGAGGCCACGTATCGTGCTGAAGAGCGTAGTCCTTGGTAGCGTGGCGTGACCTACGGCTTGGTGTGCGTCACCATCCAGACCACTCGTACGAGCATTCGGACGAGTGTATGGACGGTCTGACAAGTCCACAATCGTGCAGTGCGTCGTACGCATACGGATTGTTCGAACGAACTCACAATTTCCCTTCGGGTCGATTCGATACGACCGAACCTTGCACAATCCTTGTCATTCTGCCGCTGCTTACACGGAGATTGCTCGGAGGCCACGCATCGTGCTGAAGAGTAAACTTCTTAGTTGCGTGGAGTGCCAGGGGTTTTTAGTGTGTGTCTCCACTTGGGCTATTTGTACGAGAATTCGGCCAAATACTTGGGTGGTCTGACGGGTTCGCCTTCGATCGGTTACGAGGTCGAAACGAGTCGTCCAACCGTCACTGCGTCAGGCACACGGGTCGGATTAGAGCGAGCGGACTGTGCACAATTCTTGTCATTCTGCCGCTACCGATACGGAGATTGCTCGGAGGCCACGTATCGTGCTGAAGAGTAAACTCCTCGGTCGCGTGGAGTGCCAGGGGTTTTTAGTGTGTGTCTCCAACCGGACTACTCGTACGCATTCGCGGCCGAGTGCACGGTTGGTTAGACAGGTCACGAATTCGCATATCGTGAGGCGCGATACACATTCAAATCGTTAGAATCGTTTATAAAAAGGAACCAGGTGTAGAGGCAAAGCGAGCGAACTGCGTGCGTCGTAACACGGCGTACATTGCGTGTTTACGTGTTGCGAGAACTCGGTACGGATTACCGTTACGCGGTATTCAACGCGTCGTCATTGAGGAATTTATTGCCCCGTACGTCGGGACAGATCGCGAGTCGTTCTGTAAACAAATAGCTCATCTCCGAGCATACCGGAGAGATTGCTCGTCAAAACAAAAATAGTTCTTCCAAGAATATACTGCCAATTTTACCAGTAATTTGTCTACAAGCTTTATTTGTCTCGTCCAAACCTCGCCGCTTTCCAGTGCCTGGAGGCACGAATCCATCTCATTCGCGAATTAACACGCGTAGGGAATTGGGGGTAGTAACCGGCCCCCGTGTCTTAATATAAATTGCCCTTGAGTCGTCGGGACAGGGAAAATTCCAATAAAAACAGTCAAAAGAGGAATGTACGGTTACACCCCTATCCTATCCTCTATCCTATCCTATCCTCTATCCTAACCTATCCTCTGTCTTATCCTATCCTCTATCCTATCCTATCCTGAAACCTATCCTATCCTCATTCCTATCCTATACTCCATTATATCCTATCCGCTATCCTATCATATCCTCTATCCTATCCTCTATCCTATCCTCTATCCTATCCTATCCTCTATCCTATCCTATCCTCTATCCTATCCTATCCTCTATCCTCTCCTATCCTCTATCCTATCCTATCCTCTATCCTATTCTATCCTCTATCCTAACCTATCCTATCCTCTATCCTAACCTATCCTCTGTCTTATCCTATCCTCTATCCTATCCTATCCTGAAACCTATCCTATCCTCATTCCTATCCTATACTCCATTATATCCTATCCGCTATCCTATCATATCCTCTATCCTATCCAATCCTCTATCCTATCCTCTATCCTATCCTATCCTCAACCCTATCCTATCCTCATTCCTATCCTATAGTCCATTATATCCTATCCGCTATCCTATCCAATCCTCTATCCTATCCTCTATCCTATCCTCTATCCTATCCTCTATCCTATCCTATCCTCTATCCTATCCTATCCTCTATCCTATCCTATCCTCTATCCTATCCTTTCCTCCATCCTATCCTATCCTCTATCCTATCCTATCCTATCCTCTATCCTATCCTATCCTCTATCCTATCCTATCCTCTATCCCATCCTATCCTCTATCCTATCCTATCCTCTATCCTATCCTATCCTATCCTCTATCCTATCCTATACTCTATCCTAACCTATCCTCTATCGTATCCTATTCTCTATCCTATCCTATCCTCTATAATATCGTATCCTCTATCATATCGTATCCTCTTGCCTATAATATCATCTACCCTATCCTATCCTCTATCCTATCCAATCCCCTACCCTATCCTCTATCCTATCCTATCCTCTATCGTCTGCTCTATCCTATCCTATCCACTATCCTATCCTATCCTTAATGCTATCCTATTCTCTATCCTCACCTATCCTTTATACTATCAAATCCTCTATCCTATCCTATCCTCTATCCTATGCTATCCTCCATCGTCTCCTATCCTCTATCCTATCCAATCCCCTATCCTATCCTCTATCCTATCCTATCATCTATCCTATCCAATCCCCTATCTTATCATCTATCGTCTCCTGTCCTCTATCCTATCCAATCCCCTATCCTATCCTCTATCCTATCCTATCCTCTATTCTATACTGCCCTCAATCCTATCCTATCCTATGCTCTATCCTATTCTATACTCTATCCTATCCTATCCTCTATCCTATCCTATCCTCTATCCTATCCTATCCTCTATCCTAACCTATCCAATCCCCTATCTTATCATCTATCGTCTCCTGTCCTCTATCCTATCCAATCCCCTATCTTATCCTCTATCCTAACCTATCCTCTATCCTATCCTATCCTCTTTCCTATCCTATCCTCTATCCTATCCTATCCTCTATCCTAACCTATACTCTATCCTATCCTATCCTCTATCCTATCCTATCCTCAACGCTATCCTATCCTCATTCCTATCCTATACTCCATTATATCCTATCCGCTATCCTATCATATCCTCTATCCTATAATATCCTCTATCCTATCCAATCCCTATCGTATCCTCTATCCTATCCTATCCTCTATCCTATCCTACCCTCAATCCTATCCTATCCTATCCTCTATCCTAACCTATCCTCTATCCTATCCTATCCTCTATCCTATCCTATCCTGTATCCTATCCTATCCTCTATCCTATCCTGTCCTCTATCCTGTCCTATCCTCTATAATATCCTATCCTCTATCCTATCCTATCCTCTATCCTATCCAATCCCCTATCTTATCATCTATCGTCTCCTGTCCTCTATCCTATCCAATCCCCTATCCTATCCTCTATCCTATCCTATCCTCTATCCTATACTGCCCTCAATCCTATCCTATCCTATGCTCTATCCTATTCTATACTCTATCCTATCCTATCCTCAATCCTATCCTATCCTCTATCCTCTCCTATCCTCTATCCTCTCCTATCCTCTATCCTATCCTATCCTATCCTATCCTCAACGCTATCCTATCCTCATTCCTATCCTATACTCCATTATATCCTATCCGCTATCCTATCATATCCTCTATCCTATAAAATCCTCTATCCTATCCAATCCTCTATCCTATCCTCTATCCTATCCAATCCTCTATCCTATCCTCTATCCTATCCTCTATCCTATCCTATCCTCTATCCTATCCTATCCTCTATCCTATCCTATCCTCTATCCTATCCTCTATCCTATCCTATCCTCTATCCTATCCTATCCTCTATCCTGTCCTATCCTCTTTAATGTCGTATCCTCTATCATATCCTATCCTCTTTCCTATTATAGCATCTATCCTATCCAATCTCTATCGTCTCCTTTCCTCTATCCTATCCAATCCCCTATCTTATCTTCTATCGTCTCCTGTCCTATATCCTATCCAATCCCCTATCCTGTCCTCTATCCTATCCTATCCTCTATCCTATCCTACCCTCAATCCTATCCTATCCTATGCTCTATCCTATTCTATACTCTATCCTATCCCATCTTCTATCCTATCCTATCCTCTATCCTATCCTATCCTCTATCCTATTCTATCCTCTATCCTAACCTATCCTCTATCCTATCCTATCCTGTATCCTATCCTATCCTCTATCCTATCCTATCCTCTATCCTGTCCTATCCTCTATAATATCGTATCCTCTATCCTATCCTATTCTCTATCCTATCCTATCCTCCATCCTATCCTATCCTCTATCCTATCCTATCCTATCCTCTATCCTATCCTATCCTCTATCCTATCCTATCCTGTATCCTATCCTATCCTCTATCCTATCCTATCCTCTATCCTATCCTATACTCTATCCTAACCTATCCTCTATCGTATCCTATTCTCTATCCTATCCTATCATCTATAATATCGTATCCTCTATCATATCCTATCCTCTTGCCTATAATATCATCTACCCTATCCTATCCTCCATCCTATCCAATCCCCTACCCTATCCTCTATCCTATCCTATCCTCTATCGTCTGCTCTATCCTACCCTATCCACTATCTTATCCTATCCTCAATGCTATCCTATTCTCTATCCTCACCTATCCTTTATACTATCAAATCCTCTATCCTATCCTATCCTCTATCCTATGCTATCCTCCATCGTCTCCTATCCTCTATCCTATCCAATCCCCTATCCTATCCTGTATCCTATCCAATCCCCTATCTTATCATCTATCGTCTCCTGTCCTCTATCCTATCCAATCCCCTATCCTATCCTCTATCCTATCCTATCCTCTATCCTATACTGCCCTCAATCCTATCCTATCCTATGCTCTATCCTATTCTATACTCTATCCTATCCTATCCTCTATCCTATCCTATCCTCTATCCTATCCTATCCTCTTTCCTATCCTATCCTCTATCCTAACCTATCCAATCCCCTATCTTATCATCTATCGTCTCCTGTCCTCTATCCTATCCAATCCCCTATCCTATCCTCTATCCTAACCTATCCTCTATCCTATCCTATCCTCTTTCCTATCCTATCCTCTATCCTCTCCTATCCTCTATCCTATCCTATTCTCTATGCTATCCTATCCTCTATCCTATCCTATCCTCTATCCTAACCTATCCTCTATCCTATCCTATCCTCTTTCCTATCCTATCCTCTATCCTATCCTATTCTCTATCCTAACCTATCCTCTATCCTATCCTATCCTCTATCCTATCCTATCCTCAACGCTATCCTATCCACATTCCTATCCTATACTCCATTATATCCTATCCGCTATCCTATCATATCCTCTATCCTATAAAATCCTCTATCCTATCCAATCCTCTATCCTATCCTCTATCCTATCCAATCCTCTATCCTATCCTCTATCCTATCCTCTATCCTATCCTATCCTCTATCCTATCCTCTATCCTATCCTATCCTCTATCCTATCCTATCCTCTATCCTATCCTATTCTCTATCCTATCCTATCCTCTATCCTAACCTATCCTCTATCCTATCCTATCCTCAACGCTATCCTATCCTCATTACTATCCTATACTCCATTATATCCTATCCGCTATCGTATCATATCCTCTATCCTATAATATCCTCTATCCTATCCAATCCTCTATCCTATCCTCTATCATATCCTCTATCCTATCCTATCCTCTATCCTATCCTCTATCCTATCCTATCCTCTATCCTATCCTCTATCCTATCCTCTATCCTATCCTATCCTCTATCCTATCCTATCCTCTATCCTATCCTATCCTCTATCCTATCCTATCCTCTATCCTATCCTATCCTCTATCCTATCCTGTCCTCAATCCTATCCTATCCTCTATCCTCTCCTATCCTTTATACTAACCAATCTTCTATCCTATCCTCTATCCTATCCTATCCTCTATCCTATCTTATCCTCTATCCTAACCTATCCTCTATCCTCTCCTATCCTCTATCCTATTATATCCTCTATGCTATCCTATCCTCTATCCTATCCTATCCTCTATCCTAACCTATCCTCTATCCTATCCTATCCTCTATCCTATCCTATCCTCTATCCTATCCTCTATCCTATCCTCTATACTATCCTATCCTCTATCCTATCCTATCCTCTATCCTATCCTATCCTCTATCCTATCCTATCCTCTATCCTGTCCTATCCTCTTTAATGTCGTATCCTCTATCATATCCTATCCTCTTTCCTATTATATCATCTATCCTATCCAATCTCTATCGTCTCCTTTCCTCTATCCTATCCAATCCCCTATCTTATCTTCTATCGTCTCCTGTCCTCTATCCTATCCAATCCCCTATCGTATCCTCTATCCTATCCTATCCTCTATCCTATCCTACCCTCAATCCTATCCTATCCTACCCTCTATCCTAACCTATCCTCTATCCTATCCTATCCTCTATCCTATCCTATCCTGTATCCTATCCTATCCTCTATCCTATCCTATCCTCTATCCTGTCCTATCCTCTATAATATCGTATCCTCTATCATATCCTATCCTCTTTCCTATAATATCATCTATCCTATCGAATCTCTATCGTCTCCTTTCCTCTATCCTATCCAATCCCCTATCCTATCTTCTATCGTCTCCTGTCCTCTATCCTATCCAATCCCCTATCCTATCCTCTATCCTATCCTATCCTCTATCCTATCCTATCCTCTATCCTATCCTATCCCCTATCCTAACCTATCCTCTATCCTCTCCTATCCTCTATCCTATCCTATCCTCTATCCTGTCCTATCCTCTATCCTAACCTATCCTCTATCCTATCATATCCTCTATCCTATCCTATTCTCTATCCTATCCTATCCTCTATCCTAACCTATCCTCTATCCTATCCTATCCTCTATCCTATCCTATCCTCAACGCTATCCTATCCTCTATCCTATCCTATCCTCAACGCTATCCTATCCTCATTACTATCCTATACTCCATTATATCCTATCCCCTATCGTATCATATCCTCTATCCTATAATATCCTCTATCCTATCCAATCCTCTATCCTATCCTCTATCATATCCTCTATCCTATCCTATCCTCTATCCTATCCTCTATCCTATCCTATCCTCTATCCTATCCTCTATCCTATCCTATCCTCTATCCTATCCTATCCTCTATCCTGTCCTATCCTCTTTAATGTCGTATCCTCTATCATATCCTATCCTCTTTCCTATTATATCATCTATCCTATCCAATCTCTATCGTCTCCTTTCCTTTATCCTATCCAATCCCCTATCTTATCTTCTATCGTCTCCTTTCCTCTATCCTATCCAATCCCCTATCTTATCTTCTATCGTCTCCTGTCCTCTATCCTATCCAATCCCCTATCGTATCCTCTATCCTATCCTATCCTCTATCCTATCCTACCCTCAATCCTATCCTATCCTATCGTCTATCCTAACCTATCCTCTATCCTATCCTATCCTCTATCCTATCCTATCCTGAACCCTATCCTATCCTCATTCCTAGCCTATACTCCATTATATCCTATCCGCTATCCTATCATATCCTCTATCCTATCCAATCCTCTATCCTATCCAATCCTCTATCCTATCCTCTATCATATCCTCTATCCTATCCTAACCTCTATCCTATCCTCTATCCTATCCTATCCTCTATCCTATCCTCTATCCTATCCTATCCTCTATCCTATCCTATCCTCTATCCTATCCTATCCTCTATCCTGTCCTATCCTGTTTAATGTCGTATCCTCTATCATATCCTATCCTCTTTCCTATTATATCATCTATCCTATCCAATCTCTATCGTCTCCTTTCCGTTATCCTATCCAATCCCCTATCTTATCTTCTATCGTCTCCTTTCCTCTATCCTATCCAATCCCCTATCTTATCTTCTACCGTCTCCTGTCCTCTATCCTATCCAATCCCCTATCGTATCCTCTATCCTATCCTATCGTCTGTCCTATCCTACCCTCAATCCTATCCTATCCTATCGTCTATCCTAACCTATCCTCTATCCTATCCTATCCTCTATCCTATCCTATCCTGTATCCTATCCTATCCTCTATCCTATCCTATCCTCTATCCTGTCCTATCCTCTATAATATCGTATCCTCTATCATATCCTATCCTCTTTCCTATAATATCATCTATCCTATCCATTCTCTATCGTCTCCTTTCCTCTATCCTATCCAATCCCCTATCCTATCTTCTATCGTCTCCAGTCCTCTATCCTATCCAATCCCCTATCCTATCCTCTATCCTATCCTATCCTCTATCCGATCCTATCCTCTATCCTATCCTATCCTCTATCCTATCCTATCCTCTATCCTATCCTATCCTCAACGCTATCCTATCCTCATTCCTATCCTATACTCCATTATATCCTATCCTCTATCCTATCCTCTATCCTATCCTCTATCCTATCCTATCCTCTATCCTATCCAATCCCCTATCCTGTCCTCTATCCTATCCTATCCTCTATCCTATCCTACCCTCAATCCTATCCTATTCTATACTCTATCCTATCCCATCCTCTATCCTATCCTATCCTCTATCCTATCCTATCCTCTATCCTAACCTATCCTCTATCCTATCCTATCCTGTATCCTATCCTATCCTCTATCCTATCCTATCCTCTATCCTGTCCTATCCTCTATAATATCGTATCCTCTATCCTATCCTATCCTCTATCCTATCCTATTCTCTATCCTATCCTATCCTCTATCCTATCCTATCCTCAATCCTATCCTATCCTCTATCCTCTCCTATCCTTTATACTAACCAATCCTCTATCCTATCCTATCCTCTATCCTATCCTATCCTCTATCCTATCCTATCCTCTATCCTATCCTATCCTCTATCCTCTCCTATCCTCTATCCTATCCTATCCTCTATCCTATCCTATCCTATCCTCTATCCTGACCTATCCTCTGTCTTATCCTATACTCTATCCTATCCTATCCTGAAACCTATCCTATCCTCATTCCTAGCCTATACTCCATTATATCCTATCCGCTATCCTATCATATCCTCTATCCTATCCAATCCTCTATCCTATCCTCTATCCTATCCTATCCTCAACCCTATCCTATCATCATTCCTATCCTATAGTCCATTATATCCTATCCGCTATCCTATCCAATCCTCTATAATATCCTCTATCCTATCCTCTATCCTATCCTCTATCCTATCCTATCCTCTATCCTATCCTATCCTCTATCCTATCCTATCCTCTATCCTATCCTATCCTCTATCCTATCCTATCCTCTATCCTATCCTATCCTCTATCCTATCCTATCCTCTATCCTATCCTATCCTCTATCCTATCCTATCCTCTATCCTATCCTATCCTCTATCCTATCCTATCCTCTATCCTATCCTATCCTCTATCCTATCCTATCCTCTATCCTATCCTATCCTCTATCCTATCCTATCCTCTATCCTATCCTATCCTCTATCCTATCCTATACTCTATCCTAACCTATCCTCTATCGTATCCTATTCTCTATCCTATCCTATCCTCTATAATATCGTATCCTCTATCATATCCTATCCTCTTGCCTATAATATCATCTACCCTATCCTATCCTCTATCCTATCCAATCCCCTACCCTATCCTCTATCCTATCCTATCCTCTATCGTCTGCTCTATCCTATCCCATCCACTATCCTATGCTATCCTCCATGCTATCCTATTCTCTATCCTCACCTATCCTTTATACTATCAAATCCTCTATCCTATCCTATCCTCTATCCTATGCTATCCTCCATCGTCTCCTATCCTCTATCCTATCCAACCCCCTATCCTATCCTCTATCCTATCCTATCCTCTATCCTATCCAATCCCCTATCTCATCATCTATCGTCTCCTGTCCTCTATCCTATCCAATCCCCTATCCTATCCTCTATCCTATCCTATCCTCTATCCTATACTGCCCTCAATCCTATCCTATCCTATGCTCTATCCTATTCTATACTCTATCCTATCCTATCCTCTATCCTATCCTATCCTCTATCCTATCCTATCCTCTATCCTAACCTATCCTCTATCCTGTCCTATCCTCTTTCCTATCCTATCCTCTATCCTATCCTATCCTCTATCCTAACCTATCCTCTATCCTATCCTATCTTCTATCCTATCCTATCCTCAACGCTATCCTATCCTCATTCCTATCCTATACTCCATTATATCCTATCCGCTATCCTATCATATCCTCTATCCTATAATATCCTCTATCCTATCCAATCTCTATCGTCTCCTGTCCTCTATCCTATCCAATCCCCTATCCTATCCTCTATCCTATCCTATCCTCTATCCTATCCTACCCTCAATCCTATCCTATAGTATGCTCTATCCTATTCTATACTCTATCCTATCCCATCCTCTATCCTATCCTATAGTCTATCCTATCCTATCCTCTATCCTATCCTATCCTCTATCCTAACCTATCCTCTATCCTATCCTATCCTCTATCCTATCCTATCCTGTATCCTATCCTATCCTCCATCCTATCCTATCCTCTATCATGTCCTATCCTCTATAATATCGTATCCTCTATCATATCCTATCCTCTTTCCTATAATATCATCTATCCTATCCAATCTCTATCGTCTCCTTTCCTCTATCCTATCCAATCCCCTATCCTATCTTCTATCGTCTCCTGTCCTCTATCCTATCCAATCCCCTATCCTATCCGATATCCTATCCTATCCTCTATCCTATCCTACCCTCAATCCTATCCTATCCTATGCTCTATCCTATTCTATACTCTATCCTATCCCATCCTCTATCCTATCCTATCCTATCCTCTATCCTATCCTATCCTCTATCCTATCCTATCCTCTATCCTATCCTATCCTCTATCCTATCCTATTCTCTATCCTATCCTATCCTATCCACTATAATATCGTATCCTCTATCATATCCTATACTCTTGCCTATAATATCATCTACCCTATCCTATCCTCTATCCTATCCAATCCCCTACCCTATCCTCTATCCTATCCTATCCTCTATCGTCTGCTCTATCCTATCCTATCCACTATCCTATCCTATCCTCAATGCTATCCTATTCTCTATCCTCACCTATCCTTTATACTATCCAATCCTCTATCCTATCCTATCCTCTATCCTATCCTATCCTCCATCGTCTCCTATCCTCTATCCTATCCAATCCCCTATCCTATCCTCTATCCTATCCTATCCTCTATCCTATCCAATCCCCTATCTTATCTTCTATCGTCTCCTGTCCTCTACCCTATCCAATCCCCTATCCTATCCTCTATCCTATCCTATCCTCTATCCTATCCTATCCTCTATCCTAACCTATCCTCTATCCTATCCTATCCTCTTTCCTATCCTATCCTCTATCCTATCCTATCCTCTATCCTAACCTATCCTCTATCCTATCCTATCTTCTATCCTATCCTATCCTCAACGCTATCCTATCCTCATTCCTATCCTATACTCCATTATATCCTATCCGCTATCCTATCATATCCTCTATCCTATAATATCCTCTATCCTATCCAATCTCTATCGTCTCCTTTCCTCTATCCTATCCAATCCCCTATCTTATCTTCTATCGTCTCCTGTCCTCTATCCTATCCAATCCCCTATCCTATCCTCTATCCTATCCTATCCTCTATCCTATCCTACCCTCAATCCTATCCTATAGTATGCTCTATCCTATTCTATACTCTATCCTATCCCATCCTCTATCCTATCCTATAGTCTATCCTATCCTATCCTCTATCCTATCCTATCCTCTATCCTAACCTATCCTCTATCCTATCCTATCCTCTATCCTATCCTATCCTGTATCCTATCCTATCCTCCATCCTATCCTATCCTCTCTCATGTCCTATCCTCTATAATATCGTATCCTCTATCATATCCTATCCTCTTTCCTATAATATCATCTATCCTATCCAATCTCTATCGTCTCCTTTCCTCTATCCTATCCAATCCCCTATCCTATATTCTATCGTCTCCTGTCCTCTATCCTATCCAATCCCGTATCCTATCCCCTATCCTATCCTATCCTCTATCCTATCCTATCCTCTATCCTATCCTATCCTCTATCCTATCCTATCCTCTATCCTATCCTATTCTCTATCCTAACCTATCCTCTATCCTATCCTATCCTCTATCATATCCTATCCTCAACGCTATCCTATCCTCATTCCTATCCTATAATCCATTATATCCTATCCGCTATCCTATCATATCCTCTAACCTATAAAATTCTCTATCCTATCCAATCCTCTATCCTATCCTCTATCCTATCCAATCCTCTATCCTATCCTCTATCCTATCCTCTATCCTATCCTATCCTCTATCCTATCCTCTATCCTATCCTCTATCCTATCCTATCCTCTATCCTATCCTATCCTCTATCCTATCCTATTCTCTATCCTATCCTATCCTCTATCCTAACCTATCCTCTATCCTATCCTATCCTCTATCCTATCCTATCCTCAACGCTATCCTATCCTCTATCCTATCCTATCCTCAACGCTATCCTATCCTCATTACTATCCTATACTCCATTATATCCTATCCGCTATCGTATCATATCCTCTATCCTATAATATCCTCTATCCTATCCAATCCTCTATCCTATCCTCTATCATATCCTCTATCCTATCCTATCGTCTATCCTGTCCTCTATCCTATCCAATCCCCTATCGTATCCTCTATCCTATCCTATCCTCTGTCCTATCCTACCCTCAATCCTATCCTATCCTATCCTCTATCCTAACCTATCCTCTATCCTATCCTATCCTCTATCCTATCCTATCCTGTATCCTATCCTATCCTCTATCCTATCCTGTCCTCTATCCTGTCCTATCCTCTATAATATCGTATCCTCTATCATATCCTATCCTCTTTCCTATAATATCATCTATCCTATCCAATCTCTATCGTCTCCTTTCCTCTATCCTATCCAATCCCCTATCCTATATTCTATCGTCTCCTGTCCTCTATCCTATCCAATCCCGTATCCTATCCCCTATCCTATCCTATCCTCTATCCTATCCTATCCTCTATCCTATCCTATCCTCTATCCTATCCTATCCTCTATCCTATCCTATTCTCTATCCTAACCTATCCTCTATCCTATCCTATCCTCTATCATATCCTATCCTCAACGCTATCCTATCCTCATTCCTATCCTATAATCCATTATATCCTATCCGCTATCCTATCATATCCTCTAACCTATAAAATTCTCTATCCTATCCAATCCTCTATCCTATCCTCTATCCTATCCAATCCTCTATCCTATCCTCTATCCTATCCTCTATCCTATCCTATCCTCTATCCTATCCTCTATCCTATCCTCTATCCTATCCTATCCTCTATCCTATCCTATCCTCTATCCTATCCTATTCTCTATCCTATCCTATCCTCTATCCTAACCTATCCTCTATCCTATCCTATCCTCTATCCTATCCTATCCTCAACGCTATCCTATCCTCTATCCTATCCTATCCTCAACGCTATCCTATCCTCATTACTATCCTATACTCCATTATATCCTATCCGCTATCGTATCATATCCTCTATCCTATAATATCCTCTATCCTATCCAATCCTCTATCCTATCCTCTATCATATCCTCTATCCTATCCTATCGTCTATCCTATCCTCTATCCTATCCTATCCTCTATCCTATCCTCTATCCTATCCTCTATCCTATCCTATCCTCTACCCTATGCTATCCTCTATCCTGTCCTATCCTCTTTAATGTCGTATCCTCTATCATATCCTATCCTCTTTCCTATTATATCATCTATCCTATCCAATCTCTATCGTCTCCTTTCCTCTATCCTATCCAATTCCCTATCTTATCTTCTATCGTCTCCTGTCCTATATCCTATCCAATCCCCTATCCTATCCTCTATCCTATCCTCTATGCTATCCTCTATCCTATCCTATCCTCTATTCTATCCTATCCTCTATCCTATCCTATCCTCTATCATATCCTATCATCTATCCTATCCTATCCTCTATCCTATCCTATCCTCTATCCTATCCTATCCTCTATCCTATCCTATCCTATCCTCTATCCTATCCAATCTCTATCGTCTCCTTTCCTCTATCCTATCCAATCCCCTATCCTATCCTCTATCCTATCCTATCCTCTATCCTATCCTATCCTCTATCCTATCCTATCCTCTATCCTATCCTATCCTCAATCCTATCCTATCCTCTATCCTCTCCTATCCTTTATACTAACCAATCCTCTATCCTATCCTCTATTCTATCCTATCCTCTATCCTATCTTATCCTCTATCCTAACCTATCCTCTATCCTCTCCTATCCTTTATACTAACCAATCCTCTATACTATCCTCTATCCTATCCTATCCTCTATCCTATCCTATCCTCTATTCGATCCTATCCTATCCTCTATCATATCCTATCCTCTATCCTATCCTATCCTCTATCCTATCCTATCCTCTATCCTATCCTATCCAATCTCTATCGTCTCCTTTCCTCTATCCTATCCAATCCCCTATCCTATCTTCTATCGTCTCCTGTCCTCTATCCTATCCAATCCCCTATCCTATCCTCTATCCTATCCTATCCTCTATCCTAACCTATCCTCTGTCTTATCCTATCCTCTATCCTATCCTATCCTGAAACCTATCCTATCCTCATTCCTATCCTATACTCCATTATATCCTATCCGCTATCCTATCATATCCTCTATCCTATCCTCTATCCTATCCTCTATCCTATCCTATCCTCTATCCTATCCTATCCTCTATCCTATCCTATCCTCTATCCTCTCCTATCCTCTATCCTATCCTATCCTCTATCCTATGCTATCCTCTATCCTATCCTATCCTCTATCCTATACTATCCGCAATCCTATCCTATTCTCTATCCTATCCTCTCCTGAACCCTATCCTATCCTCATTCCTAACCTATACTCCATTATATCCTATCCGCTATCCTATCATATCCTCTATCCTATCCAATCCTCTATCCTATCCTCTATCCTATCCTATCCTCAACCCTATCCTATCCTCATTCCTATCCTATAGTCCATTATATCCTATCCGCTATCCTATCCAATCCTCTATCCTATCCTCTATCCTATCCTCTATCCTATCCTATCCTCTATCCTATCCTATCCTCTATCCTATCCTATCCTCTATCATATCCTATCCTCTATCCTATCCTATCCTCTATCCTATCCTATCCTTATCCTATCCTATCCTATCCTCTATCCTATCCAATCTCTATCGTCTCCTTTCCTCTATCCTATCCAATCCCCTATCCTATCTTCTATCGTCTCCTGTCCTGTATCCTGTCCAATCCCCTATCCTATCCTCTATCCTATCCTATCCTCTATCCTATCCTATCCTCTATCCTATCCTATCCCCTATCCTATCCTATCCTCAATCCTATCCTATCCTCTATCCTCTCCTATCCTTTATACTAACCAATCCTCTATCCTATCCTATCCTCTATCCTATCTTATCCTCTGTCCTAACCTTTCCTCTATCCTCTCCTATCCTCTATCCTATCCTATCCTCTATGCTAACCTATCCTCTATCCTATCCTATCCTCTATCCTAACCTATCCTCTATCCTATCCTATCCTCTTTCCTATCCTATCCTCTATCCTATCCTATTCTCTATCCTAACCTATCCTCTATCCTATCCTATCCTCTATCCTATCCTATCCTCAACGCTATCCTATCCTCATTCCTATCCTATACTCCATTATATCCTATCCGCTATCCTATCATATCCTCTATCCTATAAAATCCTCTATCCTATCCAATCCTCTATCCTATCCTCTATCCTATCCAATCCTCTATCCTATCCTCTATCCTATCCAATCCTCTATCCTATCCTCTATCCTATCCTCTATCCTATCCTCTATCCTATCCTCTCCTCTATCCTATCCTATCCTCTATCCTATCCTATCCTCTATCCTATCCTCTTCTCCATCCTATCCTATCCTCTATCCTAACCTATCCTCTATCCTATCCTATCCTCAACGCTATCCTATCCTCTATCCTATCCTATCCTCAACGCTATCCTATCCTCATTACTATCCTATACTCCATTATATCCTATCCGCTATCGTATCATATCCTCTATCCTATAATATCCTCTATCCTATCCAATCCTCTATCCTATCCTCTATCATATCCTCTATCCTATCCTATTCTCTATCCTATCCTCTATCCTATCCTATCCTCTATCCTATCCTCTATCCTATCCTATCCTCTATCCTATCCTATCCTCTATCCTATCCTATCCTCTATCCTATCCCATCCTCTATCCTATCCAATCCTCTATTCTATCCTCTATCCTATCCTCTATCCTATCCTCTATCCTATCCTATCCTCAACCCTATCCTATCCTCATTCCTATCCTATAGTCCATTATATCCTATCCGCTATCCTATCATATCCTCTATCCTATCCAATCCTCTATCCTATCCTCTATCCTATCCTATCCTCTATCCTATCCTATCCTCTTTCCTATCCTATCCTCTATCCTATCCTATCCTCTATCCTAACCTATCCTATATCCTATCCTACCCTCAATCCTATCCTATCCTATGCTCTATCCTATTCTATACTCTATCCTATCCTATCCTCTATCCTATCCTATCCTCTATCCTATCCTATCCTCTATCCTATCCTATCCTCTATCCTATCCTATCCTCTATCCTATCCTATCCTCTATCCTATCCTATCCTCTATCCTATCCTATCCTCAATCCTATCCTATCCTCTATCCTCTCCTATCATTTATACTAACCAATCCTCTATCCTATCCTCTATCCTATCCTATCCTCTATCCTATCCTATCCTCTATCCTATCCTATCCTCTATCCTATCCTATCCTCTATTGTATCCTATCCTCCATCCTATCCTATCCTCCATCCTCTCCTATCCTCTATCCTATCCTATCCTCTATCCTATCCTATCCTATCCTCTATCCTAACCTATTCTCTATCTTATCCTTTCCTCCATCCTATCCAATCCCCTATCTTATCTTCTATCGTCTCCTGTCCTCTATCCTATCCAATCCCCTATCCTATCCTCTATCCTATCCTATCCTCTATCCTATCCTACCCTCAATCCTATCCTATCCTATGCTCTATCCTATTCTATACCCTATCCTATCCCATCCTCTATCCTATCCTATCCTCTATCCTATCCTATCCTCTATCCTATCCTATCCTCTATCCTATCCCATCCTCTATCCTATCCAATCCTCTATTCTATCCTCTATCCTATCCTCTATCCTATCCTCTATCCTATCCTATCCTCAACCCTATCCTATCCTCATTCCTATCCTATAGTCCATTATATCCTATCCGCTATCCTATCATATCCTCTATCCTATCCAATCCTCTATCCTATCCTCTATCCTATCCTATCCTCTATCCTTACCTATCCTCTATCCTATCCTATCCTCTATCCTATCCTATCCTCTATCCTAACCTATCCTCTATCCTATCCTATCCTCTATCCTATCCTATCCTGTATCCTATCCTATCATCTATCCTATCCTATCCTCTATCCTGTCCTATCCTCTATAATATCGTATCCTCTATCATATCATATCCTCTTTCCTATAATATCATCTATCCTATCCAATCTCTATCGTCTCCTTTCCTCTATCCTATCCAATCCCCTATCCTATCTTCTATCGTCTCCTGTCCTCTATCCTATCCAATAACCTATCCTATCCTCTATCCTATCCTATCCTCTATCCTATCCTATCCTCTATCCTATCCCATCCTCTATGCTATCCTATCCTCAATCCTATCCTATCCTCTCCTATCCTTTATACTAACCAATCCTCTATCCTATCCTCTATCCTATCCTATCCTCTATCCTATCTTATCCTCTATCCTATCCCATCCTCTATCCTATCCAATCCTCTATCCTATCCTCTATCCTATCCTATCCTCAACCCTATCCTATCCTCATTCCTATCCTATAGTCCATTATATCCTATCCGCTATCCTATCATATCCTCTATCCTATCCAATCCTCTATCCTATCCTCTATCCTATCCTATCCTCTATCCTATCCTATCCTCTATCCTATCCTATCCTCTATCCTATCCTATCCTCTATCCTATCCTATCCTCTATCCTATCCTATCCTCTATCCTATCCTATCCTGTATCCTATCCTATCCTCTATCCTATCCTATCCTCTATCCTGTCCTATCCTCTATAATATCGTATACTCTATCATATCCTATCCTCTTTCCTATAATATCATCTATCCTATCCAATCTCTATCGTCTCCTTTCCTCTATCCTATCCAATCCCCTATCCTATCTGCTATCGTCTCCTGTCATCTATCCTATCCAATCCCTTATCCTATCCTCTATCCTATCCTACCCTCAATCCTATCCTATCCTATGCTCTATCCTATCCTATCCTCTATCCTATCCTATCCTCTATCCTATCCTATCCTCAATCCTATCCTATCCTCTATCCTCTCCTATCCATTATACTAACCAATCCTCTATCCTATCCTCTATCCTATCCTATCCTCTATCCTATCCTATCCTCTATCCTATCCTATCCTCTATACTATCCTATCCTCTATCCTATCCTATCCTCTATCCTATCCCATCCTCTATCCTATCCAATCCTCTATCCTATCCTCTATCCTATCCTCTATCCTTTCCTCTATCCTATCCTCTATCCTATCCTATCCTCAACCCTATCCTATCCTCATTCCTATCCTATAGTCCATTATATCCTATCCCTGTCCTATCATATCCTCTATCCTATCCAATCCTCTATCCTATCCTCTATCCTATCCTCTATCCTATCCTATCCTCTATATTATCCTATCCTATCCTCTATCCTATCCTATCCTCTATCCTATCCTATCCTCTATCCTATCCTATCCTCTATCCTATCCTATCCTCTATCCTATCCTATCCTCTATCCTATCCTATCCTCTATCCTATCCTATCCTCTATCCTATCCTATCCTCTATCCTATCCTATCCTCTATCCTATCCTATCCTCTATCCTATCCTATCCTCTATCCTCTCCTATCCTCTATCCTATCCTATCCTCTATCCTATGCTATCCTCTATCCTATCCTATCCTCTATCCTATACTATCCGCTATCCTATCCTATTCTCTATCCTATCCTCTCCTGAACCCTATCCTATCCTCATTCCTAACCTATACTCCATAATATCCTATCCGCTATCCTATCATATCCTCTATCCTATCCAATCCTCTATCCTATCCTCTATCCTATCCTATCCTCAACCCTATCCTATCCTCATTCCTATCCTATAGTCCATTATATCCTATCCGCTATCCTATCCAATCCTCTATCCTATCCTCTATCCTATCCTCTATCCTATCCTCTATCCTATCCTATGCTCTATCCTATCCTATCCTCTATCCTATCCTATCCTCTATCCTATCCTATCCTCAATCCTATCCTATCCTCTATCCTCTCCTATCCATTATACTAACCAATCCTCTATCCTATCCTCTATCCTATCCTATCCTCTATCCTATCCTATCCTCTATCCTATCCTATCCTCTATACTATCCTATCCTCTATCCTATCCTATCCTCTATCCTATCCCATCCTCTATCCTATCCAATCCTCTATCCTATCCTCTATCCTATCCTCTATCCTTTCCTCTATCCTATCCTCTATCCTATCCTATCCTCAACCCTATCCTATCCTCATTCCTATCCTATAGTCCATTATATCCTATCCCTGTCCTATCATATCCTCTATCCTATCCAATCCTCTATCCTATCCTCTATCCTATCCTCTATCCTATCCTATCCTCTATATTATCCTATCCTATCCTCTATCCTATCCTATCCTCTATCCTATCCTATCCTCTATCCTATCCTATCCTCTATCCTATCCTATCCTCTATCCTATCCTATCCTCTATCCTATCCTATCCTCTATCCTATCCTATCCTCTATCCTATCCTATCCTCTATCCTATCCTATCCTCTATCCTATCCTATCCTCTATCCTATCCTATCCTCTATCCTCTCCTATCCTCTATCCTATCCTATCCTCTATCCTATGCTATCCTCTATCCTATCCTATCCTCTATCCTATACTATCCGCTATCCTATCCTATTCTCTATCCTATCCTCTCCTGAACCCTATCCTATCCTCATTCCTAACCTATACTCCATAATATCCTATCCGCTATCCTATCATATCCTCTATCCTATCCAATCCTCTATCCTATCCTCTATCCTATCCTATCCTCAACCCTATCCTATCCTCATTCCTATCCTATAGTCCATTATATCCTATCCGCTATCCTATCCAATCCTCTATCCTATCCTCTATCCTATCCTCTATCCTATCCTCTATCCTATCCTATCCTCTATCCTATCCTATCCTCTATAATATCCTATCCTCTATCATATCCTATCCTCTATCCTATCCTATCCTCTATCCTATCCTATCCTCTATCCTATCCTATCCTATCCTCTATCCTATCCTATCCTCTATCCTATCCTATCCTCTATCCTATCCTATCCTCTATCCTATCCTATCCTCTATCCTATCCTATACTCTATCCTAACCTATCCTCTATCGTATCCTATTCTCTATCCTCTCCTATCCTCTATAATATCGTATCCTCTATCATATCCTATCCTCTTGCCTATAATATCATCTACCGTATCCTATCCTCTATCCTATCCAATCCCCTACCCTATCCTCTATCCTATCCTATCCTCTATCGTCTGCTCTATCCTATCCTATCCTCTATCCTATGCTATCCTCCATCGTCTCCTATCCTCGATCCAATCCAATCCCCTATCCTATCCTCTATCCTATCCTATCCTCTATCCTATCCAATCCCCTATCTTATCATCTATCGTCTCCTGTCCTCTATCCTATCCAATCCCCTATCCTATCCTCTATCCTATCCTATCCTCTATCCTATACTGCCCTCAATCCTATCCTATCCTATGCTCTATCCTATTCTATACTCTATCCTATCCTATCCTCTATCCTATCTTATCCTCTATCCTATCCTATCCTCTATCCTAACCTATCCTCTATCCTATCCTATCCTCTTTCCTATCCTATCCTCTGTCCTATCCTATCCTCTATCCTATCCTATCCTCAATCCTATCCTATCCTCTATCCTCTCCTATCCTTTATACTAACCAATCCTCTATCCTATCCTCTATCCTATCCTATCCTCTATCCTATCCTATCCTCTATCCTATCCTATCCTCTATCCTATCCTATCCTCTATCCTCTCCTATCCTCTATACTATCCTATCCTCTATCCTATCCTATCCTATCCTCTATCCTAACCTATCCTCTATCTTATCCTATCCTCTATCCTATCCTATCCTCTATCCTATCCTATCCTCTATCCTGTCCTATCCTCTATAATATCGTATCCTCTATCATATCCTATCCTCTTTCCTATAATATCATCTATCCTATCCAATCTCTATCGTCTCCTTTCCTCTATCCTATCCAATCCCCTATCCTATCTTCTATCGTCTCCTGTCCTCTATCCTATCCAATCCCCTATCCTATCCTCTATCCTATCCTATCCTCTATCCTATCCTATCCTCTATCCTGTCCTATCCTCTTTAATGTCGTATCCTCTATCATATCCTATCCTCTTTCCTATTATATCATCTATCCTATCCAATCTCTATCGTCTCCTTTCCTCTATCCTATCCAATCCCCTATCTTATCTTCTATCGTCTCCTGTCCTATATCCTATCCAATCCCCTATCCTGTCCTCTATCCTATCCCATCCTCTATCCTATCCTATCCTCTATCCTATCCTATCCTCTATCCTATTCTATATTCTATCCTAACCTATCCTCTATCCTATCCTATCCTGTATCCTATCCTATCCTCTATCCTATCCTATCCTCTATCCTGTCCTATCCTCTATAATATCGTATCCTCTATCCTATCCTATCCTCTATCCTATCCTATCCTCTATCCTATCCTATCCTCTATCCTATCCTATCCTCTATCCTCTCCTATCCTCTATCCTATCCTATCCTCTATCCTATCCTATCCTCTATCCTATCTTATCCTATCCTCTATCCTAACCTATCCTCTGTCTTATCCTATCCTCTATCCTATCCTATCCTCTATCCTATCCTATCCTGTATCCTATCCTATCCTCTATCCTTTCCTATCCTCTATCCTGTCCTATCCTCTATAATATCGTATCCTCTATCATATCCTATCCTCTTTCCTATAATATCATCTATCCTATCCAATCTCTATCGTCTCCTTTCCTCTATCCTATCCAATCCCCTATCCTATCTTCTATCGTCTCCTGTCCTCTATCCTATCCAATAACCTATCCTATCCTCTAACCTATCCTATCCTCTATCCTATCCTATCCTCTATCCTATCCTATCCTCTATCCTATCCTATCCTCAATCCTATCCTATCCTCTCCTATCCTTTATACTAACCAATCCTCTATCCTATCCTCTATCCTATCCTATCCTCTATCCTATCTTATCCTCTATCCTATCCCATCCTCTATCCTATCCAATCCTCTATCCTATCCTCTATCCTATCCTATCCTCAACCCTATCCTATCCTCATTCGTATCCTATAGTCCATTATATCCTATCCGCTATCCTATCATATCCTCTATCCTATCCAATCCTCTATCCTATCCTCTATCCTATCCTCTATCCTATCCTATCCTCTATCCTATCCTATCCTCTATCCTATCCTATCCTCTATCCTATCCTATCCTCTATCCTATCCTATCCTCTATCCTATCCTATCCTGTATCCTATCCTATCCTCTATCCTATCCTATCCTCTATCCTGTCCTATCCTCTATAATATCGTATACTCTATCATATCCTATCCTCTTTCCTATAATATCATCTATCCTATCCAATCTCTATCGTCTCCTTTCCACTATCCTATCCAATCCCCTATCCTATCTGCTATCGTCTCCTGTCATCTATCCTATCCAATCCCTTATCCTATCCTCTATCCTATCCTACCCTCAATCCTATCCTATCCTATGCTCTATCCTATCCTATCCTCTATCCTATCCTATCCTCAATCCTATCCTATCCTCTATCCTCTCCTATCCATTATACTAACCAATCCTCTATCCTATCCTCTATCCTATCCTATCCTCTATCCTATCCTATCCTCTATCCTATCCTATCCTCTATACTATCATATCCTCTATCCTATCCTATCCTCTATCCTATCCCATCCTCTATCCTATCCAATCCTCTATCCTATCCTCTATCCTATCCTCTATCCTTTCCTCTATCCTATCCTCTATCCTATCCTATCCTCAACCCTATCCTATCCTCATTCCTATCCTATAGTCCATTATATCCTATCCCTGTCCTATCATATCCTCTATCCTATCCAATCCTCTATCCTATCCTCTATCCTATCCTCTATCCTATCCTATCCTCTATATTATCCTATCCTATCCTCTATCCTATCCTATCCTCTATCCTATCCTATCCTCTATCCTATCCTATCCTCTATCCTATCCTATCCTCTATCCTATCCTATCCTCTATCCTATCCTATCCTCTATCCTATCCTATCCTCTATCCTATCCTATCCTCTATCCTATCCTATCCTCTATCCTATCCTATCCTCTATCCTATCCTATCCTCTATCCTCTCCTATCCTCTATCCTATCCTATCCTCTATCCTATGCTATCCTCTATCCTATCCTATCCTCTATCCTATACTATCCGCTATCCTATCCTATTCTCTATCCTATCCTCTCCTGAACCCTATCCTATCCTCATTCCTAACCTATACTCCATAATATCCTATCCGCTATCCTATCATATCCTCTATCCTATCCAATCCTCTATCCTATCCTCTATCCTATCCTATCCTCAACCCTATCCTATCCTCATTCCTATCCTATAGTCCATTATATCCTATCCGCTATCCTATCCAATCCTCTATCCTATCCTCTATCCTATCCTCTATCCTATCCTCTATCCTATCCTATCCTCTATCCTATCCTATCCTCTATAATATCCTATCCTCTATCATATCCTATCCTCTATCCTATCCTATCCTCTATCCTATCCTATCCTATCCTCTATCCTATCCTACCCTCAATCCTATCCTCTCCTATGCTCTATCCTATTCTATACTCTATCCTATCCCATCCTCTATCCTATCCTATCTTCTATCCTATCCTATCCTCTATCCTATCCTATCCTCTATCCTATCCTATCCTCAACCCTATCCTATCCTCATTCCTATCCTATCCTCATTCCTATCCTATAGTCCATTATATCCTATCCGCTATCCTATCCAATCCTCTATCCTATCCTCTATCCTATCCTCTATCCTATCCTATCCTCTATCCTATCCTATCCTCTATCCTATCCTATCCTCTATCCTATCCTATCCTCTATCCTATCCTATCCTCTATCCTATCCTATCCTCTATCCTATCCTATCCTCTATCCTATGCTATCCTCTATCCTATCATATCCTCTATCCTATCCTATCCTATCCTCTATCATATCCTATCCTCTATCCTATCCTATCCTCTATCCTATCCTATCCTCTATCCTATCCTATCCTCTATCCTATCCTATCCTCTATCCTATCCTATACTCTATCCTAACCTATCCTCTATCGTATCCTATTCTCTATCCTATCCTATCCTCTATAATATCGTATCCTCTATCATATCCTATCCTCTTGCCTATAATATCATCTACCCTATCCTATCCTCTATCCTATCCAATCCCCTACCCTATCCTCTATCCTATCCTATCCTCTATCGACTGCTCTATCCTATCCTATCCACTATCCTATCCTATCCTCAATGCTATCCTATTCTCTATCCTCACCTATCCTTTATACTATCAATTCCTCTATCCTATCCTATCCTCTATCCTATGCTATCCTCCATCGTCTCCTATCCTCTATCCTATCCAATCCCCTATCTTATCATCTATCGTCTCCTGTCCTCTATCCTATCCAATCCCCTATCCTATCCTCTATCCTATCCTATCTTCTATCCTATACTGCCCTCAATCCTATCCTATCCTATGCTCTATCCTATTCTATACTCTATCCTATCCTATCCTCTATCCTATCCTATCCTCTATCCTATCCTATCCTCTATCCTAACCTATCCAATCCCCTATCTTATCATCTATCGTCTCCTGTCCTCTATCCTATCCAATCCCCTATCCTATCCTCTATCCTAACCTATCCTCTATCCTATCCTATCCTCTTTCCTATCCTATCCTCTATCCTATCCTATCCTCTATCCTAACCTATCCTCTATCCTATCCTATCCTCTATCCTATCCTATCCTCAACGCTATCCTATCCTCATTCCTATCCTATACTCCATTATATCCTATCCGCTATCCTATCATATCCTCTTTCCTATAATATCATATATCCTATCCAATCTCTATCGTCTCCTTTCCTCTATCCTATCCAATCCCCTATCCTATCTTCTATCGTCTCCTGTCCTCTATCCTATCCAATCCCCTATCCTATCCTCTATCCTATCCTATCCTCTATCCTATCCTATCCTATATCCTATCCTATCCTCTATCCTATCCTATTCTCAATCCTATCCTATCCTCTATCCTCTCCTATCCTTTATACTAACCAATCCTCTATCCTATCCTCTATCCTATCCTATCCTCTATCCTATCTTATCCTCTATCCTAACCTATCCTCTATCCTCTCCTATCCTCTATCCTATCCTATCCTCTATGATATCCTATCCTCTATCCTATCCTATCCTCTATCCTAACTTATCCTCTATACTATCCTATCCTCTTTCCTATCCTATCCTCTATCCTATCCTATTCTCTATACTAACCTATCCTCTATCCTATCCTATCCTCTATCCTATCCTATCCTCAACGCTATCCTATCCTCATTCCTATCCTATAGTCCATTATATCCTATCCGCTATCCTATCCAATCCTCTATCCTATCCTCTTTCCTATCCTATCCTCTATCCTATCCTATCCTCTATCCTATCCTATCCTCTATCATATCCTATCCTCTATCCTATCCTATCCTCTATCCTATCCTATCCTCTATCCTATCCTATCCTATCCTCTATCCTATCCAATCTCTATCGTCTCCTTTCCTCTATCCTATCCAATCCCCTATCCTATCTTCTATCGTCTCCTGTCCTCTATACTATCCAATCCCCTATCCTATCCTCTATCCTATCTTATCCTCTATCCTAACCTATCCTCTATCCTCTCCTATCCTCTATCCTATCCTATCCTCAACGCTATCCTATCCTCTATCCTATCCTATCCTCTATCCTAACCTATCCTCTATCCTATCCTATCCTCTTTCGTATCCTATCCTCTATCGTATCCTATTCTCTATCCTAACCTATCCTCTATCCTATCCTATCCTCTATCCTATCCTATCCTCAACGCTATCCTATCCTCATTCCTATCCTATACTCCATTATATCCTATCCGCTATCCTATCATATCCTCTATCCTATAAAATCCTCTATCTTATCCAATCCTCTATCCTATCCTCTATCCTATCCAATCCTCTATCCTATCCTCTATCCTATCCTCTATCCTATCCTATCCTCTATCCTATCCTATTCTCTATCCTATCCTATCCTCTATCCTAACCTATCCTCTATCCTATCCTATCCTCTATCCTATCCTATCCTCAACGCTATCCTATCCTCTATCCTATCCTATCTTCAACGCTATCCTATCCTCATTACTATCCTATACTCCATTATATCCTATCCGCTATCGTATCATATCCTCTATCCTATAATATCCTCTATCCTATCCAATCCTCTATCCTATCCTCTATCATATCCTCTATCCTATCCTATCCTCTATCCTATCCTCTATCCTATCCTATCCTCTATCCTATCCTCTATCCTATCCTATCCTCTATCCTATCCTATCCTCTATCCTGTCTTATCCTCTTTAATGTCGTATCCTCTATCATATCCTATCCTCTTTCCTATTATATCATCTATCCTATCCAATCTCTATCGTCTCCTTTCCTCTATCCTATCCAATTCCCTATCTTATCTTCTATCGTCTCCTGTCCTATATCCTATCCAATCCCCTATCCTGTCCTCTATCCTATCCTATCCTCTATCCTATCCTACCCTCAATCCTATCCTATCCTATGCTCTATCCTATTCTATACTCTATCCTATCCCATCCTCTATCCTATCCTATCCTCTATCCTATCCTATCCTCTATCCTATTCTATCCTCTATCCTAACCTATCCTCTATCCTATCCTATCCTGTATCCTATCCTATCCTCTATCCTGTCCTATCCTCTATAATATCGTATCCTCTATCCTATCCTATCCTCTATCCTATCCTATCCTCTATCCTATCCTATCCTCCATCCTATCCTATCCTCTATCCTCTCCTATCCTTTATACTAACCAATCCTCTATACTATCCTCTATCCTATCCTGTCCTCTATCCTATCCTATCCTCTATCCTATCCTATCCTATCCTCTATCCTAACCTATCCTCTGTCTTATCCTATCCTCTATCCTGTCCTATCCTGAAACCTATCCTATCCTCATTCCTATCCTATACTCCATTATATCCTATCCGCTATCCTATCATATCCTCTATCCTATCCTCTATCCTATCCTATCCTCTATCCTATCCTATCCTCTATCCTATCCTATCCTCTATCCTCTCCTATCCTCTATCCTATCCTATCCTCTATCCTATGCTATCCTCTATCCTATCCTATCCTCTATCCTATACTATCCGCTATCCTATGCTATTCTCTATCCTATCCTCTCCTGAACCCTATCCTATCCTCATTCCTAACTTATACTCCATTATATCCTATCCGCTATCCTATCATATCCTCTATCCTATCCAATCCTCTATCCTATCCTCTATCCTATCCTATCCTCAACCCTATCCTATCCTCATTCCTATCCTATAGTCCATTATATCCTATCCGCTATCCTATCCAATCCTCTATCCTATCCTCTATCCTATCCTCTATCCTATCCTCTATCCTATCCTATCCTCTATACTATCCTATCCTCTATCCTATCCTATCCTCTATCCTATCCCATCCTCTATCCTATCCAATCCTCTATCCTATCCTCTATCCTATCCTCTATCCTTTCCTCTATCCTATCCTCTATCCTATCCTATCCTCAACCCTATCCTATCCTCATTCCTATCCTATAGTCCATTATATCCTATCCGCTATCCTATCATATCCTCTATCCTATCCAATCCTCTATCCTATCCTCTATCCTATCCTCTATCCTATCCTATCCTCTATCCTATCCTATCCTATCCTCTATCCTATCCTATCCTCTATCCTATCCTCTATCCTATCCTATCCTATCCTCTATCCTATCCTATCCTCTATCCTATCCTATCCTCTATCCTATCCTATCCTCTATCCTATCCTATCCTCTATCCTATCCTATCCCCTATCCTGTCCTATCCTCTATCCTATCCTATCCTCTATCCTCTCCTATCCTCTATCCTATCCTATCCTCTATCCTATGCTATCCTCTATCCTATCCTATCCTCTATCCTTTCCTATCCTCTATCCTATCCTATCCTATCCTCTATCCTATCCTATCCTCTATCCTATCCTATCCTCTACACTATCCTATCCTCTATCCTGTCCTATCCTCTTTAATGTCGTATCCTCTATCATATCCTATCCTCTTTCCTATTATATCATCTATCCTATCCAATCTCTATCGTCTCCTTTCCTCTATCCTATCCAATTCCCTATCTTATCTTCTATAGTCTCCTGTCCTATAACCTATCCAATCCCCTATCCTGTCCTCTATCCTATCCTATCCTCTATCCTATCCTACCCTCTATCCTATCCTATCCTCTATCCTATCCTATCCTCAATCCTATCCTATCCTCTATCCTCTCCTATCCTTTATACTAACCAATCCTCTATACTATCCTCTATCCTATCCTGTCCTCTATCCTATCCTATCCTATACTCTATCCTATCCTATCCTCTATCCTATCTTATCCTCTATCCTATCCTATCCTCTATCCTAACCTATCCTCTATCCTATCCTATCCTCTTTCCTATCCTATCCTCTATCCTATCCTATCCTCTATCCTAACCTATCCTCTATCCTATCCTATCCTCTATCCTATCCTATCCTCAACGCTATCCTATCCTCATTCCTATCCTATACTCCATTATATCCTATCCGCTATCCTATCATATCCTCTATCCTATAATATCCTCTATCCTATCCAATCTCTATCGTCTCCTTTCCTCTATGCTATCCAATCCCCTATCTTATCTTCTATCGTCTCCTGTCCTCTATCGTCTCCTGTCCTCTATCCTATCCAATCCCCTATCCTATCCTCTATCCTATCCTATCCTCTATCCTATACTGCCCTCAATCCTATCCTATCCTATGCTCTATCCTATTCTATACTCTATCCTATCCTATCCTCTATCCTATCCTATCCTCTATCCTACCCTATCCTCTATCCTAACCTATCCTCTATCCTATCCTATCCTCTTTCCTATCCTATCCTCTATCCTATCCTATCCTCTATCCTATCCTATCCTCTATCCTAACCTATCCTCTATCCTATCCTATCCTCTATCCTATCCTGTCCTGTATCCTATCCTATCCTCTATCCTATCCTATCCTCTATCATGTCCTATCCTCTATAATATCGTATCCTCTATCATATCCTATCCTCTTTCCTATAATATCATCTATCCTATCCAATCTCTATCGTCTCCTTTCCTCTATCCTATCCAATCCCCTATCCTATCTTCTATCGTCTCCTGTCCTCTATCCTATCCAATCCCCTATCCTATCCTCTATCCTATCCTATCCTCTATCCTATCCTACCCTCAATCCTATCCTGTCCTATGCTCTATCCTATTCTATATTCTATCCTATCCCATCCTCTATCCTATCCTATCCTCTATCCTATCCTATCCTCTATCCTATCCTATACTCTATCCTATCCTATCCTCTATCCTATCTTATCCTCTATCCTATCCTATCCTCTATCCTAACCTATCCTCTATCCTATCCTATCCTCTTTCCTATCCTATCCTCTATCCTATCCTATCCTCAATCCTATCCTATCCTCTATCCTATCCTATCCTCTATCCTGTCCTATCCTCTATAATATCGTATCCTCTATCCTGTCCTATCCTCTATAATATCGTATCCTCTATCATATCCTATCCTCTTTCCTATAATATCATCTATCCTATCCAATCTCTATCGTCTCCTTTCCTCTATCCTATCCAATCCCCTATCGTATCTTCTATCGTCTACTGTCCTCTATCCTATCCAATAACCTATCCTATCCTCTATCCTATCCTATCCTCTATCCTATCCTATCCTCTATCCTAACCTATCCTCTATCTTATCCTATCCTCTATCCTATCCTGAACCCTATCCTATCCTCTATCCTATCCTATCCTCTATCCTATCCTATCCTCTATCCTAGCCTATCCTCTATCCTATCCTATCCTCTATCCTATCCTATCCTCTATCATATCCTATCCTCTATCCTATCCTATCCTCTATCCTATCCTATCCTCTATCCTATCCTATCCTATCCTCTATCCTATCCAATCTCTATCGTCTCCTTTTTCTCTATCCTATCCAATCCCCTATCCTATCTTCTATCGTCTCCTGTCCTCTATACTATCCAATCCCCTATCCTATCCTCTATCCTATCCTATCCTCTATCCTATCCTATCCTCTATCCTATCCTATCCTCTATCCTATCCTATCCTCAATCCTATCCTATCCTCTATCCTCTCCTATCCTTTATACTAACCAATCCTCTATCCTATCCTCTATCCTATCCTATCCTCTATCCTATCTTATCCTCTATCCAAACCTATCCTCTATCCTCTCCTATCCTCTATCCTATCCTATCCTCAACGCTATCCTATCCTCTATCCTATCCTATCCTCTATCCTAACCTATCCTCTATCCTATCCTATCCTCTTTCCTATCCTATCCTCTATCCTATCCTATTCTCTATCCTAACCTATCCTCTATCCTATCCTATCCTCTATCCTATCCTATCCTCAACGCTATCCTATCCTCATTCCTATCCTATACTCCATTATATCCTATCCGCTATCCTATCATATCCTCTATCCTATAAAATCCTCTATCTTATCCAATCCTCTATCCTATCCTCTATCCTATCCAATCCTCTATCCTATCCTCTATCCTATCCTCTATCCTATCCTATCCTCTATCCTATCCTATTCTCTATCCTATCCTATCCTCTATCCTAACCTATCCTCTATCCTATCCTATCCTCTATCCTATCCTATCCTCAACGCTATCCTATCCTCTATCCTATCCTATCCTCAACGCTATCCTATCCTCATTACTATCCTATACTCCATTATATCCTATCCGCTATCGTATCATATCCTCTATCCTATAATATCCTCTATCCTATCCAATCCTCTATCCTATCCTCTATCATATCCTCTATCCTATCCTATCCTCTATCCTATCCTCTATCCTATCCTATCCTCTATCCTATCCTCTATCCTATCCTCTATCCTATCCTATCCTCTATCCTGTCCTATCCTCTTTAATGTCGTATCCTCTATCATATCCTATCCTCTTTCCTATTATATCATCTATCCTATCCAATCTCTATCGTCTCCTTTCCTCTATCCTATCCAATTCCCTATCTTATCTTCTATCGTCTCCTGTCCTATATCCTATCCAATCCCCTATCCTGTCCTCTATCCTATCCTATCCTCTATCCTATCCTACCCTCAATCCTATCCTATCCTATGCTCTATCCTATTCTATACTCTATCCTATCCCATCCTCTATCCTATCCTATCCTCTATCCTATCCTATCCTCTATCCTATTCTATCCTCTATCCTAACCTATCCTCTATCCTATCCTATCCTGTATCCTATCCTATCCTCTATCCTATCCTATCCTCTATCCTGTCCTATCCTCTATAATATCGTATCCTCTATCCTATCCTATCCTCTATCCTATCCTATCCTCTATCCTCTCCTATCCTTTATACTAACCAATCCTCTATACTATCCTCTATCCTATCCTGTCCTCTATCCTATCCTATCCTATCCTCTATCCTATCCTATCCTCTATCCTCTCCTATCCTCTATCCTATCCTATCCTCTATCCTATCCTATCCTATCCTATCCTCTATCCTAACCTATCCTCTGTCTTATCCTATCCTCTATCCTATCCTATCCTGAAACCTATCCTATCCTCATTCCTATCCTATACTCCATTATATCCTATCCGCTATCCTATCATATCCTCTATCCTATCCAATCCTCTATCCTACCCTCTATCCTATCCTATCCTCAACCCTATCCTATCCTCATTCCTATCCTATAGTCCATTATATCCTATCCGCTATCCTATCCAATCCTCTATCCTATCCTCTATCCTATCCTCTATCCTATCCTCTATCCTATCCTATCCTCTATACTATCCTATCCTCTATCCTATCCTATCCTCTATCCTATCCCATTATCTGTCCTATCCAATCCTCTATCCTATCCTCTATCCTATCCTCTATCCTTTCCTCTATCCTATCCTCTATCCTATCCTATCCTCAACCCTATCCTATCCTCATTCCTATCCTATCCTCTATCCTATCCTATCCTCTATCCTATCCTATCCTCTATCCTATCCTATCCTCTATCCTATCCTATCCTATCCTCTATCCTATCCTATCCTCTATCCTATCCTATCCTCTATCCTAACCTATCCTCTATCCTATCCTATCCTCTATCCTATCCTATCCTCAACGCTATCCTATCCTCATTACTATCCTATACTCCATTATATCCTATCCGCTATCGTATCATATCCTCTATCCTATAATATCCTCTATCCTATCCAATCCTCTATCCTATCCTCTATCATATCCTCTATCCTATCCTATCCTCTATCCTATCCTCTATCCTATCCTATCCTCTATCCTCTCCTATTCTTTATACTAACCAATCCTCTATCCTATCCTCTATCCTCTATCCTATCCTATCCTCTATCCTATCCTATCCTCTATCCCATCCTATCCTCTATCCTATCCTATCCTATCCTCTATCCTAACCTATCCTCTATCCTATCCTATCCTCTATCCTATCCTATCCTCTATCCTATCCTATCCTCTATCCTATCCTATCCTCTATCCTATCCTATCCTCTATCCTATCCTATCCTATCCTCTATCCTAACCTATCCTCTATCTTATCCAATCGTCTATCCTATCCTATCCTCTATCCAATCCTATCCTCCATCGTCTCCTATCCTCTATCCTATCCAATCCCCTATCCTATCCTCGATCCTATCCTATCCTCTATCCTATCCTATCCTCTATCCTATCCTATCCTCTATGCTATCCTATCCTCTATCCTATCCTATCCTCTATCCTATCCTATCCTCTATCCTATCCTATCCTATCCTCTATCCTATCCTATCCTCTATCCTATCCTATCCTCTATCCTATCCTACCCTCAATCCTATCCTATCCTATGCTCTATCCTATTCTATACTCTATCCTATCCCATCCTCTATCCTATCCTATCCTCTATCCTATCCTATCCTCTATCCTATCCTATCCTCTATCCTAACCTATCCTCTATCCTATCCTATCCTCTATCCTATCCTATCCTATCCTCTATCCTATCCTATCCTCTATCCTATCCTATCCTCTATCCTATCCTACCCTCAATCCTATCCTATCCTATGCTCTATCCTATTCTATACTCTATCCTATCCCATCCTCTATCCTATCCTATCCTCTATCCTATCCTATCCTCTATCCTATCCTATCCTCTATCATAACCTATCCTCTATCCTATCCTATCCTCTATCCTATCCTATCCTGTATCCTATCCTATCCTCTATCCTATCCTATCCTCTATCCTATCCTATCCTCTATGCTATCCTATCCTCTATCCTATCCTATACTCTATCCTAACCTATCCTCTATCCTATCCTATTCTCTATCCTATCCTATCCTCTATAATATCGTATCCTCTATCATATCCTATCCTCTTGCCTATGATATCATCTACCCTATCGTATCCTCTATCCTATCCAATCTCCTATCCTATCCTCTATCCTATCCTATCCTCTATCCTAACCCATCCTATATCCTATCCTATCCTCTATCCTATCCTATCCTCAACGCTATCCTATCCTCATTACTATCCTATACTCCATTATATCCTATCCGCTATCGTATCATATCCTCTATCCTATAATATCCTCTATCCTATCCAATCCTCTATCCTATCCTCTATCATATCCTCTATCCTATTTTATCCTCTATCCTATCCTCTATCCTATCCTATCCTCTATCCTCTCCTATCCTTTATACTAACCAATCCTCTATCCTATCCTCTATCCTATCCTATTCTCTATCCTATCCTATCCTCTATCCTATCCTATCCTCTATCCTATCCTATCCTCTATCCTATCCTATCCTCTATCCTATCCTATCCTCTATCCTATCCTATCCTCTATCCTATCCTATCCTCTATCCCATCCTATCCTCTATCCTATCCTATCCTATCCTCTATCCTAACCTATCCTCTATCTTATCCAATCGTCTATCCTATCCTATCCTCTATCCTATCCTATCCTCCATCGTCTCCTATCCTCTATCCTATCCAATCCCCTATCCTATCCTCGATCCTATCCTATCCTCTATCCTATCCTACCCTCTATCCTGTCCTATCCTCTATAATATCGTATACTCTATCATATCCTATCCTCTTTCCTATAATATCATCTATCCTATCCAATCTCTATCGTCTCTTTCCTCTATCCTATCCAATCCCCTATCCTATCTTCTATCGTCTCCTGTCATCTATCCTATCCAATCCCCTATCCTATCCTCTATCCTATCCTATCCTCTATCCTACCCTCAATCCTATCCTATCCTATGCTCTATCCTATCCTATCCTCAATCCTATCCTATCCTCTATCCTATCCTATCCTCTATCCTATCCTATCCTCTATCCTATCCTATCCTCTATCCTATCCTATCCTCTATCCTAACCTATCCTCTATGATATCCTATCCTCTATCCTAACCTATCCTCTATCCTATCCTATCCTCTATCCTATCCTATCCTCAACGCTATCCTATCCTCATTACTATCCTATACTCCATTATATCCTATCCGCTATCGTATCATATCCTCTATCCTATAATATCCTCTATCCTATCCAATCCTCTATCCTATCCTCTATCATATCCTCTATCCTATCCTATCCTCTATCCTATCCTCTATCCTATCCTATCCTCTATCCTCTCCTATCCTTTATACTAACCAATCCTCTATCCTATCCTCTATCCTATCCTATTCTCTATCCTATCCTATCCTCTATCCTATCCTATCCTCTATCCTATCCTATCCTCTATCCTATCCTATCCTATCCTATCCTATCCTCTATCCTATCCTATCCTCTATCCTATCCTATCCTATCCTCTATCCTAACCTATCCTCTATCTTATCCAATCGTCTATCCTATCCTATCCTCTATCCTATCCTATCCTCGATCGTATCCTATCCTCTATCCTATCCTATCCTCTATCCTATCCTATCCTCTATGCTATCCTATCCTCTATCCTATCCTATCCTCTATCCTATCCTATCCTCTATCCTATCCTATCCTATCCTCTATCCTATCCTATCCTCTATCCTATCCTATCCTCTATCCTATCCTACCCTCAATCCTATCCTATCCTATGCTCTATCCTATTCTATACTCTATCCTATCCCATCCTCTATCCTATCCTATCCTCTATCCTATCCTATCCTCTATCCTATCCTATCCTCTATCCTAACCTATCCTCTATCCTATCCTATCCTCTATCCTATCCTATCCTGTATCCTATCCTATCCTCTATCCTATCCTATCCTCTATCCTATCCTATCCTCTATGCTATCCTATCCTCTATCCTATCCTATACTCTATCCTAACCTATCCTCTATCCTATCCTATTCTCTATCCTATCCTATCCTCTATAATATCGTATCCTCTATCATATCCTATCCTCTTGCCTATGATATCATCTACCCTATCGTATCCTCTATCCTATCCAATCTCCTACCCTATCCTCTATCCTATCCTATCCTCTATCGTCTGCTCTATCCTATCCTATCCACTATCCTATCCTATCCTCAATGCTATCCTATTCTCTATCCTCACCTATCCTTTATACTATCCAATCCTCTATCCTAACCTATCCTCTATCCTATCCTATCCTCTTTCCTATCCTATCCTCTATCCTATCCTATCCTCTATCCTATCCTATCCTCTATCCTATCCAATCGTCTATCCCATCCTCTATCATATCCTCTATCCTATCCTATCCTCTATCCTATCCTCTATCCTATCCTATCCTCTATCCTATCGTATCCTCTATCCTATCCTATCCTCTATCCTATCCAATCGTCTATCCTATCCTCTATCATATCCTCTATCCTATCCTATCCTCTATCCTATCCTATCCTCTATCCTATCCTATCCTCTATCCTGTCCTATCCTCTATAATATCGTATCCTCTATCATATCCTATCCTCTTTCCTAACCTATCCTCTATCCTATCCTATTCTCTATCCTATCCTATCCTCTATAATATCGTATCCTCTATCATATCCTATCCTCTTGCCTATGATATCATCTACCCTATCGTATCCTCTATCCTATCCAATCTCCTACCCTATCCTCTATCCTATCCTATCCTCTATCGTCTGCTCTATCCTATCCTATCCACTATCCTATCCTATCCTCAATGCTATCCTATTCTCTATCCTCACCTATCCTTTATACTTTCCAATCCTCTATCCTAACCTACCCTCTATCCTATCCTGTCCTCTTTCCTATCCTATCCTCTATCCTATCCTATCCTCTATCCTAGCCTACCCTCTATCCTATCCTATCCTCTATCCTATCCTATCCTCAACGCTATCCTATCCTCATTCCTATCCTATACTCCATTATATCCTATCCGCTATCCTATCATATCCTCTATACTATAATATCCTCTATCCTATCCAATCCTCTATCCTATCCTCTATCCTATCCTATCCTCTATCCTATCCTCTATCCTATCCTATCATCTATCCTATCCTATCCTCTATCCTATCCTATCCTCTATCCTATCCTCTATCCTATCCTATCATCTATCCTATCCTATCCTCTATCCTATCCTATCCTCTATCCTATCCTATCCTCTATCCTAACCTATCCTCTATCCTATCCTATCCTCTATCCTATCCTATCCTCAACGCTATCCTATCCTCATTACTATCCTATACTGCATTATATCCTATCCGCTATCGTATCATATCCTCTATCCTATAATATCCTCTATCCTATCCAATCCGCTATCCTATCCTCTATCATATCCTCTATCCTATCCTATCCTCTATCCTATCCTCTATCCTATCCTATCCTCTATCCTCTCCTATCCTTTATACTAACCAATCCTCTATCCTATCCTCTATCCTATCCTATCCTATCCTCTATCCTAACCTATCCTCTATCTTATCCAATCGTCTATCCTATCCTATCCTCTATCCTATCCTATCCTCCATCGTCTCCTATCCTCTATCCTATCCAATCCCCTATCCTATCCTCGATCCTATCCTATCCTCTATCCTATCCTACCCTCTATCCTGTCCTATCCTCTATAATCTCGTATACTCTATCATATCCTATCCTCTTTCCTATAATATCATCTATACTATCCAATCTCTATCGTCTCCTTTCCTCTATCCTATCCAATCCCCTATCCTATCTTCTATCGTCTCCTGTCATCTATCCTATCCAATCCCCTATCCTATCCTCTATCCTATCCTATCCTCTATCCTACCCTCAATCCTATCCTATCCTATGCTCTATCCTATCCTATCCTCAATCCTATCCTATCCTCTATCCTATCCTATCCTCTATCCTATCCTATCCTCTATCCTATCCTATCGTATCCTCTATCCTATCCTATCCTCTATCCTATCCTATCCTCTATCCTATCCTATCCTCTATGCTATCCTATCCTCTATCCTATCCTATCCTCTATCCTATCCTATCCTCTATCCTATCCTATCCTATCCTCTATCCTATCCTATCCTCTATCCTATCCTATCCTCTATCCTATCCTCTCCTCTATCCTATCCTATCCTCTATCCTATCCTATACTCTATCCTAACCTATCCTCTATCCTATCCTATTCTCTATACTATCCTATCCTCTATAATATCGTATCCTCTATCATATCCTATCCTCTTGCCTATAATATCATCTACCCTATCCTATCCTCTATCCTATCCAATCTCCTACCCTATCCTATCATCTATCCTATCCAATCTCCTACCCTATCCTCTATCCTATCCTATCCTCTATCGTCTGCTCTATCCTATCCTATCCTCTATCGTCTGCTCTATCCTATCCTATCCACTATCCTATCCTATCCACAATGCTATCCTATTCTCTATCCTCACCTATCCTATATACTATCCAATCCTCTATCGTAACCTATCCTCTATCCTATCCTATCCTCTTTCCTATCCTATCCTCTATCCTATCCTATCCTCTATCCTAACCTACCCTCTATCCTATCCAATCCTCTATCCTATCCTATCCTCAACGCTACCCTATCCTCATTCCTATCCTATACTCCATTATATCCTATCCGCTATCCTATCATATCCTCTATCCTATAATATCCTCTATCCTATCCAATCCTCTATCCTATCCTCTATCCTATCCTCTATCCTATCCTATCCTCTATCCTATCCTATCCTCTATCCTATCCTATCCTCTATCCTATCCTATCCTCTATCTTATCCTATCCTCTATCCTATCCTATCCTCTATCCTAACCTATCCTCTATCCTATCCTATCCTCTATCCTATCCTATCCTCAACGCTATCCTATCCTCATTACTATCCTATACTCCATTATATCCTATCCGCTATCGTATCATATCCTCTATCCTATAATATCCTCTATCCTATCCAATCCTCTATCCTATCCTCTATCATATCCTCTATCCTATCCTATCCTCTATCCTATCCTCTATCCTATCCTATCCTCTATCCTCTCCTATCCTTTATACTAAATTATCCTCTATCCTATCCTCTATCCTATCCTATCCTCTATCCTATCCTATCCTCTATCCTAACCTATCCTCTATCCTATCCTATCCTCTATGCTATCCTATCCTCTATCCTATCCTATCCTCTATCCTATCCTATCCTCTATCCTATCCTATCCTCTATCCTATCCTATCCTCTATCCTATCCTATCCTATCCTCTATCCTAACCTATCCTCTATCTTATCCAATCGTCTATCCTATCCTATCCTCTATCCTATCCTATCCTCCATCGTCTCCTATCCTCTATCCTATCCAATCCCCTATCCTATCCTCGAACCTATCCTATCCTCTATCGTCTGCTCTATCCTATCCTATCCACTATCCTATCCTATCCTCAATGCTATCCTATTCTCTATCCTCACCTATCCTTTATACTATCCAATCCTCTATCCTATCCTATCCTCTATCCTATCCAATCCTCCATCGTCTCCTATCCTCGATCCTATCCAATCCCCTATCCTATCCTCTATCCTATCCTATCCTCTATCCTATCCTATCCTCTATCCTATCCTATCCTCTATCCTATCCTATCCTCTATCCTATCCTATCCTCTATGCTATCCTATCCTCTATCCTATCCTATCCTCTATCCTATCCTATCCTCTATCCTATCCTATCCTCTATCCTATCCTCTATCCTATCCTATCCTCTATCCTCTCCTATCCTTTATACTAAATTATCCTCTATCCTATCCTCTATCCTATCCTATCCTCTATCCTATCCTATCCTCTATGCTATCCTATCCTCTATCCTATCCTATACTCTATCCTATAATATCCTCTATCCTATCCAATCCTCTATCCTATCCTCTATCCTATCCTATCCTCTATCCTATCCTTTATCCTATCCTCTATCCTATCCTATCATCTATCCTATCCTATCCTCTATCCTATCCTATCCTCTATCCTATCCTATTCTCTATCCTCACCTATCCTTTATACTATCCAATCCTCTATCCTATCCTCTATCCTATCCTATCCTCTATCCTATCCTCTATCCTATCCTATCATCTATCCTATCCTATCCTCTATCCTATCCTATCCTCTATCCTATCCTATCCTCTATCCTAACCTATCCTCTATCCTATCCTATCCTCTATCCTATCCTATCCTCAACGCTATCCTATCCTCATTACTATCCTATACTGCATTATATCCTATCCGCTATCGTATCATATCCTCTATCCTATCCAATCCGCTATCCTATCCTCTATCATATCGTCTATCCTATCCTACCCTCTATCCTATCCTCTATCCTATCCTCTATCCTATCCTATCCTCTATCCTCTCCTATCCTTTATACTAACCAATCCTCTATCCTATCCTCTATCCTATCCTATCCTCTATCCTATCCTATCCTCTATCCTATCCTATCCTCTATCCTATCCTATCCTCTATCCTCTCCTATCCTCTATCCTATCCTATCCTCTATCCTATCCTATCCTATCCTCTATCCTGTCCTATCCTCTATAAAATCGTATCCTCTATCATATCCTATCCTCTTTCCTAACCTATCCTCTATCCTATCCTATTCTCTATCCTATCCTATCCTCTATAATATCGTATCCTCTATCATATCCTATCCTCTTGCCTATGATATCATCTACCCTATCGTATCCTCTATCCTATCCAATCTCCTACCCTATCCTCTATCCTATCCTATCCTCTATCGTCTGCTCTATCCTATCCTATCCACTATCCTATCCTATCCTCAATGCTATCCTATTCTCTATCCTCACCTATCCTTTATACTATCCAATCCTCTATCCTAACCTACCCTCTATCCTATCCTATCCTCTTTCCTATCCTATCCTCTATCCTATCCTATCCTCTATCCTAACCTACCCTCTATCCTATCCTATCCTCTATCCTATCCTATCCTCAACGCTATCCTATCCTCATTCCTATCCTATACTCCATTATATCCTATCCGCTATCCTATCATATCCTCTATCCTATAATATCCTCTATCCTATCCAATCCTCTATCCTATCCTCTATCCTATCCTATCCTCTATCCTATCCTCTATCCTATCCTATCATCTATCCTATCCTATCCTCTATCCTATCCTATCCTCTATCCTATCCTATCCTCTATCCTAACCTATCCTCTATCCTATCCTATCCTCTATCCTATCCCATCCTCAACGCTATCCCATCCTCATTACCATCCTATACTGCATTATATCCTATCCGCTATCGTATCATATCCTCTATCCTATAATATCCTCTATCCTATCCAATCCGCTATCCTATCCTCTATCATATCCTCTATCCTATCCTATCCTCTATCCTATCCTCTATCCTATCCTATCCTCTATCCTCTCCTATCCTTTATACTAACCAATCCTCTATCCTATCCTCTATCCTATCCTATCCTCTATCCTATCCTATCCTCTATCCTATCCTATCCTCTATCCTATCCTATCCTCTATCCTCTCCTATCCTCTATCCTATCCTATCCTCTATCCTATCCTATCCTATCCTCTATCCTGTCCTATCCTCTATAAAATCGTATCATCTATCATATCCTATCCTCTTTCCTAACCTATCCTCTATCCTATCCTATTCTCTATCCTATCCTATCCTCTATAATATCGTATCCTCTATCATATCCTATCCTCTTGCCTATGATATGATCTACCCTATCGTATCCTCTATCCTATCCAATCTCCTACCCTATCCTCTATCCTATCCTATCCTCTATCGTCTGCTCTATCCTATCCTATCCACTATCCTATCCTATCCTCAATGCTATCCTATTCTCTATCCTCACCTATCCTTTATACTATCCAATCCTCTATCCTATCCTCTATCCTATCCTATCCTCTATCCTATCCTCTATCCTATCCTATCATCTATCCTATCCTATCCTCTATCCTATCCTATCCTCTATCCTATCCTATCCTCTAACCTATCCCATCCTCAACGCTATCCCATCCTCATTACTATCCTATACTGCATTATATCCTATCCGCTATCGTATCATATCCTCTATCCTATAATATCCTCTATCCTATCCAATCCGCTATCCTATCCTCTATCATATCCTCTATCCTATCCTATCCTCTATCCTATCCTCTATCCTATCCTATCCTCTATCCTCTCCTATCCTTTATACTAACCAATCCTCTATCCTATCCTCTATCCTATCCTATCCTCTATCCTATCCTATCCTCTATCCTATCCTATCCTCTATCCTCTCCTATCCTCTATCCTATCCTATCCTCTATCCTATCCTATCCTATCCTCAATCCTGTCCTATCCTCTATAAAATCGTATCCTCTATCATATCCTATCCTCTTTCCTAACCTATCCTCTATCCTATCCTATTCTCTATCCTATCCTATCCTCTATAATATCGTATCCTCTATCATATCCTATCCTCTTGCCTATGATATGATCTACCCTATCGTATCCTCTATCCTATCCAATCTCCTACCCTATCCTCTATCCTATCCTATCCTCTATCGTCTGCTCTATCCTATCCTATCCACTATCCTATCCTATCCTCAACGCTATCCTATCCTCATTACTAACCTATACTGCATTATATCCTATCCGCTATCGTATCATATCCTCTATCCTATAATATCCTCTATCCTATCCAATCCGCTATCCTATCCTCTATCATATCCTCTATCCTATCCTATCCTCTATCCTATCCTCTATCCTATCCTATCCTCTATCCTCTCCTATCCTTTATACTAACCAATCCTCTATCCTATCCTCTTCCTATCCTATCCTCTATCCTATCCTATCCTCTATCCTATCCTATCCTCTATCCTATCCTATCCTCTATCCTCTCCTATCCTCTATCCTCTCCTATCCTCTATCCTATCCTATCCTCTATCCTATCCTATCCTATCCTCTATCCTGTCCTATCCTCTATAAAATCGTATCCTCTATCATATCCTATCCTCTTTCCTAACCTATCCTCTATCCTATCCTATTCTCTATCCTATCCTATCCTCTATAATATCGTATCCTCTATCATATCCTATCCTCTTGCCTATGATATGATCTACCCTATCGTATCCTCTATCCTATCCAATCTCCTACCCTATCCTCTATCCTATCCTATCCACTATCGTCTGCTCTATCCTATCCTATCCACTATCCTATCCTATCCTCAATGCTATCCTATTCTCTATCCTCACCTATCCTTTATACTATCCAATCCTCTATCCTAACCTATCCTCTATCGTATCCTATCCTCTTTCCTATCCTATCCTCTATCCTATCCTATCCTCTATCCTAACCTACCCTCTATCCTATCCTATCCTCTATCCTATCCTATCCTCAACGCTATCCTATCCTCATTCCAATCCTATACTCCATTATATCCTATCCGCTATCCTATCATATCCTCTATCCTATAATATCCTCTATCCTATCCTCTATCCTATCCTATCCTCTATCCTCTCCTATCCTTTATACTAACCAATCCTCTATCCTATCATCTATCCTATCCTATCCTCTATCCTATCCTATCCTCTATCCTATCCTATCCTCTATCCTATACTATCCTCTATCCTATCCTATCCTCTATCCTATCCTATCCTCTATCCTCTCCTATCCTCTATCCTATCCTATCCTCTATCCTATCCTATCCTATCCTCTATCCTGTCCTATCCTCTATAAAATCGTATCCTCTATCATATCCTATCCTCTTTCCTAACCTATCCTCTATCCTATCCTATTCTCTATCCTATCCTATCCTCTATAATATCGTATCCTCTATCATATCCTATCCTCTTGCCTATGATATCATCTACCCTATCGTATCCTCTATCCTATCCAATCTCCTACCCTATCCTCTATCCTATCCTATCCTCTATCGTCTGCTCTATCCTATCCTATCCACTATCCTATCCTATCCTCAATGCTATCCCATTCTCTATCCTCACCTATCCTTTATACTATCCAATCCTCTATCCTAACCTATCCTCTATCCTATCCTATCCTCTTTCCTATCCTATCCTCTATCCTATCCTATCCTCTATCCTAACCTACCCTCTATCCTATCCTATCCTCAACGCTATCCTATCCGCATTCCTATCCTATACTCCATTATATCCTATCCGCTATCCTATCATATCCTCTATCCTATAATATCCTCTATCCTATCCAATCCTCTATCCTATCCTCTATCCTATCCTCTATCCTATCCTATCCTCTATCCTATCCTCTATCCTATCCTATCATCTATCCTATCCTATCCTCTATCCTATCCTATCCTCTATCCTATCCTATCCTCTATCCTATCCTATCCTCTATCCTAACCTATCCTCTATCCTATCCTATCCTCTATCCTATCCTATCCTCAACGCTATCCTATCCTCATTACTATCCTATACTCCATTATATCCTATCCGCTATCGTATCATATCCTCTATCCTATAATATCCTCTATCCTATCCAATCCGCTATCCTATCCTCTATCATATCCTCTATCCTATCCTATCCTCTATCCTATCCTCTATCCTATCCTATCCTCTATCCTCTCCTATCCTTTATACTAACCAATCCTCTATCCTATCCTCTATCCTAACCTATCCTCTATCTTATCCTATCCTCTATCCTATCCTATCCTGAACCCTATCCTATCCTCATTCCTATCCTATACTCCATTATATCCTATCCGCTATCCTATCATATCCTCTATCCTATCCTCTATCCTATCCTCTATCCTATCCTCTATCCTATCCTCTATCCTATCCTATCCTCTATCCTATCCTATCCTCTATCCTATCCTAACCTCTATCCTATCCTATCCTCTATCCTATCCTATCCTCTATCCTATCATATCCTATCCTCTATCCTATCCTATCCTCTATCCTATCCTATCCTCTATCCTATCCTATCCTCTATCCTATCCTATCCTCTATCCTATCCTATCCTATCCTATCCTCTATCCTATCCTATCCTCTATCCTATCCTATCCTCAATCCTATCCTATCCTCTATCCTCTCCTATCCTTTATACTAACCAATCCTCTATCCTATCCTCTATCCTATCCTATCCTCTATCCTATCCTATCATCTATCCTATCCTATCCTCTATCCTATCCTATCCTCTATCCTATCCTATCATCTATCCTATCCTATCCTCTATCCTATCCTATCCTCTATCCTATCCTATCCTCTATCCTATCCTATCCTCTATCCTAACCTATCCTCTATCCTATCCTATCCTCTATCCTATCCTATCCTCAACGCTATCCTATCCTCATTACTATCCTATACTCCATTATATCCTATCCGCTATCGTATCATATCCTCTATCCTATAATATCCTCTATCCTATCCAATCCGCTATCCTATCCTCTATCATATCCTCTATCCTATCCTATCCTCTATCCTATCCTCTATCCTATCCTATCCTCTATCCTCTCCTATCCTTTATACTAACCAATCCTCTATCCTATCCTCTATCCTAACCTATCCTCTATCTTATCCTATCATCTATCCTATCCTATCCCGAACCCTATCCTATCCTCATTCCTATCCTATACTCCATTATATCCTATCCGCTATCCTATCATATCCTCTATCCTATCCTCTATCCTATCCTCTATCCTATCCTGTATCCTATCCTATCCTCTATCCTATCCTATCCTCTATCCTATCCTAACCTCTATCCTATCCTATCCTCTATCCTATCCTATCCTCTATCCTATCCTATCCTATCCTCTATCCTATCCTATCCTCTATCCTATCCTATCCTCTATCCTATCCTGTCCTCTATCCTATCCTATCCTCTATCCTATCCTATCCTCAATCCTATCCTATCCTCTATCCTCTCCTATCCTTTATACTAACCAATCCTCTATGCTATCCTCTATCCTATCCTATCCTCTATCCTATCCTATCCTCTATCATATCCTATCCTCTATCCTATCCTATCCTCTATCCTATCCTATCCTCTATCCTATCCTATCCTCTATCCTATCCTATCCTCTATGCTATCCTATCCTCTATCCTATCCTATCCACTATCCTATTCTATCCTCAATGCTATCCTATTCTCTATCCTCACCTATCCTTTATACTATCCAATCCTCTATCCTATCCTATCCTCTATCCTATCCTATCCTCCATCGTCTCCTATCCTTTATCCTATCCAATCCCCTATCCTATCCTCGATCCTATCCTATTCTCTATCGTCTGCTCTATCCTATCCTATCCACTATCCTATTCTCTCCTCAATGCTATCCTATTCTCTATCCTCACCTATCCTTTATACTATCCAATCCTCTATCCTATCCTATCCTCTATCCTATCCTATCCTCCATCGTCTCCTATCCTCTATCCTATCCAATCCCCTATCCTATCCTCTATCCTATCCTATCCTCAATCCTATCCTATCCTCTATAATATCGTATCCTCTATCATATCCTATCCTCTTGCCTATTATATCATCTACCCTATCGTATCCTCTATCCTATCCAATCTCCTACCCTATCCTCTATCCTATCCTATCCTCTATCGTCTGCTCTATCCTATCCTATCCACTATCCTATCCTATCCTCAATGCTATCCTATTCTCTATCCTCACCTATCCTTTATACTATCCAATCCTCTATCCTAACCTATCCTCTATCCTATCCTATCCTCTTTCCTATCCTATCCTCTATCCTGTCCTATCCTCTATCCTAATCTACCCTCTATCCTATCCTATCCTCTATCCTATCCTATCCTCTATCCTAATCTACCCTCTATCCTATAATATCCTCTATCCTATCCAATCCTCTATCCTATCCTCTATCCTATCCTCTATCCTATCCTATCCTCTATCCTATCCTCTATCCTATCCTATCATCTATCCTATCCTATCCTCTATCCTATCCTATCCTCTATCCTATCCTATCCTCTATCCTAACCTATCCTCTATCCTATCCTATCCTCTATCCTATCCTATCCTCAACGCTATCCTATCCTCATTACTATCCTATACTCCATTATATCCTATCCGCTATCGTATCATATCCTCTATCCTATAATATCCTCTATCCTATTCAATCCGCTATCCTATCCTCTATCATATCCTCTATCCTATCCTATCCTCTATCCTATCCTATCCTCTATCCTATCCTATCCTCTATCCTCTCCTATCCTTTATACTAACCAATCCTCTATCCTATCCTCTATCCTATCCTATCCTCTATCCTATCCTATCCTCTATCCTATCCTATCATCTATCCTATCCTATCCTCTATCCTATCCTATCCTCTATCCTATCCTATCCTCTATCCTATCCTATCCTCTATCCTAACCTATCCTCTATCCTATCCTATCCTCTATCCTATCCTATCCTCAACCCTATCCTATCCTCATTACTATCCTATACTCCATTATATCCTATCCGCTATCGTATCATATCCTCTATCCTATAATATCCTCTATCCTATCCAATCCGCTATCCTATCCTCTATCATATCCTCTATCCTATCCTATCCTCTATCCTATCCTCTATCCTATCCTATCCTCTATCCTCTCCTATCCTTTATACTAACCAATCCTCTATCCTATCCTCTATCCTAACCTATCCTCTATCTTATCCTATCCTCTATCCTATCCTATCCTGAACCCTATCCTATCCTCATTCCTATCCTATACTCCATTATATCCTATCCGCTATCCTATCATATCCTCTATCCTATCCTCTATCCTATCCTCTATCCTATCCTCTATCCTATCCTATCCTCTATCCTATCCTATCCTCTATCCTATCCTAACCTCTATCCTATCCTATCCTCTATCCTATCCTATCCTCTATCCTATCCTATCCTATCCTCTATCCTATCCTATCCTCTATCCTATCCTATCCTATCCTCTATCCTATCCTATCCTCTATCCTATCCTGTCCTCTATCCTATCCTATCCTCTATCCTATCCTATCCTCAATCCTATCCTATCCTCTATCCTCTCCTATCCTTTATACTAACCAATCCTCTATCCTATCCTCTATCCTATCCTATCCTCTATCCTGTCCTATCCTCTATCCTATCCTATCCTCTATCATATCCTATCCTCTATCCTATCCTATCCTCTATCCTATCCTATCCTCTATCCTATCCTATCCTCTATCCTATCCTATCCTCTATCCTATCCTATCCTCCATCCTATCCAATCTTCTATCCTATCCTATCCTCTATCCTATCCTATCCTCTATCCTATCCTATCCTCTATGCTATCCTATCCTCTATCCTATCCTATCCTCTATCCTATCCTATCTTCTATCCTATCCTATCCTCTATCCTATCCTATCCTCTATCCTATCCTATCCTATCCTCTATCCTATCCTATCCTCTATTGTCTGCTCTATCCTATCCTATCCACTATCCTATTCTATCCTCAATGCTATCCTATTCTCTATCCTCACCTATCCTTTATACTATCCAATCCTCTATCCTATCCTATCCTCTATCCTATCCTATCCTCCATCGTCTCCTATCCTCTATCCTATCCAATCCCCTATCCTATCCTCTATCCTATCCTATCCTCAATCCTATCCTATCCTCTATAATATCGTATCCTCTATCATATCCTATCCTCTTGCCTATTATATCATCTACCCTATCGTATCCTCTATCCTATCCAATCTCCTACCCTATCCTCTATCCTATCCTATCCTCTATCGTCTGCTCTATCCTATCCTATCCACTATCCTATCCTATCCTCAATGCTATCCTATTCTCTATCCTCACCTATCCTTTATACTATCCAATCCTCTATCCTAACCTATCCTCTATCCTATCCTATCCTCTTTCCTATCCTATCCTCTATCCTGTCCTATCCTCTATCCTAATCTACCCTCTATCCTATCCTATCCTCTATCCTATCCTATCCTCTATCCTAATCTACCCTCTATCCTATAATATCCTCTATCCTATCCAATCCTCTATCCTATCCTCTATCCTATCCTCTATCCTATCCTATCCTCTATCCTATCCTCTATCCTATCCTATCATCTATCCTATCCTATCCTCTATCCTATCCTATCCTCTATCCTATCCTATCCTCTATCCTAACCTATCCTCTATCCTATCCTATCCTCTATCCTATCCTATCCTCAACGCTATCCTATCCTCATTACTATCCTATACTCCATTATATCCTATCCGCTATCGTATCATATCCTCTATCCTATAATATCCTCTATCCTATTCAATCCGCTATCCTATCCTCTATCATATCCTCTATCCTATCCTATCCTCTATCCTATCCTATCCTCTATCCTATCCTATCCTCTATCCTCTCCTATCCTTTATACTAACCAATCCTCTATCCTATCCTCTATCCTATCCTATCCTCTATCCTATCCTATCCTCTATCCTATCCTATCATCTATCCTATCCTATCCTCTATCCTATCCTATCCTCTATCCTATCCTATCCTCTATCCTAACCTATCCTCTATCCTATCCTATCCTCTATCCTATCCTATCCTCAACCCTATCCTATCCTCATTACTATCCTATACTCCATTATATCCTATCCGCTATCGTATCATATCCTCTATCCTATAATATCCTCTATCCTATCCAATCCGCTATCCTATCCTCTATCATATCCTCTATCCTATCCTATCCTCTATCCTATCCTCTATCCTATCCTATCCTCTATCCTCTCCTATCCTTTATACTAACCAATCCTCTATCCTATCCTCTATCCTAACCTATCCTCTATCTTATCCTATCCTCTATCCTATCCTATCCTGAACCCTATCCTATCCTCATTCCTATCCTATACTCCATTATATCCTATCCGCTATCCTATCATATCCTCTATCCTATCCTCTATCCTATCCTCTATCCTATCCTCTATCCTATCCTATCCTCTATCCTATCCTATCCTCTATCCTATCCTAACCTCTATCCTATCCTATCCTCTATCCTATCCTATCCTCTATCCTATCCTATCCTATCCTCTATCCTATCCTATCCTCTATCCTATCCTATCCTATCCTCTATCCTATCCTATCCTCTATCCTATCCTGTCCTCTATCCTATCCTATCCTCTATCCTATCCTATCCTCAATCCTATCCTATCCTCTATCCTCTCCTATCCTTTATACTAACCAATCCTCTATCCTATCCTCTATCCTATCCTATCCTCTATCCTGTCCTATCCTCTATCCTATCCTATCCTCTATCATATCCTATCCTCTATCCTATCCTATCCTCTATCCTATCCTATCCTCTATCCTATCCTATCCTCTATCCTATCCTATCCTCTATCCTATCCTATCCTCCATCCTATCCAATCTTCTATCCTATCCTATCCTCTATCCTATCCTATCCTCTATCCTATCCTATCCTCTATGCTATCCTATCCTCTATCCTATCCTATCCTCTATCCTATCCTATCTTCTATCCTATCCTATCCTCTATCCTATCCTATCCTCTATCCTATCCTATCCTATCCTCTATCCTATCCTATCCTCTATTGTCTGCTCTATCCTATCCTATCCACTATCCTATTCTATCCTCAATGCTATCCTATTCTCTATCCTCACCTATCCTTTATACTATCCAATCCTCTATCCTATCCTATCCTCTATCCTATCCTATCCTCCATCGTCTCCTATCCTTTATCCTATCCAATCCCCTATCCTATCCTCGATCCTATCCTATTCTCTATCGTCTGCTCTATCCTATCCTATCCACTATTCTATTCTCTCCTCAATGCTATCCTATTCTCTATCCTCACCTATCCTTTATACTATCCAATCCTCTATCCTATCCTATCCTCTATCCTATCCTATCCTCCATCGTCTCCTATCCTCTATCCTATCCAATCCCCTATCCTATCCTCTATCCTATCCTATCCTCAATCCTATCCTATCCTCTATAATATCGTATCCTCTATCATATCCTATCCTCTTGCCTATTATATCATCTACCCTATCGTATCCTCTATCCTATCCAATCTCCTACCCTATCCTCTATCCTATCCTATCCTCTATCGTCTGCTCTATCCTATCCTATCCACTATCCTATCCTATCCTCAATGCTATCCTATTCTCTATCCTCACCTATCCTTTATACTATCCAATCCTCTATCCTAACCTATCCTCTATCCTATCCTATCCTCTTTCCTATCCTATCCTCTATCCTATCCTATCCTCTATCCTAATCTACCCTCTATCCTATCCTATCCTCTATCCTATCCTATCCTCTATCCTAATCTACCCTCTATCCTATCCTATCCTCTATCCTATCCTATCCTCAACGCTATCCTATCCTCATTCCTATCCTATACTCCATTATATCCTATCCGCTATCTTATCATATCCTCTATCCTATAATATCCTCTATCCTATCCAATCCTCTATCCTATCCTCTATCCTATCCTCTATCCTATCCTATCCTCTATCCTATCCTCTATCCTATCCTATCATCTATCCTATCCTATCCTCTATCCTATCCTATCCTCTATCCTATCCTATCCTCTATCCTAACCTATCCTCTATCCTATCCTATCCTCTATCCTATCCTATCCTCAACGCTATCCTATCCTCATTACTATCCTATACTCCATTATATCCTATCCGCTATCGTATCATATCCTCTATCCTATCCTATCCTCTATCCTTTCCTATCCTCTATCCTATCCTATCCTCTATCCTCTCCTATCCTTTATACTAACCAATCCTCTATCCTATCCTCTATCCTATCCTATCCTCTATCCTATCCTATCCTCTATCCTATCCTATCCTCTATCCTCTCCTATCCTCTATCCTATCCTATCCTCTATAATATCCTATCCTATCCTCTATCCTAACCTATCCTCTATCTTATCCTATCCTCTATCCTATCCTATCGTCTATCCTATCCTATCCTATCCTATCCTCTATCCTATCCTATCCTCTATCCTATCCTATCCTCTATCCTATTATATCCTCTATCCTATCCTATCCTCTATCCTATCCTATCCTCAATCCTATCCTATCCTCTATCCTCTCCTATCCTTTATACTAACCAATCCTCTATCCTATCCTCTATCCTATCCCATCCTCTATCCTATCCTATCCTCTATCCTATTCTATCCTCTATCCTATCCTATCCTCTATCCTATCCTATCCTCTATCCTATCCTATCCTCCATCCTATCCAATCTTCTATCCTATCCTATCCTCTATCCTATCCTATCCTCTATCCTATCCTATCCTCTATGCTATCCTATCCTCTATCCTATCCTATCCTCTATCCTATCCTATCTTCTATCCTATCCTATCCTCTATCCTATCCTATCCTCTATCCTATCCTATCCTATCCTCTATCCTATCCTATCCTCTATTGTCTGCTCTATCCTATCCTATCCACTATCCTATTCTATCCTCAATGCTATCCTATTCTCTATCCTCACCTATCCTTTATACTATCCAATCCTCTATCCTATCCTATCCTCTATCCTATCATATCCTCCATCGTCTCCTATCCTCTATCCTATCCAATCCCCTATCCTATCCTCGATCCTATCCTATTCTCTATCGTCTGCTCTATCCTATCCTATCCACTATCCTATCGTCTCCTCAATGCTATCCTATTCTCTATCCTCACCTATCCTTTATACTATCCAATCCTCTATCCTATCCTATCCTCTATCCTATCCTATCCTCCATCGTCTCCTATCCTCTATCCTATCCAATCCCCTATCCTATCCTCTATCCTATCCTATCCTCAATCCTATCCTATCCTCTATAATATCGTATCCTCTATCATATCCTATCCTCTTGCCTATGGTATCATCTACCCTATCGTATCCTCTATCCTATCCAATCTCCTACCCTATCCTCTATCCTATCCTATCCTCTATCGTCTGCTCTATCCTATCCTATCCACTATCCTATCCTATCCTCAATGCTATCCTATTCTCTATCCTCACCTATCCTTTATACTATCCAATCCTCTATCCTAACCTATCCTCTATCCTATCCTATCCTGTTTCCTATCCTATCCTCTATCCTATCCTATCCTCTATCCTAACCTACCCTCTATCCTATCCTATCCTCTATCCTATCCGATCCTCAACGCTATCCTATCCTCATTCCTATCCTATACTCCATTATATCCTATCCGCTATCTTATCATATCCTCTATCCTATAATATCCTCTATCCTATCCAATCCTCTATCCTATCCTCTATCCTATCCTCTATCCTATCCTATCCTCTATCCTATCCTCTATCCTATCCTATCATCTATCCTATCCTATCCTCTATCCTATCCTATCCTCTATCCTATCCTATCCTCTAGCCTAACCTATCCTCTATCCTATCCTATCCTCTATCCTATCCTATCCTCAACGCTCTCCTATCCTCATTACTATCCTATACTCCATTATATCCTATCCGCTATCGTATCATATCCTCTATCCTATAATATCCTCTATCCTATCCAATCCGCTATCCTATCCTCTATCATATCCTCTATCCTATCCTATCCTCTATCCTCTCCTATCCTTTATACTAACCAATCCTCTATCCTATCCTATCCTCTATCCTATCCTATCCTCTATCCTCTCCTATCCTCTATCCTATCCTATCCTCTATCCTATCCTATCCTATCCTCTATCCTAACCTATCCTCTATGTTATCCTATCCTCTATCCTATCCTATCCTGAACCCTATCCTATCCTCATTCCTATCCTATACTCCATTATATCCTATCCGCTATCCTATCATATCCTCTATCCTATCCTCTATCCTATCCTCTATCCTATCCTCTATCCTATCCTCTATCCTATCCTATCCTCTGTCCTATCCTATCCTCTATCCTATCCTATCCTCTATCCTATCCTATCCTCTATCCTATCCTATCCTCTATCCTATCCTATCCTCAATCCTATCCTATCCTCTATCCTCTCCTATCCTTTATACTAACCAATCCTCTATCCTATCCTCTATCCTATCCTATCCTCTATCCTATCCTATCCTCTATCCTATCCTATCCTCTATCCTATCCTATCCTCTATCCTATCCTATCTTCTATCCTATCCTATCCTCTATCCTATCCTATCCTCTATCCTATCCTATCCTCTATCCTATCCTAACCTCTATCCTATCCTATCCTCTATCCTATCCTATCCTCCATCCTATCCAATCTTCTATCCTATCCTATCCTCTATCCTATCCTATCCTCTATCCTATCCTATCCTCTATGCTATCCTATCCTCTATCCTATCCTATCCTCTATCCTATCCTATCTTCTATCCTATCATATCCTCTATCCTATCCTATCCTCTATCCTATCCTATCCTCTATCCTATCCTATCCTATCCTCTATCCTATAATATCCTCTATTGTCTGCTCTATCCTATCCTATCCACTATCCTATTCTATCCTCAATGCTATCCTATTCTCTATCCTCACCTATCCTTTATACTATCCAATCCTCTATCCTATCCTATCCTCTATCCTATCCTATCCTCCATCGTCTACTATCCTCTATCCTATCCAATCCCCTATCCTATCCTCGATCCTATCCTATCCTCTATCGTCTGCTCTATCCTATCCTATCCACTATCCTATCCTCTCCTCAATGCTATCCTATTCTCTATCCTCACCTATCCTCTATCCTATCCTATCCTCTATCCTATCCTATCCTCTATCCTATCCTATCCTCAATCCTATCCTATCCTCTATCCTATCCAATCCCCTATCCTATCCTCTATCCTATCCTATCCTCAATCCTATCCTATCCTCTATCCTCTCCTATCCTTTATACTAACCAATCCTCTATCCTATCCTCTATCCTATCCTATCCTCTATCCTATCCTATCCTCTATCCTATCCTATCCTCTATCCTATCCTATCCTCTATCCTATCCTATCCTCTATCGTATCCTATCCTCTATCCTATCCTATCCTCCATCCTATCCAATCTTCTATCCTATCCTATCCTCTATCCTATTCTATCCTCTATCATATCCTATCCTCTATCCTATCCTATCCTCTATCCTATCCTATCCTCTATCCTATCCTATCCTCTATCCTATCCTATCCTATCCTCTATCCTATCCTATCCTCTATCCTATCCTATCCTCTATCCTATCCTATCCACTATCCTATCCTATCCTATCCTCTATCCTATCCTATCCTCTATGCTATCCTATCCTCTATCCTATCCAATCCCCTATCCTATCCTCTATCCTATCCTATCCTCAATCCTATCCTATCCTCTATCCTCTCCTATCCTTTATACTAACCAATCCTCTATCCTATCCTCTATCCTATCCTATCCTCTATCCTATCCTATCCTCTATCCTATCCTATCCTCTATCCTATCCTATCCTCTATCCTATCCTATCCTCTATCCTATCCTATCCTCTATCCTATCCTATCCTCTATCCTATCCTATCCTCTATCCTATCCTATCCTCTATCCTATCCTATCCTATCCTCTATTGTCTGCTCTATCCTATCCTATCCACTATCCTATTCTATCCTCAATGCTATCCTATTCTCTATCCTCACCTATCCTTTATACTATCCAATCCTCTATCCTATCCTATCCTCTATCCTATCATATCCTCCATCGTCTCCTATCCTCTATCCTATCCAATCCCCTATCCTATCCTCTATCCTATCCTATCCTCTATCGTCTGCTCTATCCTATCCTATCCACTATCCTATCCTATCCTAAATGCTATCCTATTCTCTATCCTCACCTATCCTTTATACTATCCAATCCTCTATCCTATCCTATCCTCTATCCTATCCTACTGTCTATCCTATCCTATCCTCTATAATATCGTATCCTCTATCATATCCTATCCTCTTGCCTATGATATCATCTACCCTATCGTATCCTCTATCCTATCCAATCTCCTACCCTATCCTCTATCCTATCCTATCCTCTATCGTCTGCTCTATCCTATCCTATCCACTATCCTATCCTATCCTCAATGCTATCCTATTCTCTATCCTCACCTATCCTTTATACTATCCAATCCTCTATCCTATCCTATCCTCTATCCTATCCTATCCTCTATCCTATCCTATCCTCCATCCTATCCAATCTTCTATCCTATCCTATCCTCTATCCTATCCTATCCTCTATCCTATCCTATCCTCTATGCTATCCTATCCTCTATCCTATCCTATCCTCTATCCTATCCTATCCTCTATCCTATCCTATCCTCTATCCTATCCTATCCTCTATCCTATCCTATCCTCTATCCTATCCTATCCTCTATCCTATCCTATCCTATCCTCTATCCTATCCTATCCTCTATTGTCTGCTCTATCCTATCCTATCCACTATCCTATTCTATCCTCAATGCTATCCTATTCTCTATCCTCACCTATCCTTTATACTATCCAATCCTCTATCCTATCCTATCCTCTATCCTATCATATCCTCCATCGTCTCCTATCCTCTATCCTATCCAATCCCCTATCCTATCCTCGATCCTATTCTATTCTCTATCGTCTGCTCTATCCTATCCTATCCACTATCCTATCGTCTCCTCAATGCTATCCTATTCTCTATCCTCACCTATCCTTTATACTATCCAATCCTCTATCCTATCCTATCCTCTATCCTATCATATCCTCCATCGTCTCCTATCCTCTATCCTATCCAATCCCCTATCCTATCCTCTATCTTATCCTATCCTCTATCCTATCCTATCCTGAACCCTATCCTATCCTCATTCCTATCCTATACTCCATTATATCCTATCCGCTATCCTATCATATCCTCTATCCTATCCTCTATCCTATCCTCTATCCTATCCTATCCTCTATCCTATCCTATCCTCTATCCTATCCTATCCTCTATCCTATCCTATCCTCAATCCTATCCTATCCTCTATCCTATCCTATCCTCTATCCTATCCTATCCTCTATCCTATCCTATCCTCTATCCTATCCTATCCTCTATCCTATCCTATCCTCTATCCTATCCTATCCTCTATCCTATCCTATCCTCTATCCTATCCTATCCTATCCTCTATCCTATCCTATCCTCTATTGTCTGCTCTATCCTATCCTATCCACTATCCTATTCTATCCTCAATGCTATCCTATTCTCTATCCTCACCTATCCTTTATACTATCCAATCCTCTATCCTATCCTATCCTCTATCCTATCATATCCTCCATCCTCTCCTATCCTCTATCCTATCCAATCCCCTATCCTATCCTCTATCCTATCCTATCCTCTATCGTCTGCTCTATCCTATCCTATCCACTATCCTATCCTATCCTAAATGCTATCCTATTCTCTATCCTCACCTATCCTTTATACTATCCAATCCTCTATCCTATCCTATCCTCTATCCTATCCTATTCTCTATCCTATCCTATCCTCTATAATATCGTATCCTCTATCATATCCTATCCTCTTGCCTATGATATCATCTACCCTATCGTATCCTCTATCCTATCCAATCTCCTACCCTATCCTCTATCCTATCCTATCCTCTATCGTCTGCTCTATCCTATCCTATCCACTATCCTATCCTATCCTCAATGCTATCCTATTCTCTATCCTCACCTATCCTTTATACTATCCAATCCTCTATCCTATCCTATCCTCTATCCTATCCTATCCTCTATCCTATCCTATCCTCCATCCTATCCAATCTTCTATCCTATCCTATCCTCTATCCTATCCTATCCTCTATCCTATCCTATCCTCTATGCTATCCTATCCTCTATCCTATCCTATCCTCTATCCTATCCTATCCTCTATCCTATCCTATCCTCTATCCTATCCTATCCTCTATCCTATCCTATCCTCTATCCTATCCTATCCTCTATCCTATCCTATCCTATCCTCTATCCTATCCTATCCTCTATTGTCTGCTCTATCCTATCCTATCCACTATCCTATTCTATCCTCAATGCTATCCTATTCTCTATCCTCACCTATCCTTTATACTATCCAATCCTCTATCCTATCCTATCCTCTATCCTATCATATCCTCCATCGTCTCCTATCCTCTATCCTATCCAATCCCCTATCCTATCCTCGATCCTATTCTATTCTCTATCGTCTGCTCTATCCTATCCTATCCACTATCCTATCGTCTCCTCAATGCTATCCTATTCTCTATCCTCACCTATCCTTTATACTATCCAATCCTCTATCCTATCCTATCCTCTATCCTATCCTATCCTCCATCGTCTCCTATCCTCTATCCTATCCAATCCCCTATCCTGTCCTCTATCCTATCCTATCCTCTATCCTATCCTGTCCTCTATCCTATCCTATCCTCTATCCTATCCTATCCTCTATCCTATCCTATCCTCTATCCTATCCTATCCTCTATCCTATCCTATCCTCTATCCTATCCTATCCTATCCTCTATCCTATCCTATCCTCTATTGTCTGCTCTATCCTATCCTATCCACTATCCTATTCTATCCTCAATGCTATCCTATTCTCTATCCTCACCTATCCTTTATACTATCCAATCCTCTATCCTATCCTATCCTCTATCCTATCATATCCTCCATCGTCTCCTATCCTCTATCCTATCCAATCTCCTACCCTATCCTCTATCCTATCCTATCCTCTATCGTCTGCTCTATCCTATCCTATCCACTATCCTATCCTATCCTCAATGCTATCCTATTCTCTATCCTCACCTATCCTTTATACTATCCAATCCTCTATCCTAACCTATCCTCTATCCTATCCTATCCTCTTTCCTATCCTATCCTCTATCCTATCCTATACTCTATCCTAACCTACCCTCTATCCTATCCTATCCTCTATCCTATCCTATCCTCAACGCTATCCTATCCTCATTCCTATCCTATACTCCATTATATCCTATCCGCTATCCTATCATATCCTCTATCCTATCCTCTATCCTATCCTCTATCCTATCCTCTATCCTATCCTCTATCCTATCCTATCCTCTATCCTATCCTATCCTCTATCCTATCCTAACCTCTATCCTATCCTATCCTCTATCCTATCCTATCCTCTATCCTATCATATCCTATCCTCTATCCTATCCTATCCTCTATCCTATCCTATCCTCTATCCTATCCTATCCTATCCTATCCTCTATCCTATCCTATCCTCTATCCTATCCTATCCTCTATCCTATCCTATCCTCAATCCTATCCTATCCTCTATCCTCTCCTATCCTTTATACTAACCAATCCTCTATCCTATCCTCTATCCTATCCTATCCTCTATCCTATCCTATCCTCTATCCTATCCTATCCTCTATCCTATCCTATCCTCTATCCTATCCTATCATCTATCCTATCCTATCCTCTATCCTATCCTATCCTCTATCCTATCCTATCCTCTATCCTATCCTATCCTCTATCCTAACCTATCCTCTATCCTATCCTATCCTCTATCCTATCCTATCCTCAACGCTATCCTATCCTCATTACTATCCTATACTCCATTATATCCTATCCGCTATCGTATCATATCCTCTATCCTATAATATCCTCTATCCTATCCAATCCGCTATCCTATCCTCTATCATATCCTCTATCCTATCCTATCCTCTATCCTATCCTCTATCCTATCCTATCCTCTATCCTCTCCTATCCTTTATACTAACCAATCCTCTATCCTATCCTCTATCCTAACCTATCCTCTATCTTATCCTATCCTCTATCCTATCCTATCCTGAACCCTATCCTATCCTCATTCCTATCCTATACTCCATTATATCCTATCCGCTATCCTATCATATCCTCTATCCTATCCTCTATCCTATCCTCTATCCTATCCTATCCTCTATCCTATCCTATCCTCTATCCTATCCTAACCTCTATCCTATCCTATCCTCTATCCTATCCTATCCTCTATCCTATCCTATCCTATCCTCTATCCTATCCTATCCTCTATCCTATCCTATCCTCTATCCTATCCTATCCTATCCTCTATCCTATCCTATCCTCTATAATATCGTATCCTCTATCATATCCTATCCTCTTGCCTATGATATCATCTACCCTATCGTATCCTCTATCCTATCCAATCTCCTACCCTATCCTCTATCCTATCCTATCCTCTATCGTCTGCTCTACCCTATCCTATCCACTATCCTATCCTATCCTCAATGCTATCCTATTCTCTATCCTCACCTATCCTTTATACTATCCAATCCTCTATCCTATCCTATCCTCTATCCTATCCTATCCTCTATCCTATCCTATCCTCCATCCTATCCAATCTTCTATCCTATCCTATCCTCTATCCTATCCTATCCTCTATCCTATCCTATCCTCTATGCTATCCTATCCTCTATCCTATCCTATCCTCTATCCTATCCTATCCTCTATCCTATCCTATCCTCTATCCTATCCTATCCTCTATCCTATCCTATCCTCTATCCTATCCTATCCTCTATCCTATCCTATCCTATCCTCTATCCTATCCTATCCTCTATTGTCTGCTCTATCCTATCCTATCCACTATCCTATTCTATCCTCAATGCTATCCTATTCTCTATCCTCACCTATCCTTTATACTATCCAATCCTCTATCCTATCCTATCCTCTATCCTATCATATCCTCCATCGTCTCCTATCCTCTATCCTATCCAATCCCCTATCCTATCCTCGATCCTATTCTATTCTCTATCGTCTGCTCTATCCTATCCTATCCACTATCCTATCGTCTCCTCAATGCTATCCTATTCTCTATCCTCACCTATCCTTTATACTATCCAATCCTCTATCCTATCCTATCCTCTATCCTATCCTATCCTCCATCGTCTCCTATCCTCTATCCTATCCAATCCCCTATCCTGTCCTCTATCCTATCCTATCCTCTATCCTATCCTATCCTCTATCCTATCCTATCCTCTATCCTATCCTATCCTCTATCCTATCCTATCCTCTATCCTATCCTATCCTCTATCCTATCCTATCCTCTATCCTATCCTATCCTATCCTCTATCCTATCCTATCCTCTATTGTCTGCTCTATCCTATCCTATCCACTATCCTATTCTATCCTCAATGCTATCCTATTCTCTATCCTCACCTATCCTTTATACTATCCAATCCTCTATCCTATCCTATCCTCTATCCTATCATATCCTCCATCGTCTCCTATCCTCTATCCTATCCAATCTCCTACCCTATCCTCTATCCTATCCTATCCTCTATCGTCTGCTCTATCCTATCCTATCCACTATCCTATCCTATCCTCAATGCTATCCTATTCTCTATCCTCACCTATCCTTTATACTATCCAATCCTCTATCCTAACCTATCCTCTATCCTATCCTATCCTCTTTCCTATCCTATCCTCTATCCTATCCTATACTCTATCCTAACCTACCCTCTATCCTATCCTATCCTCTATCCTATCCTATCCTCAACGCTATCCTATCCTCATTCCTATCCTATACTCCATTATATCCTATCCGCTATCCTATCATATCCTCTATCCTATCCTCTATCCTATCCTCTATCCTATCCTCTATCCTATCCTCTATCCTATCCTATCCTCTATCCTATCCTATCCTCTATCCTATCCTAACCTCTATCCTATCCTATCCTCTATCCTATCCTATCCTCTATCCTATCATATCCTATCCTCTATCCTATCCTATCCTCTATCCTATCCTATCCTCTATCCTATCCTATCCTCTATCCTATCCTATCCTCTATCCTATCCTATACTCTATCCTAACCTACCCTCTATCTTATCCTATCCTCTATCCTATCCTATCCTGAACCCTATCCTATCCTCATTCCTATCCTATACTCCATTATATCCTATCCGCTATCCTATCATATCCTCTATCCTATCCTCTATCCTATCCTCTATCCTATCCTCTATCCTATCCTATCCTCTATCCTATCCTATCCTCTATCCTATCCTATCCACTATCCTATTCTATCCTCAATGCTATCCTATTCTCTATCCTCACCTATCCTTTATACTATCCAATCCTCTATCCTATCCTATCCTCGATCCTATCCTATCCTCTATCGTCTGCTCTATCCTATCCTATCCACTATCCTATCCTCTCCTCAATGCTATCCTATTCTCTATCCTCACCTATCCTCTATCCTATCCTATCCTCTATCCTATCCTCTATCCTATCCTATCCTCTATCCTATCCTATCCTCAATCCTATCCTATCCTCTATCCTATCCAATGCCCTATCCTATCCTCTATCCTATCCTATCCTCAATCCTATCCTATCCTCTATCCTCTCCTATCCTTTATACTAACCAATCCTCTATCCTATCCTCTATCCTTTCCTATCCTCTATCCTCTCCTATCCTCTATCCTATCCTATCCTCTATCCTATCCTATCCTATCCTCTATCCTGTCCTATCCTCTATAAAATCGTATCCTCTATCATGTCCTATCCTCTTTCCTAACCTATCCTCTATCCTATCCTATTCTCTATTCTATCCTATCCTCTATAATATCGTATCCTCTATCATATCCTATCCTCTTGCCTATGATATCATCTACCCTATCGTATCCTCTATCCTATCCAATCTCCTACCCTATCCTCTATCCTATCCTATCCTCTATCGTCTGCTCTATCCTATCCTATCCACTATCCTATCCTATCCTCAATGCTATCCCATTCTCTATCCTCACCTATCCTTTATACTATCCAATCCTCTATCCTAACCTATCCTCTATCCTATCCTATCCTCTTTCCTCTCCTATCCTCTATCCTATCCTATCCTCTATCCTAACCTACCCTCTATCCTATCCTATCCTCAACGCTATCCTATCCGCATTCCTATCCTATACTCCATTATATCCTATCCGCTATCCTATCATATCCTCTATCCTATAATATCCTCTATCCTATCCAATCCTCTATCCTATCCTCTATCCTATCCTCTATCCTATCCTATCCTCTATCCTATCCTCTATCCTATCCTATCATCTATCCTATCCTATCCTCTATCCTATCCTATCCTCTATCCTATCCTATCCTCTATCCTATCCTATCCTCTATCCTAACCTATCCTCTATCCTATCCTATCCTCTGTCCTATCCTATCCTCAACGCTATCCTATCCTCATTACTATCCTATACTCCATTATATCCTATCCGCTATCGTATCATATCCTCTATCCTATAATATCCTCTATCCTATCCAATCCGCTATCCTATCCTCTATCATATCCTCTATCCTATCCTATCCTCTATCCTATCCTCTATCCTATCCTATCCTCTATCCTCTCCTATCCTTTATACTAACCAATCCTCTATCCTATCCTCTATCCTAACCTATCCTCTATCTTATCCTATCCTCTATCCTATCCTATCCTGAACCCTATCCTATCCTCATTCCTATCCTATACTCCATTATATCCTATCCGCTATCCTATCATATCCTCTATCCTATCCTCTATCCTATCCTCTATCCTATCCTCTATCCTATCCTCTATCCTATCCTATCCTCTATCCTATCCTATCCTCTATCCTATCCTAACCTCTATCCTATCCTATCCTCTATCCTATCCTATCCTCTATCCTATCATATCCTATCCTCTATCCTATCCTATCCTCTATCCTATCCTATCCTCTATCCTATCCTATCCTCTATCCTATCCTATCCTCTATCCTATCCTATCCTCTATCCTATCCTATCCTCAATCCTATCCTATCCTCTATCCTCTCCTATCCTTTATACTAACCAATCCTCTATCCTATCCTCTATCCTATCCTACCCTCTATCCTATCCTATCCTCTATCCTATCCTATCCTCTATCCTATCCTATCCTCTATCCTATCCTATCATCTATCCTATCCTATCCTCTATCCTATCCTATAATCTATCCTATCCTATCCTCTATCCTATCCTATCCTCTATCCTAACCTATCCTCTATCCTATCCTATCCTCTATCCTATCCTATCCTCAACGCTATCCTATCCTCATTACTATCCTATACTCCATTATATCCTATCCGCTATCGTATCATATCCTCTATCCTATCCAATCCCCTACCCTATCCTCTATCCTATCATATCCTCTATCCTATCCAATCCTACATCCTATCCTATCCCCCATCGTCTCCTATCCTTTATCCTATCCAATCCCCTATCCTATCCTCTATCCTATCCTATCCTCTATCCTATCATATCCTATCCTCTATCCTATCCTATCCTCTATCCTATCCTATCCTCTATCCTATCCTATCCTCTATCCTATCCTATCCTCTATCCTATCCTATCCTCAATCCTATCCTGTCCTGTATCCTCTCCTATCCTTTATACTAACCAATCCTCTATCCTATCCTCTATCCTATCCTATCGTCCATCGTCTCCTATCCTCTATCCTATCCAATCCCCTACCCTATCCTCTATCCTATCCTATCCTCTATCCTATCCAATCCTACATCCTATCCTATCCTCCATCGTCTCCTATCCTCTATCCTATCCAATCCCCTATCCTATCCTCTATCCTATCCTATCCTCTATCCTATAATATCATCTATCCTATCCAATCTCTATCGTCTCCTGCTCTCTATCCTATCCAATCCTACATCCTATCCTATCCCCCATCGTCTCCTATCCTCTATCCTATCCAATCCTCTCTCCTATCCTATTCTCTATAATATCGTTTCCTCTATCATATCCTATCCTCTATCCTATCCTATCCTCTATCCTATCCTATCCTCTATCCTATCCTATCCTCTATCCTATCCTATCCTCAATCCTATCCTATCCTCTATCCAATCCTATCCTCTATCCTATCCTATCCTCTATCCTATCCTATCCTCTATCCTATCCTATCCTCTATCCTATCCTATCCTCTATCCTATCCTATTCTCTATCCTATCCTATCCTCTATCCTATCCTATCCTCTATCCTATCCTATATCCTATCCTATCCTCTATCCCATCCTATCCTCTATCCTATCATATCCTCTATCCTATCCTATCCTCTATCCTATCCTATCCTATCCTCTATCCTATCCTATCCTCTATACTATCCTATCCTCTATCCTATCCTATCCTCTATCCTATCCTATCCTCTATCCTATCCTATCCTCAATCCTATCCTATCCTCTATCCTATCCTATTCTCTATCCTATCCTATCCTCTATCCAATCCTATCCTCTATCCTATCCTATCCGCTATCCTATCATATCCTCTATCCTATCCAATCCTCTATCCTATCCTCTATCCTATCCTCTCCTCTATCCTATAGTATCCTCTATCCTATCCTATCGTATCCTCTATCCTATCCTATCGTATCCTCTATCCTATCCTATCCTCTATCCTATCCTATCCTCTATCCTATCCTATCCTCTATCCTATCCTATCCTCTATCCTATCCTATCCTCTATCCTATCCTATCCTCTATCCTATCCTATCCTCTATCATATCCTATCCTCTTGCCTATAATATCATCTACCCTATCCTATCCTCTATCCTATCCAATCCCCTACCCTATCCTCTATCCTATCCTATCCTCTATCGTCTGCTCTATCCTATCCTATCCACTATCCTATCCTATCCTCAATGCTATCCTATTCTCTATCCTCACCTATCCTTTATAGTATCCAATCCTCTACCCTATCCTATCCTCTATCCTATACTATCCTCCATCGTCTCCTATCCTCTATCCTATCCAATCCCCTATCCTATCCTCTATCCTATCCTATCCTCTATCCTATCCTATCCTCTATCCTGTCGTATCCTCTATAATATCGTATCCTCTATCATATCCTATCCTCTTTCCTATAATATCATCTATCCTATCCAATCTCTATCGTCTCCTTTCCTCTATCCTATCCAATCCCCTATCTTATCTTCTATCGTCTCCTGTCCTCTATCCTATCCAATCCCCTATCCTATCCTCTATCCTATCCTATCCTCTATCCTATCCTACCCTCAATCCTATCCTATCCTATGCTCTATCCTATTCTATACTCTATCCTATCCTATCCTCTATCCTATCCTATCCTCTATCGTATCCTATCCTCTATCCTAACCTATCCTCTATCCTATCCTATCCTCTATCCTATCCTATCCTCTATCCTATCCTATCCTCTATCCTAACCTATCCTCTATCCTATCCTATCCTCAACGCTATCCTATCCTCATTACTATCCTATACTCCATTATATCCTATCCGCTATCGTATCATATCCTCTATCCTATCCTCTATCCTATCCTATCCTCTATCCTCTCCTATCCTTTATACTAACCAATTCTCTATCCTATCCTCTATCCTATCCTATCCTCTATCCTATCCTATCCTCTATCCTATCCTATCCTCTATCCTATCCTCTATCCTCTATCCTATCCTATCCTCTATCCTATCCTATCCTCTATCCTATCCTATCCTCTATCCTATCCTATCCTCTATCCTATCCTATCCTCTATCCTATCCTACCCTCTATCCTATCCTATCCTCTATCCTATCCTATCATCTATCCTATCCTATCCTCTATGCTATCCTATCCTCTATCCTATCCTATCCTCTATCCTATCCTATCCTCTATCCTATCCTATCCTCTATCCTATCCTATCCTCTATCCTATCCTATCCTCTATCCTATCCTATCCTCTATCCTATCCTATCCTATCCTCTACCCTAACCTATCCTCTATCTTATCCAATCCTCTATCCTATCCTATCCTCTATCCTATCCTATCCTCCATCGTCTCCTATCCTCTATCATATCCAATCCCCTATCCTATCCTCGATCCTATCCTATCCTCTATCGTCTGCTCTATCCTATCCTACCCACTATCCTATCCTATCCTCAATGCTATCCTATTCTCTAACCTCACCTATCCTTTATACTATCCAACCCTCTATCCTATCCTATCCTCTATCATATCCTTTCCTCCATCGTCTCCTATCCTCTATCCTATCCAATCCCCTATCCTATCCTCTATCCTATCCTATCCTCTATCCTATCCAATCCCCTATCCTATCCTCTATCCTATCCTATCCTCTATCCTATCCAATCCCCTATCTTATCTTATATCGTCTCCTGTCCTCTATCCTATCCAATCCTCTATCCTATCCTCTATCCTATCCTATCCTCTATCCTATCCTATACTCTATCCTATCCTATCCTCTATCCTATCCTATCCTCTATCCTATCCTATCCTCTATCCTATCCTATCCTCTATCCTAACCTATCCTCTATCCTATCCTATCCTCTATCCTATCCTATCCTCAACGCTATCCTATCCTCATTACTATCGTATACTCCATTATATCCTATCCGCTATCGTATCATATCCTCTATCCTAACCTATCCTCTATCTTATCCAATCCTCTATCCTATCCTATCCTCTATCCTATCCTGTCTTCCATCGTCTCCTATCCTCTATCCTATCCAATCCCCTATCCTATCCTCGATCCTATCCTATCCTCTATCGTCTGCTCTATCCTATCCTATCCACTATCCTATCCTATCCACAATGCTATCCTCTTCTCTATCCTCACCTATCCTTTATACTATCCAATCCTCTATCCTAACCTATCCTCTATCCTATCCTATCCTCTTTCCTATCCTATCCTCTATCCTATCCTATCCTCTATCCTAACCTACCCTCTACGCTATCCTATCCTCATTACTATCGTATACTCCATTATATCCTATCCGCTATCGTATCATATCCTCTATCCTAACCTATCCTCTATCTTATCCAATCCTCTATCCTATCCTATCCTCTATCCTATCCTGTCCTCCATCGTCTCAAATCCTCTATCCTATCCAATCCCCTATCCTATCCTCGATCCTATCCTATCCTCTATCGTCTGCTCTATCCTATCCTATCCACTATCCTATCCTATCCACAATGCTATCCTATTCTCTATCCTCACCTATCCTTTATACTATGCAATCCTCTATCCTAACCTATCCTCTATCCTATCCTATCCTACATCCTATCCTATCCTCCATCGTCTCCAATCCTCTATCCTATCCAATCCCCTATCCTATCCTCTATCCTATCCTATCCTCTATCCTATCCTATCCTCTATCCTATCCTATCCTCTATCCGATCCTATCCTCTATCCTATCCTATCCTCTATAATATCGTATCCTATATCATATTCTATCCTCTTGCCTGTAATATCATCTATCCTATCCTATTCTCTATCCTATCCTATCCTCTATCCTATATTATCCTCTATCGTCTCCTGTCCTCTATCCTATCCAATCCCCTACCCTATCCTGTATCCTATCCTATCCTCTATTCTATCCAATCCTACATCCTATCCTATCCTCCATCGTCTCCAATCCTCTATCCTATCCAATCCCCTATCCTATCCTCTATCCTATCCTATCCTCTATCCTATCCTATCCTCTATCCTATCCTATCCTCTATCCTATCCTATCCTCTATCCGATCCTATCCTCTATCCTATCCTATCCTCTATAATATCGTATCCTATATCATATTCTATCCTCTTGCCTGTAATATCATCTATCCTATCCTATTCTCTATCCTATCCTATCCTCTATCCTATATTATCCTCTATCGTCTCCTGTCCTCTATCCTATCCAATCCCCTATCCTATCCTCTGTCCTATCCTATCCGATACTCTATCCTATCCTATCCACTATCCTATCCTATCCTCAATGCTATCCTATTCTCTATCCTCACCTATCCTTTATACTATCCAATCCTCTATCCTAACCTATCCTCTATCCTATCCTATCCTCTTTCCTATCCTATCCTCTATCCTATCCTCTATCCTATCCTATCCTCTATCCTATCCTATCCTCTATCCTATCCTATCGTATCCTCTATCCTATCCTATCCTCTATCCTATCCTATCCTCTATCCTATCCTATCCTCTATCCTATCCTATCCTCTATAATATCGTATCCTCTATCATATCCTATCCTCTTGCCTATAATATCATCTATCCTATCCTATTCTCTATCCTATCCTATCCTCTATCCTATCCTATCCTCTATCGTCTCCTATCCTCTATCCTATCCAATCCCCTATCCAATCCTCTATCCTATCGTATCCTGTATAATATCGTATCCTCTATCCTATCCTATCCTCTATCCGATCCTATCCTCTATCCTATCCTATCCTCTATAATATCGTATCCTATATCATATTCTATCCTCTTGCCTGTGATATCATCTATCCTATCCTATTCTCTATCCTATCCTATCCTCTATCCTATATTATCCTCTATCGTCTCCTGTCCTCTATCCTATCCAATCCCCTATCCTATCCTCTGTCCTATCCTATCCGATACTCTATCCTATCCTATTCTCTATAATATCGTATCCTCTATCGTATCCTATCCTCTTTCCTATAATATCATCTATCCTATCCTATCCTCTATCCTATCCTATCCTATCCTCTATCCTATCCTATCCTATCCTCTATCCTATCCTATCCTCTATCCTATCCCATCCTCTATCCTATCCTATCCTCTATCCTATCCTATCCTCTATCCTATCCTATCCTCTATCCTATCCTATCCTCTATCCTATCCTATCCTCTATCCTATCCTATCCTCTATCCTTTCCTATTCTCTACACTATCCTAACCTCTATCCTATCCTATCCTCAACCCTATCCTATCCTCATTCCTATCCTATACTCCATTATATCCTATCCTCTATCCTATCCCATCCTCTATCCTATCCTATCCTCTATCCTATCCTATCCTCTATCCTATCCTATCCTCTATTCTATCCTATCCTCTATCCTATCCTATCCTCTATCCTATCCTATCCTCTATCCTATCCTATCCTCTATCCTAACATATCCTCTATCCTATCCTATCCTCTATCCTATGCTATCCTGAACCCTATCCTATCCTCATTCCTATCCTATACTCCATTATATCCTATCCGCTATCCTATCATATCCTCTATCCTATCCAATCCTCTATCCTATCCTCTATCCTATCCTATCCTCAACCCTATCCTATCCTCATTCCTATCCTATACTCCATTATATCCATCCGCTATCCTATCGTATCCTCTATCCTATAATATCGTATCCTCTATCCTATCCTATCGTATCCTCTATCCTATCCTATCGTATCCTCTATCCTATCCTATCCTCTATCCTATCCTATCCTCTATCCTATCCTATACTCTATCCTATCCTATCCTCTATCCTATCCTATCCTCTATCCTATCCTATCCTCTATAATATCGTATCCTCTATCATATCCTATCCTCTTGCCTATAATATCATCTACCCTATCCTATCCTCTATCCTATCCAATCCCCTACCCTATCCTCTATCCTATCCTATCCTCTATCGTCTGCTCTATACTATCCTATCCACTATCCTATCCTATCCTCAATGCTATCCTATTCTCTATCCTCACCTATCCTTTATAGTATCCAATCCTCTATCCTATCCTATCCTCTATCCTATCCTATCCTCCATCGTCTCCTATGATCTATCCTATCCAATCCCCTATCCTATCCTCTATCCTATCCTATCCTCTATCCTATCCTATCCTCTACCCTGTCCTATCCTCTATAATATCGTATCCTCTATCATATCCTATCCTCTCTCCTATAATATCATCTATCCTATCCAATCTCTATCGTCTCCTTTCCTCTATCCTATCCAATCCCCTATCTTATCTTCTATCGTCTCCTGTCCTCTATCCTATCCAATCCCCTATCCTATCCTCTATCCTATCCTATCCTCTATCCTATCCTACCCTCAATCCTATCCTATCCTATGCTCTATCCTATTCTATACTCTATCCTATCCTATCCTCTATCCTATCCTATCCTCTATCGTATCCTATCCTCTATCCTAACCTATCCTCTATCCTATCCTATCCTCTATCCTATCCTATCCTCTATCCTATCCTATCCTCTATCCTAACCTATCCTCTATCCTATCCTATCCTCAACGCTATCCTATCCTCATTACTATCCTATACTCCATTATATCCTATCCGCTATCGTATCATATCCTCTATCCTATAATATCCTCTATCCTATCCAATCCTCAACGCTATCCTATCCTCATTACTATCCTATACTCCATTATATCTTATCCGCTATCCTCTCATATCCTCTATCCTATAATATCCTCTATCCTATCCAATCCTCTATCCTATCCTCTATCCTATCCTATCCTCTATCCTATCCTATCCTCTATCCTATCCTATCCTCTATCCTATCCTATCCTCTATCCTATCCTATCCTCTATACTATCCTATCCTCTATCCTATCCTATCCTCTATCCTATCCTATCCTCTATCCTATCCTATCCTCTATCCTATCCTATCCTATCCTCTATCCTATCCTATCCTATCCTCTATCCTAACCTATCCTCTATCTTATCCAATCGTCTATCCTATCCTATCCTCTATCCTAACCTATCCTCTATCTTATCCAATCGTCTATCCTATCCTATCCTCTATCCTATCCTATCCTCCATCGTCTCCTATCCTCTATCCTATCCAATCCCCTATCCTATCCTCTATCCTATCCTATCCTCTATCCTCTCCAATCCCCTATCTTATCTTATATCGTCTCCTGTCCTCTATCCTATCCTCTATCCTATCCTATCCTCTATCCTATCCTATCCTCTATCCTATCCTATCCTCTATCCTATCCTAGCCTCTATCCTAACCTATCCTCTATCCTAACCTATCCTCTATCCTATCCTATCCTCTATCCTATCCTATCCTCAACGCTATCCTATCCTCATTACTATCGTATACTCCATTATATCCTATCCGCTATCGTATCATATCCTCTATCCTATAATATCCTCTATCCTATCCAATCGACTATCCTATCCTCTATCATATCCTGTATCCTATCCTATCCTCTATCCTATCCTATCCTCTATCCTATCCTATCCTCTATCCTATCCTATCCTCTATCCTATCCTATCCTCTATCCTATCCTATCCTCTATCCTATCCTATCCTCTATCCTATCCTATCCTCTATCCTGTCCTATCCTCTATAATATCGTATCCTCTATCATATCCTATCCTCTTTCCTATTATATCATCTATCCTATCCAATCTCTATCGTCTCCTTTCCTCCATCCTATCCAATCGCCTATCTTATCTTCTACCGTCTCCTGTCCTCTATCCTATACAATCCCCTATCCTATCCTCTATCCTATCCTGTCATCTATCCTATCCTACCATCAATCCTATCCTATCCTATGCTCTATCCTATTCTATACTCTATCCTATCCCATCCTCTATCCTATCCTATCCTCTATCCTCTCCTATCCTTTATACTAACCAATCCTCTATCCTATCCTCTATCCTATCCTATCCTCTATCCTATCCTATCCTCTATACTATCCTATCCTCTATCCTATCCTATCCTCTATCCTATCCTATCCTCTATCCTATCCTATCTTCTATCCTATCCTATAATCTATCCTATCCTATCCTCTATCCTATCCTATCCTCTATCCTATCCTATCCTCTATCCTATCCTATCCTCTATCCTATCCTATCCTCTATCCTATCCTATCCTCTATCGTCTGCTCTATCCTATCCTATCCACTATCCTATCCTATCCTCAATGCTATCCTATTCTCTATCCTCACCTATCCTTTATACTATCCAATCCTCTATCCTATCCTATCCTCTATCCTATCCTATCCTCCATCGTCTCCTATCCTCTATCCTATCCAATCCCCTATCCTATCCTCTATCCTATCCTATCCTCTATCCTATCCAATCCCCTATCTTATCTTATATCGTCTCCTGTCCTCTATCCTATCCAATCCTCTATCCTATCCTCTATCCTATCCTATCCTCTATCCTATCCTATCCTCTATCCTATCCTATCCTCTATCCTATCCTATCCTCTATCCTATCCTATCCTCTATCCTAACCTATCCTCTATCCTATCCTATCCTCTATCCTATCCTATCCTCAACGCTATCCTATCCTCATTACTATCGTATACTCCATTATATCCTATCCGCTATCGTATCATATCCTCTATCCTATAATATCCTCTATCCTATCCAATCGTCTATCCTATCCTCTATCATATCCTGTATCCTATCCTATCCTCTATCCTATCCTATCCTCTATCCTATCCTATCCTCTATCCTATCCTATCCTCTATCCTATCCTATCCTCTATCCTATCCTATCCTCTATCCTATCCTATCCTCTATCCTATCCTATCCTCTATCCTATCCTATCCTCTATCCTGTCCTATCCTCTATAATATCGTATCCTCTATCATATCCTATCCTCTTTCCTATTATATCATCTATCCTATCCAATCTCTATCGTCTCCTTTCCTCCATCCTATCCAATCGCCTATCTCATCTTCTATCGTCTCCTGTCCTCTATCCTATACAATCCCCTATCCTATCCTCTATCCTATCCTATCATCTATCCTATCCTACCATCAATCCTATCCTATCCTATGCTCTATCCTATTCTATACTCTATCCTATCCCATCCTCTATCCTATCCTATCCTCTATCCTCTCCTATCCTTTATACTAACCAATCCTCTATCCTATCCTCTATCCTATCCTATCCTCTATCCTATCCTATCCTCTATCCTATCCTATCCTCTATCATATCCTATCCTCTTGCCTATGATATCATCTACCCTATCGTATCCTCTATCCTATCCTATCCTATCCTCTATCCTGTCCTATCCTCTATAAAATCGTATCCTCTATCATATCCTATCCTCTTTCCTAACCTATCCTCTATCCTATCCTATCCTCTATCCTATCCAATCCCCTATCCTATCCTCTATCCTATCCTATCCTCTATCCTATCCAATCCCCTATCTTATCTTATATCGTCTCCTGTCCTCTATCCTATCCAATCCTCTATCCTATCCTCTATCCTATCCTATCCTCTATCCTATCCTATACTCTATCCTATCCTATCCTCTATCCTATCCTATCCTCTATCCTATCCTATCCTCTATCCTATCCTATCCTCTATCCTAACCTATCCTCTATCCTATCCTATCCTCTATCCTATCCTATCCTCAACGCTATCCTATCCTCATTACTATCGTATACTCCATTATATCCTATCCGCTATCGTATCATATCCTCTATCCTAACCTATCCTCTATCTTATCCAATCCTCTATCCTATCCTATCCTCTATCCTATCCTGTCTTCCATCGTCTCCTATCCTCTATCCTATCCAATCCCCTATCCTATCCTCGATCCTATCCTATCCTCTATCGTCTGCTCTATCCTATCCTATCCACTATCCTATCCTATCCACAATGCTATCCTATTCTCTATCCTCACCTATCCTTTATACTATCCAATCCTCTATCCTAACCTATCCTCTATCCTATCCTATCCTACATCCTATCCTATCCTCCATCGTCTCCAATCCTCTATCCTATCCAATCCCCTATCCTATCCTCTATCCTATCCTATCCTCTATCCTATCCTATCCTCTATCCTATCCTATCCTCTATCCGATCCTATCCTCTATAATATCGTATCCTATATCATATTCTATCCTCTTGCCTGTAATATCATCTATCCTATCCTATTCTCTATCCTATCCTATCCTCTATCCTATATTATCCTCTATCGTCTCCTGTCTTCTATCCTATCCAATCCCCTATCCTATCCTCTGTCCTATCCTATCCGATACTCTATCCTATCATATCCACTATCCTATCCTATCCTCAATGCTATCCTATTCTCTATCCTCACCTATCCTTTATACTATCCAATCCTCTATCCTAACCTATCCTCTATCCTATCCTATCCTCTTTCCTATCCTATCCTCTATCCTATCCTCTATCCTATCCTATCCTCTATCCTATCCTATCCTCTATCCTATCCTATCGTATCCTCTATCCTATCCTATCCTCTATCCTATCCTATCCTCTATCCTATCCTATCCTCTATAATATCGTATCCTCTATCATATCCTATCCTCTTGCCTATAATATCATCTATCCTATCCTATTCTCTATCCTATCCTATCCTCTATCCTATCCTATCCTCTATCGTCTCCTATCCTCTATCCTATCCAATCCCCTATCCAATCCTCTATCCTATCGTATCCTGTATAATATCGTATCCTCTATCGTATCCTATCCTCTATCCGATCCTATCCTCTATCCTATCCTATCCTCTATAATATCGTATCCTATATCATATTCTATCCTCTTGCCTGTAATATCATCTATCCTATCCTATTCTCTATCCTATCCTATCCTCTATCCTATATTATCCTCTATCGTCTCCTGTCCTCTATCCTATCCAATCCCCTATCCTATCCTCTGGCCTATCCTATCCGATACTCTATCCTATCCTATTCTCTATAATATCGTATCCTCTATCGTATCCTATCCTCTTTCCTATAATATCATCTATCCTATCCTATCCTCTATCCTATCCTATCCTATCCTCTATCCTATCCTATCCTATCCTCTATCCTATCCTATCCTCTATCCTAACCTACCCTCTACGCTATCCTATCCTCATTACTATCGTATACTCCATTATATCCTATCCGCTATCGTATCATATCCTCTATCCTAACCTATCCTCTATCTTATCCAATCCTCTATCCTATCCTATCCTCTATCCTATCCTGTCCTCCATCGTCTCAAATCCTCTATCCTATCCAATCCCCTATCCTATCCTCGATCCTATCCTATCCTCTATCGTCTGCTCTATCCTATCCTATCCACTATCCTATCCTATCCACAATGCTATCCTATTCTCTATCCTCACCTATCCTTTATACTATCCAATCCTCTATCCTAACCTATCCTCTATCCTATCCTATCCTACATCCTATCCTATCCTCCATCGTCTCCAATCCTCTATCCTATCCAATCCCCTATCCTATCCTCTATCCTATCCTATCCTCTATCCTATCCTATCCTCTATCCTATCCTATCCTCTATCCTATCCAATCCCCTATCCTATCCTCTATCCTATCCTATCCTCTATCCTATCCTATCCTCTATCCTATCCTATCCTCTATCCTATCCTCTATCCTATCCTCTATCCTATCCTATCCTCTATCCTATCCTATCCTCTATCCTATCCTATCCTCTATCCTATCCTATCCTCTATCTGATCCTATCCTCTAGCCTATCCTATCCTCTATCCTATCCTATCCTCTATAATATCGTATCCTCTATCATATCCTATCCTCTTGCCTATAATATCATCTATCCTATCCTATTCTCTATCCTATCCTATCCTCTATCCTATCCTATCCTCTATAATATCGTATCCTCTATCATATCCTATCCTCTTGCCTATAATATCATCTATCCTATCCTATTCTCTATCCTATCCTATCCTCTATCCTATCCTATCCTCTATCGTCTCCTATCCTCTATCCTATCCAATCCCCTATCCAATCCTCTATCCTATCGTATCCTGTATAATATCGTATCCTCTATCATATTCTATCCTGTATCCTATAATATCATCTATCCTATCCTATCCTCTATCCTATCCTATCCTCTATCCTATCCAATCCTACATCCTATCCTATCCGCTTTGCTATCCTATCCTCTATCCTATCCTATCCTATCCGCTTTGCTATCCTATCCTCTATCCTATCCTATCCTCTCTCCTATCCTATCCTCCATCGTCTCCTATCCTCTATCCTATCCAATCCCCTACCCTATCCTCTATCCTATCATATCCTCTATCCTATCCAATCCTACATCCTATCCTATCCCCCATCGTCTCCTATCCTCTATCCTATCCAATCCCCTATCCTATCCTCTATCCTATCCTATCCTCTATCCTATCCTATCCTCTATCATATCCTATTCTCTATCGTCTCCTGTCCTCTATTCTATCAAATCCCCTATCTTATCCTCTATCGTGTCCTGTCCTCTATCCTATCCAATCCCCTATCCTATCCTCTATGCTATCGTATCCTCTATAATATCGTAACCTCTATCATATTCTATCCTCTATCCTATAATATCATCTATCCTCTATCCTATCCTATCCTCTATCCTATCCTATCCTCTATCCTATCCTATCCTCTATCTGATCCTATCCTCTAGCCTAGCCTATCCTCTATCCTATCCTATCCTCTATAATATCGTATCCTCTATCATATCCTATCCTCTTGCCTATAATATCATCTATCCTATCCTATTCTCTATCCTATCCTATCCTCTATCGTCTCCTATCCTCTATCCTATCCAATCCCCTATCCAATCCTCTATCCTATCGTATCCTGTATAATATAGTATCCTCTATCATATTCTATCCTCTATCCTATAATATCATCTATCCTATCCTCTCCTCTATCCTATCCTGCCCTCTATCCTATCCTATCGTATCCTCTATCCTATCCTATCGTATCCTCTATCCTATCCTATCGTATCCTCTATCCTATCCTATCCTCTATCCTATCCTATCCTCTATCCTATCCTATCCTCTATCCTATCCTCTATCCTATCCTCTATCCTATCCTCTATCCTATCCTATCCTCTATAATATCGTATCCTCTATCATATCCTATCCTTTTACCTATAATATCATCTACCCTATCCTATCCTCTATCCTATCCAATCCCCTACCCTATCCTCTATCCTATCCTATCCTCTATCGTCTGCTCTATCCTATCCTATCCACTATCCTATCCTATCCTCAATGCTATCCTATTCTCTATCCTCACCTATCCTTTATAGTATCCAATCCTCTATCCTATCCTATCCTCTATCCTATCCTATCCTCCATCGTCTCCTATCCTCTATCCTATCCAATCCCCTATCCTATCCTCTATCCTATCCTATCCTCCATCCTATCCTATCCTCTATCCTGTCCTATCCTCTATAATATCGTATCCTCTATCATATCCTATCCTATCCGAGTTTGTTACATATATATACATTAATGTTGGTGACGATCGATCGTCGGCAGTCAGCTGGGACGATCTGACATTCATCCGTTTGTCTCGTCTGCTCGTTTCACTGGTAACCGGTTGTCATTACAAGCCGACGATCGATTTGTTTATAACAACCTGATGTTTGAGCGTGAACAGCGTAACACCAGAATTTGTAAAACCGTCAAACAATAAAGATCTTCTTCCTACAAATCTCAGAAGTGGGATACGAAAAATTTGCGTGAAATTTCGTAAATTTTGTTCGCGACTATTGAATTTCGGAGAGTTTGGTATCGTATCTTTGGTGTGAGAGGTGATTTAGTGGCGGTTGTGATCGTGAACTTTTGGACTTTCGTTTGATATCGATTCTGTGCGCTTTGAAAATTGGTGACTCGCGATGTCAGAAAATAGGAGGAATTTGACCAATCTAACCATCGTTGAGCTCAAGGAACTTCTCAGATCCAGGGATATGATGGTCTCAGGCTCGAAAGCCGAATTAGTTGCCCGCTTGATCGAGGCTGACCCGAACATCGAAAACGCTATTCAAGAGAATTACGAGACAGATACAAATACGTCTCTCAGGGAAAGAGAGATAGAGATTCTTCGCCAGGAACGCGATTTTTATCTACGCGAATTGGACTTATTAAGACGAGAGAGAGAATTAACCACACCGACGCGTTCTACGGGGAGTAGCGTTACCGTCAGGCCTACGACAAGCATCAGAACAATCGCTGATTTACTATGTGAATTTTCGGGCGCGGAAAATACGTTCAAAATTTGGAGACAACATGTAGAGCGACTCAGAACGATGTACAGCCTGGACGATTGTGCAACATGCAATTGTTCCATTCTAAACCAAGCCTGTTAGAATTGTCCGCATCACTCTTGCTGGAAGAAATACGGAATATGTTTGACCATCGGTTAGACAAATTAGCCGTGAGAAGAGAGTTTGAAAACCGTGTGTGGCAAAAGAATGAGTCGTTTCCTGACTACTTCCATGACAAAATTACGTTGGCGAACAACATTTTGGTGGATCCGGAAGAATTGGTGGATCTGGTGATCGACGGAATTCCAGACCCTCAACTTAGAGACCAGGCACGTATGCAGCGCTTGGAGACGGCAGATGAACTTCTCGATACGTTTCGAAAATTATCATTGAGGAGAGTTCGGGAGCTCGAGGATCCGAAACGGCCGATTCCAGGGAGGTTGGTGACGACGAGGGACACCGGCGTTCACGATCGTACCTCCAGGGACTCCGCGCAGGAGAAGATCGTGCGGTGTTTCAACTGCAACGAATCAGGGCATTGGAAGAAGGACTGCACCAAACCAAGGCGGGAATGGGGTTCTTGTTTCAGATGCGGGGAAAAGTCACACCGGGCAAAGGATTGTCCGCAACAGACATTACCAGCCCAGTTACAGCGAAAGCAACAGGCCCCTGCCTCGACGATGACTTCGACTACGCAACCAGGGACGACAACGCACTTGGTCCAACCCTGTCCTCCGGAAACCCCGTTCAGCGTGCCGTTTTCTTGCACAGCCCAGGACAGCAGCGGAGCGACCTCCTACGTTTCCACCGTGGCAATTATCGATTCAGGTTCGCCCGTTAGTTTAATCAGAAGAGATGCGTTACCGTCTAATTTTTGTTTCGAGCGGCCGGTTAATAATAAATTTTATGGCGTAAATTATTCACCAGTTAATATCCTTGGTGAATTTACAACCGAAATTTGTATTAACGATGCACACGTTCCAATTACACTTTTTGTCGTACCAGATACAACTATGTCACACTTCGCATTATTAGGTAGAGATTTTATTCGGTCGCCAACGATTGAGATTAAGTTAGGGAGTTCCGCGGAAATCAAGGTAAAGGAAAGAGAGTCCGAGGAATCGGACAAAGAATTTTTTTTCAAACAAATTCTTAAAATTGATTATCTTGAAAGTCCAAATTCCGCGAGCGACCAATTAAATGTTGATCCAGAATTAGATATTAGTATAGAGAGGAAACTCAAGGAAATTTATTTTTGCAACGACGTTCACGTAGGCGACAATGAGCAATACCCGAATACTGTCGAAGCAGTTATTTCGTTAAAAACCGAGCATCCAATTAGCTTTCGGCCGCGTCGACTAGCTTTTGCAGACAAGGAAAAACTACGTATAATCCTTGACGATTTGTTAAGAGAGGGCACCATTAGGCCCAGTAATTCCCCTTATGCTAGTCCAATTGTGTTGGTCAGAAAAAAGAATGGAGAAATCCGCTTGTGCATTGATTATCGTGAATTAAACAAACATACTATCAGAGACAACTTTCCAGTACCACTTATAGACGATTGTTTAGACCAACTTAGAGACAAGAAATATTACACGAAATTAGATCTTAAAAACGGTTTTCACCACGTAAAAGTCGCTGAAACGTCTGTAAAATATACATCGTTCATTACACCTTTAGGTCAATACGAGTATCTCAAAATGCCATTTGGACTGACCAATGCACCTCGTATTTTTCAAAGATTTTTGAACGAAGTCTTTAGTGATTTACTTAGGCGGAATAAACTATTACTTTATTTAGACGATTTTTTGATAGCTACGGGAACGGTGGACGAACATTTGGATATTTTACGAGAAATATTTCATTTAGCGAGAAAGTTTAATTTACGATTTAGATTAGATAAATGTTCATTTTTATATCGTCAAATAACATATTTGGGATATTCGATATCTGACAACGATATCGCGCCGGCGAAAGAAAATATCGAATCCGTGGTCAATTATCCAACACCGAGAAATATAAAAGAAATACAACGTTTTGTAGGTCTAGCAAGCTATTTCCGCCGATTTATTAAAGATTTCTCACTAATTGCGAGACCCCTGTATGATTTACTACGAAAAAATGCAATTTTTCATTTTGGCCCAGAACAAAACCAGGCATTTCTGACGTTGAAACAACGTCTAACAAATGATCCCGTTTTGGCAATTTACTCTCCAAAACTAGATACAGAACTCCACTGCGACGCTAGTAACAGTGGATTTGGAGCAATTTTACTACAAAAACAAACTAATAAAGTCTTTCGTCCTGTTTTTTATTTTAGTAAAAGGACGACCGCCCAAGAAGGGAAATATCATAGTTTCGAACTCGAATGTTTAGCGGCAGTGTATGCGATTAAGAGATTTCATGTTTATTTATCAGGGATTGCGTTTAAGATAATCACAGACTGCGACAGCTTCAGATTAACCCTTAACAAACAGAACGTTAATCCACGAATATCACGTTGGGCAATGTTTTTACAAAATTACGATTTTACAATCGAACATCGTAGCGGGAGTAAAATGTCACATGTAGACGCACTAAGTCGGTACAACACAATTTTAATACTAGAACCAAATACCTTAGAAGAAATATTGGCAATTAAACAACACCAAGACCGCACAATTCAAGAAATTAAGAATAGATTAGAGGTAAGCGAAGAAAAGTATTATGAGTTACGAGACGGTTTAGTATATAGGAAAATTGACAACAACAGATTATTATTTTACGTACCTGCGTGCTTAGAAAATAACGTTATTAAAACAAGCCACGACGATTTAGGGCATTTAGGGTTTGAAAAAGTATTTAACAATATTAGTCAGGTATATTGGTTCCCACAAATGCGTAAAAAAATTAAACAGTACATCAGCGATTGTCTGAAATGTATTGAATTTTCTCCAAACAGTGGTAAACAAGAGGGATTTTTGCACAGTCTAGGGAAAGGCGACTTACCATTCCAAACAATACATATAGATCATTTCGGCCCACTAGAAAAGTGCAAGAATAGTTATAAATTTATTTTAACAGTAGTAGATGGTTTTACTAAATTTATAAGGTTATATCCTTGTAAAACAACAAAATCGGAAGAAGTTATAAAACACTTAACGGAATATTTTAGAGCTTATAGTAAACCAAGACGACTAATTAGTGACCGAGGTACGTCTTTTACCTCAAATTTATTTAAAGAGTTTTTAGCGAATAACGAAATAGAACAAATATTAATCGCAATAGGAACCCCACGTGCGAATGGCCAGATTGAGCGATTTAACAGAGTAATAGCACCAATGTTGGCAAAATTAACGGAAACTCCGGGAAAATGGGACCGAGTTGTCGACAAAGTAGAATATGGGATAAATAATACTGTTTGTCGGTCAACAGGCAAGAGCCCATCCCAGTTATTATTTGGTATGAATCAAAAAGGCATTGTATTGCATAAAGTACGAGAAGCACTAGAAATTTTAAACAATGAAAAAAGAGACCTTTCGACAACTCGCAGGGAAGCAGCTAAAAATATGGTTAAAGTTCAACAAACTAACGAACGTATATACAATAAGAAACACAAAAAACCGACTGCGTATCAAGTTGGCGATTATGTAGTAATTCGCAACATAGATACCACACCGGGTATAAATAAAAAATTATTACCAAAATTTAAAGGCCCGTATGAGATTAAAAAAATATTAGACAAAGACAGATATATCATAACAGATGTTGAAGGGCACCAAGTATCGCGTGTACCATTTACGGGAGTTGTTGGCCCTGATCAGATGAAATTTTGGATCCGATCGGGAACCGTAACCGAGAACGATACTGAATAGAAGATAAGTTTGTATGGTATTATTACGTTGTATTTGCGTCATCTGTGTATTGTTTAATTATATAAAATAAGTTTGTATAGTATTATTGCGTTGCATTTTCGTCAGCTGCGTATTGTTTAATTATTCTGTATTATTCTACCTTGTGCACGATTATATATTCCGTTTATTCAAGTTTTAATTTTACATTTGCATATAGTTACTCTGTAGTCCTGCGTAAAGTTCTTTAAGATGCATCGATGACCGAGGACGGTCATCATGGTCAGGATTGGCCGAACTGTAGGAGTTTGTTACATATATATACATTAATGTTGGTGACGATCGATCGTCGGCAGTCAGCTGGGACGATCTGACATTCATCCGTTTGTCTCGTCTGCTCGTTTCACTGGTAACCGGTTGTCATTACAAGCCGACGATCGATTTGTTTATAACAACCTGATGTTTGAGCGTGAACAGCGTAACACCAGAATTTGTAAAACCGTCAAACAATAAAGATCTTCTTCCTACAATATCCTATCCTCTTTCCTATAATATCATCTATCCTATCCAATCTCTATCGTCTCCTTTCCTCTATCCTATCCAATCCCCTATCTTATCTTCTATCGTCTCCTGTCCTCTATCCTATCCAATCCCCTATCCTATCCTCTATCCTATCCTATCCTCTATCCTATCCTACCCTCAATCCTATCCTATCCTATGCACTATCCTATTCTATACTCTATCCTATCCTATCCTCTATCCTATCCTATACTCTGCTTCTTCTATCGTCTGCTCTATCCTATCCTATCCACTATCCTATCCTATCCACAATGCTATCCTATTCTCTATCCTCACCTATCCTTTATACTATCCAATCCTCTATCCTAACCTATCCTCTATCCTATCCTATCCTCTTTCCTATCCTATCCTCTATCCTATCATATCCTCTATCCTAACCTACCCTCTATACTATCCTATCCTCTATCCTATCCTATCCTCAACGCTATCCTATCCTCATTCCTATCCTATACTCCATTATATCCTATCCGCTATCCCATCATATCCTCTATCCTATAATATCCTCTATCCTATCCAATCCTCTATCCTATCCTCTATCCTATCCTCTATCCTATCCTATCCTCTATCCTATCGTCTATCCTATCCTATCCTCTATCCTATCCTATCCAATATCCTATCCTATCCTCTATCCTATCCTATCCTCTATCCTATCCTATCCTCTATCCTATCCTATCCTCTATCCTATCCTATCCTCTATCCTATCCTATCCTCTATCCTATCCTATCCTCTATCCTATCCTATCCTCTATCCTATCCCATCCTATCCTCTATCCTATCCTATCCTCTATCCTATCCTATCCTCTATCCTATCCTATCCTCTATCCTATCCTATCCTCTATCCTATCCTATCCTCTATCCTATCCTATCCTCTATCCTATCCTATCCTCTATCCTATCCTATCGTATCCTCTATCCTATCCTATCCTCTATCCTATCCTATCCTCTATCCTATCCTATCCTCTATCCTATCCTATCCTCTATCCTATCCTATCCTCTATCCTATCCTATCCTCTATCCTATCCTATCCTCTATCCTATCCTATCCTCTATCCTATCCTATCCTCTATCCTATCCTATCCTCTATCCTATCCTATCCTCTATCCTATCCTATCCTCTATCCTATCCCATCCTATCCTCTATCCTATCCTATCCTCTATCCTATCCTATCCTCTATCCTATCCTATCCTCTATCCTATCCTATCCTCTATCCTATCATATCCTATCCTCTATCCTATCCTATCCTCTATCCTATCCTATCCTCTATCATATCCTATCCTCTATCCTATCCTATCCTCTATCCTATCCTATACTCTATCCTAACCTATCCTCTATCCTATCCTATTCTCTATACTATCCTATCCTCTATAATATCGTATCCTCTATCATATCCTATCCTCTTGCCTATAATATCATCTACCCTATCCTATCCTCTATCCTATCCAATCTCCTACCCTATCCTCTATCCTATCCTATCCTCTATCGTCTGCTCTATCCTATCCTATCCACTATCCTATCCTATCCACAATGCTATCCTATTCTCTATCCTCACCTATCCTTTATACTATCCAATCCTCTATCCTAACCTATCCTCTATCCTATCCTATCCTCTATCCTATCCTATCCTCTATCCTATCCTATCCTCTATCCTATCCTATCGTCTATCCTATCCTATCCTCTATCCTATCCTATCCAATATCCTATCCTATCCTCTATCCTATCCTATCCTCTATCCTATCCTATCCTCTATCCTATCCTATCCTCTATCCTATCCTATCCTCTATCCTATCCTATCCTCTATCCTATCCTATCCTCTATCCTATCCTATCCTCTATCCTATCCTATCCTCTATCCTATCCCATCCTATCCTCTATCCTATCCTATCCTCTATCCTATCGTATCCTCTATCCTATCCTATCCTCTATCCTATCCTATCCTCTATCCTATCCTATCCTATCCTCTATCCTATCCTATCCTCTATCCTATCCTATCCTCTATCCTATCCTATCCTCTATCCTATCCCATCCTATCCTCTATCCTATCCTATCCTCTATCCTATCCTATCCTCTATCCTATCCTATCCTCTATCCTATCCTATCCTCTATCCTATCCTATCCTCTATCCTATCCTATCCTCTATCCTATCCTATCCTCTATCCTATCCTATCCTCTATCCTATCCTATCCTCTATCCTATCATATCCTATCCTCTATCCTATCCTATGCTCTATCCTATCCTATCCTCTATCCTATACTATCCTCTATCCTATCCTATCCTCTATCCTATCCCATCCTATCCTCTATCCTATCCTATCTTCTATCCTATCCTATCCTCTATCCTATACTATCCTCTATCCTATCCTATCCTCTATCCTATCCCATCCTATCCTCTATCCTATCCTATCCTCTATCCTATCCTATCCTCTATCCTATCCTATCCTCTATCCTATCCTATCCTCTATCCTATCCTATCCTCTATCCTCACCTATCCTTTATACTATCCAATCCTCTATCCTAACCTATCCTCTATCCTATCCTATCCTCTTTCCTATCCTATCCTCTATCCTATCATATCCTCTATCCTAACCTACCCTCTATCCTATCCTATCCTCTATCCTATCCTATCCTCAACGCTATCCTATCCTCATTCCTATCCTATACTCCATTATATCCTATCCGCTATCCCATCATATCCTCTATCCTATAATATCCTCTATCCTATCCAATCCTCTATCGTATCCTCTATCCTATCCTCTATCCTATCCTATCCTCTATCCTATCCTATCCTCTATCCTATCCTATCCTCTATCCTATCCTATCCTCTATCCTATCCTATCCTCTATCCTATCCTATCCTCTATCCTATCCTATCCTCTATCCTATCCTATCCTCTATCCTATCCTATCCGCTATCCTATCCTATCCTCTATCCTATCCTATTCTCTACACTATCCTAACCTCTATCCTATCCTATCCTCTATAATATCGTATCCTCTATCATATCCTATCCTCTTGCCTATAATATCATCTACCCTATCCTATCCTCTATCCTATCCAATCTCCTACCCTATCCTCTATCCTATCGTATCCTCTATCGTCTGCTCTATCCTATCCTATCCTCTATCGTCTGCTCTATCCTATCCTATCCACTATCCTATCCTATCCACAATGCTATCCTATTCTCTATCCTCACCTATCCTTTATACTATCCAATCCTCTATCCTAACCTATCCTCTATCCTATCCTATCCTCTTTCCTATCCTATCCTCTATCCTATCATATCCTCTATCCTAACCTACCCTCTATCCTATCCTATCCTCTATCCTATCCTATCCTCTATCCTATCCTATCCTCAACGCTATCCTATCCTCATTCCTATCCTATACTCCATTATATCCTATCCGCTATCCCATCATATCCTCTATCCTATAATATCCTCTATCCTATCCAATCCTCTATCCTATCCTCTATCCTATCCTCTATCCTATCCTATCCTCTATCCTATCCTATCCTCTATCCTATCCTATAATCTATCCTATCCTCTATCCTATCCTATCCTCTATCCTATCCTATCCTCTATCCTATCCTCTATCCTATCCTATCCTCTATCCTATCCTATCCTCTATCCTAACCTATCCTCTATCCTATCCTATCCTCTGTCCTATCCTATCCTCAACGCTATCCTATCCTCATTACTATCCTATACTCCATTATATCCTATCCGCTATCGTATCATATCCTCTATCCTATAATATCCTCTATCCTATCCAATCCTCTATCCTATCCTCTATCATATCCTCTATCCTATCCTATCCTCTATCCTATCCTCTATCCTATCCTATCCTCTATCCTCTCCTATCCTTTATACTAACCAATCCTCTATCCTATCCTCTATCCTATCCTATCCGCTATCCTATCCTATCCTCTATCCTATCCTATTCTCTACACTATCCTAACCTCTATCCTATCCTATCCTCTATCCTATCCTATCCTCTATCCTATCCTATCCTCTATCCTATCCTATCCTCTATCCTACCCTATACTCTACGCTAACCTATCCTCTATCCTATCCTATTCTCTATACTATCCTATCCTCTATAATATCGTATCCTCTATCATATCCTATCCTCTTGCCTATAATATCATCTACCCTATCCTATCCTCTATCCTATCCAATCTCCTACCCTATCCTCTATCCTATCCTATCCTCTATCGTCTGCTCTATCCTATCCTATCCTCTATCGTCTGCTCTATCCTATCCTATCCTCTATCGTCTGCTCTATCCTATCCTATCCACTATCCTATCCTATCCACAATGCTATCCTATTCTCTATCCTCACCTATCCTTTATACTATCCAATCCTCTATCATAACCTATCCTCTATCCTATCCTATCCTCTTTCCTATCCTATCCTCTATCCTATCATATCCTCTATCCTAACCTACCCTCTATCCTATCCTATCCTCTATCCTATCCTATCCTCAACGCTATCCTATCCTCATTCCTATCCTATACTCCATTATATCCTATCCGCTATCCCATCATATCCTCTATCCTATAATATCCTCTATCCTATCCAATCCTCTATCCTATCCTCTATCCTATCCTCTATCCTATCCTATCCTCTATCCTATCCTGTCCTCTATCCTATCCTATCCTCTATCCTATCCTATCCTCTATCCTATCCTATCCTCTATCCTATCCTATCCTCTATCCTATCCTCTATCCTATCCTCTATCCTATCCTCTATCCTATCCTATCCTCTATCCTATCCTATCCTCTATCCTATCCTATCCTCTATCCTATCCTATCCTCTATCCTATCCTATCCTCTATCCTAACCTATCCTCTATCCTATCCTATCCTCTATCCTATCCTATCCTCAACGCTATCCTATCCTCATTACTATCCTATACTCCATTATATCCTATCAGCTATCGCATCATATCCTCTATCCTATAATATCCTCTATCCTATCCAATCCTCTATCTTATCCTCTATCATATCCTCTATCCTATCCTTTCCTCTATCCTATCCTCTATCCCTATCCTATCCTCTATCCTATCCTATCCTCTATCCTAACCTATCCTCTATCCTATCCTATCCTCTATCCTATCCTATCCTCAACGCTATCCTATCCTCATTACTATCCTATACTCCATTATATCCTATCAGCTATCGTATCATATCCTCTATCCTATAATATCCTCTATCCTATCCAATCCTCTATCTTATCCTCTATCATATCCTCTATCCTATCCTATCCTCTATCCTATCCTCTATCCTATCCTCTATCCTATCCTATCCTCTATCCTCTCCTATCCTTTATACTAACCAATACTCTATCCTATCCTCTATCCTATCCTATCCTCTATCCTATCCTATCCTCTATCCTATCCTATCCTCTATCCTATCCTATCCTCTATCCTATCCAATCTCCTACCCTATCCTCTATCCTATCCTATCCTCTATCGTCTGCTCTATCCTATCCTATCCTCTATCGTCTGCTCTATCCTATCCTATCCAATATCCTATCCTATCCACAATGCTATCCTATTCTCTATCCTCACCTATCCTTTATACTATCGAATCCTCTATCCTAACCTATCCTCTATCCTATCCTATCCTCTATCCTATCCTATCCTCTATCCTATCCTATCCTCTATCCTATCCTATCCTCTATCCTATCCTCTATCCTATCCTCTATCCTATCCTATCCTCTATCCTATCCTATCCTCTATGCTATCCTATCCTCTATCCTATCCTATCCTCTATCCTATCCTATCCTCTATCCTATCCTATCCTCTATCCTATCCTATCCTCTATCCTATCCCATCCTCTATCCTACCCTATCCTCTATCCTATCCTATTCTCTACACTATCCTAACCTCTATCCTATCCTATCCTCAACCCTATCCTATCCTCATTCCTATCCTATACTCCATTATATCCTACCCTCTATCCTATCCCATCCTCTATCCTATGCTATCCTCTATCCTATCCTATCCTCTATCCTATCCTATCCTCTATCCTATCATATAATCTATCCTATCCTATCCTCTATCCTATCCCATCCTATCCTCTATCCTATCCTATCCTCTATCCTATCCTATCCTCTATCCTATCCTATTCTCTATCCTATCCTATCCTCTATCCTATCCTATCCTCTATCCTATCCTATCCTCTATCCTATCCTATCCTCTATCCTATCCTATCCTCTATCCTATCCTATCCTCTATCCTATCCTCTATCCTATCCTATCCTCTATCCTATCCTATCCTCTATCCTATCCTATCCTCTTTCCTATCCTATCCTCTATCCTATCATATCCTCTATCCTAACCTACCCTCTATCCTATCCTATCCTCTATCCTATCCTATCCTCAACGCTATCCTATCCTCATTCCTATCCTATACTCCATTATATCCTATCAGCTATCGTATCATATCCTCTATCCTATAATATCCTCTATCCTATCCTCTATCCTATCCTATCCTCTATGCTCTCCTATCCTTTATACTAACCAATCCTCTATCCTATCCTCTATCCTATCCTATCCTCTATCCTATCCTATCCTCTATCCTATCCTATCCTCTATCCTATCCTATCCTCTATCCTATCCTATCCTCTATCCTATCCTATCCTCTATCCTATCCTATCCTCTATCCTATCCTATCCTCTATCCTATCCTATCCTCTATCCTATCCTATCCTCTATCCTATCCTATCCTCTATCCTATCCTATCCTCTATCCTATCCTATCCTGTATCCTATTTTTTTTTTTTTTTTTTTTTTTTTCGAGGAGGTAATCTCGTTACGGATACCCGAACCCCCCCCGGGGGGGGGGGGGTGGTCCGGGTTATGTGGGACTCCTCGGCTGGTTGGTGCATCGCCGAGTATACCCACTAACTCCTCCCCGTCCGTCCCTAGACTCCTGGGGGCACCCGTGCTCTGCGCGCGCATGTCAATCCGGTGTGCCCCCGCCTTAGCATACCACCCAGGGGGGGGGGGGACGCGGCCCCCTCCCGTACCTACTCTATCCGAAGGCACCACGCAACGGACGACGTGGCGCCTTCCCCCCCTGTTAGGCCGCCCGATGAGCATCCGAGCCCCCGCCCGAGATGCCCGGCGGCCTCCGGGGACGCCGTTGGTGACCGAGTGTAAGGGGATATCCGATCCCCCGCCTCGAGATCATCAAGGGCGTCCCCGCTCGCGTCAGAGGCGTCGCAACGGGGGTACGCCCCCGGGGCGTACCCTGCGCCGACTCCCCCCCCTTCGGCCGGGATCGTGGTTACGCTCCCGATCCCGTTCCGCAGCCTCCTTCCGCAGCATAACCCGCTCGCAGAAGGAAGCGAACCCCCTCCACGCCTCCTCGCCACCGGCTGCCGCAGCGACGACAGCCGGGAGCGAGAGGTCGTGGCCCACCGCGCGCCGCAGGGCACGGCGCTCTCCCCCCCATGCCGGACACTCCTCCAGAGTGTGTTGCGCCGTGTCCCGCGGCTCGCCGCAGTGGTGACACGCCTCCTCGGTCTCCCTCCCGATGCGACACAGGTAGTCGCCGAAGCACCCGTGCCCGCTCATCACCTGCGTCACACGGTAGGAGACCCTATGCCCCATCCATCCCCTGTTCCATTGATCGAACACCGGGAGGATGGCCCGAACGGCCCGCCTCTCGCCCTCCCTTGTCCCGGGAAGGCTATCGCGCCACTCCCGGGCTGCGTGCCGCCGAGCATGTCGCCTGAGCTCATCCACCATGAGCCGCGCCTGATCCGGGGCCACCCCCCGGAGCCGGATTTCCCTGGAGTGCGTATGCACATCCGCCAACACGCGGGCCTCCAGCTCGAGGGGGATCAGCCCCGACATCACCATCGCCGTCGCGTATGAAATGGTGCGGTACCCCCGCACGATGCCTATGGCCAGCCTGCGCTCGATGCGACGCAGCAGCGACCGTGTGCCGCCACTGCGCCCCCTAGCCAAGACATCGCGCGCCCATACAGGGGCTCCGTACAGGACCAAAACTCGCACCACCACCGCGAACAGACGACGCACCCGTCCACAGGGTCCCCCGAGATTCGGGAGAAGGCGACCGAGCGCAGCGGTCGCCCTCTCCGCCCGGGGCGCCAGCGACTCAAGGTGGCGGTCAAAACGCCACCGGCCGTCAAGCTCGAGTCCCAGGTACCGCATCTGGGACCCGACCTTGACCATCCCCTCCCCCACGCAGATCCAGCACTGGGGAGGCGCCGCCAACCGGGCCGAGCGGAGAAACCACATGGCCCTGGTTTTCTCGACGGACACCTCTAGGCCCAGCGACCGGATCGCGCGCACCGCGCGCCACGCGCCGCGCTCCGCCAGGCAGATGGCCTCCTTCGCATACCTCCCGGTGGCCAATACCAGCGTGTCGTCGGCGTAACACGTCAGGCTGACCCCGGGAGGCATCTCCTCCCGCAGGACGCGATCGTACGCAAGATTCCACAGCAACGGGCCCAACACCGAAAGAGCGAAAGTCTTCCGGCGAAAGGAGTGGTTTCAAGGGCGCAATTAATGTAGGATCTCGGGAAAAATGAGGGCACCGCCGCCGGGAATCGAACCCACGACCACACTGGTGGTAGCCGATCGACTAACGCGCTCACCCACGGAACCCTCCCGTTCTTCCCGATCTCCTACATACTTTTTGTTCTGGGGGTCCTGATCCCACACTCGGCCATCCTGCGACGACATTCGCCCTCGAATGTCCGTCACAGCGTCGTATCATCGTTTTCTCTATCGTGTTGTGGCCATACACAGAGCCACCAACACAACTCGTAATTTCTCGTCAACTCGTAACAACTCGTAACACAACTCACAAATTCGCAGTTTTTTTTTTTCTCACAGCGCCATCGTGCGGCGATCGGTGTTCCCCCAATCCCACTTCTGACACCAATTGTAGGATCTCGGGAAAAATGAGGGCACCGCCGCCGGGAATCGAACCCACGACCACACTGGTGGTAGCCGATCGACTAACGCGCTCACCCACGGAACCCTCCCATCCTATCCTCTATCCTATCCTATCCTCTATCCTATCCTATCCTCTATCCTATCCTATCCTCTATCCTATCCTATCCTCTATCCTACCCTATCCTCTATCCTATCCTATCCTCTATCCTATCCTATCCTCTATCCTATCCTATCCTCTATCCTATCCTATCCTCTATCCTATCCTATCTTCTATCCTATCCTATCCTCTATCCTATCCTATCCTCTATCCTATCCTATCCTCTATCCTATCCTATCCTCTATCCTATCCTATCCTCTATCCTATCCTATTCTCTACACTATCATAACCTCTATCCTATCCTATCCTCAACCCTATCCTATCCTCATTCCTATCCTATACTCCATTATATCCTATCCTCTATCCTATCCCATCCTCTATCCTATCCTATCCTCTATCCTATCCTATCCTCTATCCTATCCTATCCTCTATCCTAACCTCTATCCTACCCTATCCTCTATCCTATCCTATCCTCTATCCTATCCTATCCTCTATCCTATCCTATCCTCTATCCTATCCTATCCTCTATCCTATCCTATCCTCTATCCTATCCTCTATCCTATCCTCTATCCTATCCTATCCTCTATCCTATCCTATCCTCTATCCTATCCTATCCTCTATCCTATCCTATCCTCTATCCTATCCTATCCTCTATCCTATCCTATCCTCTATCCTATCCTATCCTCTATCCTATCCTATCCTCTATCCTATCCTATCCTCTATCCTATCCTATTCTCTACACTATCCTAACCTCTATCCTATCCTATCCTCAACCCTATCCTATCCTCATTCCTATCCTATACTCCATTATATCCTATCCTCTATCCTATCCCATCCTCTATCCTATCCTATCCTCTATCCTATCCTATCCTCTATCCTATCCTATCCTCTATCCTATCCTATCCTTTATCCTATCCTATCTTCTATCCTATCCTATCCTCTATCCTATCCTATCCTCTATCCTATCCGATCCTCTATCCTATCCGATCCTCTATCCTATCCTATCCTCTATCCTATCCTATCCTATCCTCTATCCTATCCTATCCTCTATCCTATCCTATCCTCTATCCTATCCTATCCTCTATCCTATCCTATCCTATCCTCTATCCTATCCTATCCTATCCTCTATCCTATCCTATCCTCTATCCTATCCTATCCTCTATCCTATCCTATCCTCTATCCTATCCTATCGTATCCTCTATCCTATCCTATCCTCTATCCTATCCTATCCTCTATCCTATCCTATCCTCTATGCTATCCTATCCTCTATCCTATCCTATACTCTATCCTAACCTATCCTCTATCCTATCCTATTCTCTATCCTATCCTATCCTCTATAATATCGTATCCTCTATCATATCCTATCCTCTTGCCTATGATATCATCTACCCTATCGTATCCTCTATCCTATCCAATCTCCTACCCTATCCTCTATCCTATCCTATTATCTATCGTCTGCTCTATCCTATTCTATCCACTATCCTATCCTATCCTCAATGCTATCCTATTCTCTATCCTCACCTATCCTTTATACTATCCAATCCTCTATCCTAACCTATCCTCTATCCTATCCTATCCTCTTTCCTATCCTATCCTCTATCCTATCCTATCCTCTATCCCAACCTACCCTCTATCCTATCCTATCCTATCCTCAACGATATCCTATCCTCATTCCTATCCTATACTCCATTATATCCTATCCGCTATCCTATCATATCCTCTATCCTATAATATCCTCTATCCTATCCAATCCTCTATCCTATCCTCTATCCCATCCTCTATCCTATCCTCTATCCTATCCTATCCTCTATCCTATCCTATCCTCTATCCTATCCTATCCTCTATCCTAACCTATCCTCTATCCTATCCTATCCTCTATCCTATCCTATCCTCAACGCTATCCTATCCTCATTACTATCCTATACTCCATTATATCCTATCCGCTATCGTATCATATCCTCTATCCTATAATATCCTCTATCCTATCCAATCCTCTATCCTATCCTCTATCATATCCTCTATCCTATCCTATCCTCTATCCTATCCTCTATCCTATCCTATCCTATCCTCTATCCTATCCTATCCTCTATCCTATCCTATCCTCTATCCTATCCTATCCTCTATCCTATCCTATCCTCTATCCTATCCTATCCTCTATCCTATCCTATCCTCTATCCTATCCTATCCTCTATCCTATCCTATCCTCTATCCTATCCTATCCTCTATCCTATCCTATCCTCTATCCTATCCTATCCTCTATCCTATCCTATCCTCTATCCTATCCTATCCTCTATCCTATCCTATCCTCTATCCTATCCTATCCTCTATCCTATCCTATCCTCTATCCTATCCTATCCTCTATCCTATCCTATCCTCTATCCTATCCTATCCTCTATCCTATCCTATCCTATCCTCTATCCTAACCTATCCTCTATCTTATCCAATCGTCTATCCTATCCTATCCTCTATCCTATCCTATCCTCCATCGTCTCCTATCCTCTATCCTATCCAATCCCCTATCCTATCCTCGATCCTATCCTATCCTCTATCATCTGCTCTATCCTATCCTATCCACTATCCTATCCTATCCTCAATGCTATCCTATTCTCTATCCTCACCTATCCTTTATACTATCCAATCCTCTATCCTATCCTATCCTCTATCCTATCCTATCCTCCATCGTCTCCTATCCTCTATCCTATCCAATCCCCTATCCTATCCTCTATCCTATCCTATCCTCTATCCTATCCAATCCCCTATCTTATCTTATATCGTCTCCTGTCCTCTATCCTATCCAATCTTCTATCCTATCCTCTATCCTATCCTATCCTCTATCCTATCCTATCCTCTATCCTATCCTATCCTCTATCCTATCCTATCCTCTATCCTATCCTATCCTCTATCCTGTCCTATCCTCTATCCTATCCTATCCTCTATCCTATCCTATCCTCCATCCTATCCTATCCTCTATCCTATCCTATCCTCTATCCTGTCCTATCCTCTATAATATCGTATCCTCTATCATATCCTATCCTCTTTCCTATTATATCATCTATCCTATCCAATCTCTATCGTCTCCTTTCCTCCATCCTATCCAATCCCCTATCTTATCTTCTATCGTCTCCTGTCCTCTATCCTATACAATCCCCTATCCTATAATCTATCCTATCCTATCCTCTATCCTATCCTACCATCAATCCTATCCTATCCTATGCTCTATCCTATTCTATACTCTATCCTATCCCATCCTCTATCCTATCCTATCCTCTATCCTATCATATCCTCTATCCTATAATATCCTCTATCCTATCCAATCCTCTATCCTATCCTCTATCCCATCCTCTATCCTATCCTCTATCCTATCCTATCCTCTATCCTATCCTATCCTCTATCCTATCCTATCCTCTATCCTAACCTATCCTCTATCCTATCCTATCCTCTATCCTATCCTATCCTCAACGCTATCCTATCCTCATTACTATCCTATACTCCATTATATCCTATCCGCTATCGTATCATATCCTCTATCCTATAATATCCTCTATCCTATCCAATCCTCTATCCTATCCTCTATCATATCCTCTATCCTATCCTATCCTCTATCCTATCCTCTATCCTATCCTATCCTCTATCCTCTCCTATCCTTTATACTAACCAATCCTCTATCCTATCCTCTATCCTATCCTATCCTATCCTCTATCCTATCCTATCCTCTATCCTATCCTATCCTCTATCCTATCCTATCCTCTATCCTATCCTATCCTCTATCCTATCCTATCCTCTATCCTATCCTATCCTCTATCCTATCCTATCCTCTATCCTATCCTATCCTCTATCCTATCCTATCCTCTATCCTATCCTATCCTCTATCCTATCCTATCCTCTATCCTATCCTATCCTCTATCCTATCCTATCCTCTATCCTATCCTATCCTCTATCCTATCCTATCCTATCCTCTATCCTATCCTATCCTCTATCCTATCCTATCCTATCCTCTATCCTAACCTATCCTCTATCTTATCCAATCGTCTATCCTATCCTATCCTCTATCCTATCCTATCCACCATCGTCTCCTATCCTCTATCCTATCCAATCCCCTATCCTATCCTCGATCCTATCCTATCCTCTATCCTATCCTATCCTCTATCCTATCCTATCCTCTATCCTATCCTATCCTCTATCCTATCCTATCCTCTATCCTATCCTATCCTCTATCCTATCCTATCCTCTATCCTATCCTATCCTCTATCCTATCCTATCCTCTATCCTATCCTATCCTCTATCCTATCCTATCCTCTATCCTATCCTATCCTCTATCCTATCCTATCCTCTATCCTATCCTATCCTCTATCCTATCCTATCCTCTATCCTATCCTATCCTCTATCCTATCCTATCCTCTATCCTATCCTATCCTCTATCCTATCCTATCCTCTATCCTATCCTATCCTCTATCCTATCCTATCCTCTATCCTATCCTATCCTCTATCCTATCCTATCCTCTATCCTATCCTATCCTCTATCCTATCCTATCCTATCCTCTATCCTAACCTATCCTCTATCTTATCCAATCGTCTATCCTATCCTATCCTCTATCCTATCCTATCCTCCATCGTCTCCTATCCTCTATCCTATCCAATCCCCTATCCTATCCTCGATCCTATCCTATCCTCTATCATCTGCTCTATCCTATCCTATCCACTATCCTATCCTATCCTCAATGCTATCCTATTCTCTATCCTCACCTATCCTTTATACTATCCAATCCTCTATCCTATCCTATCCTCTATCCTATCCTATCCTCCATCGTCTCCTATCCTCTATCCTATCCAATCCCCTATCCTATCCTCTATCCTATCCTATCCTCTATCCTATCCAATCCCCTATCTTATCTTATATCGTCTCCTGTCCTCTATCCTATCCAATCCTCTATCCTATCCTCTATCCTATCCTATCCTCTATCCTATCCTATCCTCTATCCTATCCTATCCTCTATCCTATCCTATCCTCTATCCTATCCTATCCTCTATCCTGTCCTATCCTCTATCCTATCCTATCCTCTATCCTATCCTATCCTCCATCCTATCCTATCCTCTATCCTATCCTATCCTCTATCCTGTCCTATCCTCTATAATATCGTATCCTCTATCATATCCTATCCTCTTTCCTATTATATCATCTATCCTATCCAATCTCTATCGTCTCCTTTCCTCCATCCTATCCAATCCCCTATCTTATCTTCTATCGTCTCCTGTCCTCTATCCTATACAATCCCCTATCCTATAATCTATCCTATCCTATCCTCTATCCTATCCTACCATCAATCCTATCCTATCCTATGCTCTATCCTATTCTATACTCTATCCTATCCCATCCTCTATCCTATCCTATCCTCTATCCTATCATATCCTCTATCCTATAATATCCTCTATCCTATCCAATCCTCTATCCTATCCTCTATCCCATCCTCTATCCTATCCTCTATCCTATCCTATCCTCTATCCTATCCTATCCTCTATCCTATCCTATCCTCTATCCTAACCTATCCTCTATCCTATCCTATCCTCTATCCTATCCTATCCTCAACGCTATCCTATCCTCATTACTATCCTATACTCCATTATATCCTATCCGCTATCGTATCATATCCTCTATCCTATAATATCCTCTATCCTATCCAATCCTCTATCCTATCCTCTATCATATCCTCTATCCTATCCTATCCTCTATCCTATCCTCTATCCTATCCTATCCTCTATCCTCTCCTATCCTTTATACTAACCAATCCTCTATCCTATCCTCTATCCTATCCTATCCTATCCTCTATCCTATCCTATCCTCTATCCTATCCTATCCTCTATCCTATCCTATCCTCTATCCTATCCTATCCTCTATCCTATCCTATCCTCTATCCTATCCTATCCTCTATCCTATCCTATCCTCTATCCTATCCTATCCTCTATCCTATCCTATCCTCTATCCTATCCTATCCTCTATCCTATCCTATCCTCTATCCTATCCTATCCTCTATCCTATCCTATCCTCTATCCTATCCTATCCTCTATCCTATCCTATCCTCTATCCTATCCTATCCTCTATCCTATCCTATCCTCTATCCTATCCTATCCTCTATCCTATCCTATCCTATCCTCTATCCTAACCTATCCTCTATCTTATCCAATCGTCTATCCTATCCTATCCTCTATCCTATCCTATCCTCCATCGTCTCCTATCCTCTATCCTATCCAATCCCCTATCCTATCCTCGATCCTATCCTATCCTCTATCCTATCCTATCCTCTATCCTATCCTATCCTCCATCGTCTCCTATCCTCTATCCTATCCAATCCCCTATCCTATCCTCTATCCTATCCTATCCTCTATCCTATCCAATCCCCTATCTTATCTTATATCGTCTCCTGTCCTCTATCCTATCCAATCCTCTATCCTATCCTCTATCCTATCCTATCCTCTATCCTATCCTATCCTCTATCCTATCCTATCCTCTATCCTATCCTATCCTCTATCCTATCCTATCCTCTATCCTATCCTATCCTCTATCCTGTCCTATCCTCTATCCTATCCTATCCTCTATCCTATCCTATCCTCCATCCTATCCTATCCTCTATCCTATCCTATCCTCTATCCTGTCCTATCCTCTATAATATCGTATACTCTATCATATCCTATCCTCTTTCCTATAATATCATCTATCCTATCCAATCTCTATCGTCTCCTTTCCTCTATCCTATCTTCTATCGTCTCCTGTCATCTATCCTATCCAATCCCCTATCTTATCTTATATCGTCTCCTGTCCTCTATCCTATCCAATCCTCTATCCTATCCTCTATCCTATCCTATCCTCTATCCTATCCTATCCTCTATCCTATCCTATCCTCTATCCTATCCTATCCTCTATCCTATCCTATCCTCTATCCTATCCTATCCTCTATCCTATCCTATCTTCTATCCTATCCTATAATCTATCCTATCCTATCCTCTATCCTATCCTATCCTCTATCCTATCATATCCTCTATCCTAACCTACCCTCTATCCTATCCTATCCTCTATCCTATCCTATCCTCAACGCTATCCTATCCTCATTCCTATCCTATACTGCATTATATCCTATCCGCTATCCCATCATATCCTCTATCCTATAATATCCTCTATCCTATCCAATCCTCTATCCTATCCTCTATCCTATCCTCTATCCTACCCTATCCTCTATCCTATCCTATCCTCTATCCTATCCTATCCTCTATCCTATCCTATCCTCTATCCTATCCTATCCTCTATCCTATCCTATCCTCTATACTATCCTCTATCCTATCCTCTATCCTATCCTATCCTCTATCCTATCCTATCCTCTATCCTATCCTATCCTCTATCCTATCCTATCCTCTATCCTATCCTATCCTCTATCCTAACCTATCCTCTATCCTATCCTATCCTCTATCCTATCCTATCCTCAACGCTATCCTATCCTCATTACTATCCTATACTCCATTATATCCTATCAGCTATCGTATCATATCCTCTATCCTATAATATCCTCTATCCTATCCTCTATCCTATCCTATCCTCTATCCTCTCCTATCCTTTATACTAACCAATCCTCTATCCTATCCTCTATCCTATCCTATCCTCTATCCTATCCTATCCTCTATCCTATCCTATCCTCTATCCTATCCTATCCTCTATCCTATCCTATCCTCTATCCTATCCTATCCTCTATCCTATCCTATCCTCTATCCTATCCTATGCTCTATCCTATCCTATCCTCTATCCTATCCTATCCTCTATCCTATCCTATCCTCTATCCTATCCTATCCTCTATCCTATCCTATCCTCTATCCTATCCTATCCTATCCTCTATCCTATCCTATCCTCTATCCTATCCTATCCTCTATCCTATCCTATCCTCTTTCCTATTATATCATCTATCCTATCCAATCTCTATCGTCTCCTTTCCTCCATCCTATCCAATCCCCTATCTTATCTTCTATCGTCTCCTGTCCTCTATCCTATACAATCCCCTATCCTATAATCTATCCTATCCTATCCTCTATCCTATCCTACCATCAATCCTATCCTATCCTATCCTCTATCCTATCCTATCCTCTATCCTATCCTATCCTCTATCCTATCCTATCCTCTATCCTATCCTATCCTCTATCCTATCCTATCCTCTATCCTATCCTATCCTCTATCCTATCCTATCCTCTATCCTATCCTATCCTCTATCCTATCCTATCCTCTATCCTATCCTATCCTATCCTCTATCCTAACCTATCCTCTATCTTATCCAATCGTCTATCCTATCCTATCCTCTATCCTATCCTATCCTCCATCGTCTCCTATCCTCTATCCTATCCAATCCCCTATCCTATCCTCGATCCTATCCTATCCTCTATCCTATCCTATCCTCTATCCTATCCTATCCTCCATCGTCTCCTATCCTCTATCCTATCCAATCCCCTATCCTATCCTCTATCCTATCCTATCCTCTATCCTATCCAATCCCCTATCTTATCTTATATCGTCTCCTGTCCTCTATCCTATCCAATCCTCTATCCTATCCTCTATCCTATCCTATCCTCTATCCTATCCTATCCTCTATCCTATCCTATCCTCTATCCTATCCTATCCTCTATCCTATCCTATCCTCTATCCTATCCTATCCTCTATCCTGTCCTATCCTCTATCCTATCCTATCCTCTATCCTATCCTATCCTCCATCCTATCCTATCCTCTATCCTATCCTATCCTCTATCCTGTCCTATCCTCTATAATATCGTATACTCTATCATATCCTATCCTCTTTCCTATAATATCATCTATCCTATCCAATCTCTATCGTCTCCTTTCCTCTATCCTATCTTCTATCGTCTCCTGTCATCTATCCTATCCAATCCCCTATCTTATCTTATATCGTCTCCTGTCCTCTATCCTATCCAATCCTCTATCCTATCCTCTATCCTATCCTATCCTCTATCCTATCCTATCCTCTATCCTATCCTATCCTCTATCCTATCCTATCCTCTATCCTATCCTATCCTCTATCCTATCCTATCCTCTATCCTATCCTATCTTCTATCCTATCCTATAATCTATCCTATCCTATCCTCTATCCTATCCTATCCTCTATCCTATCATATCCTCTATCCTAACCTACCCTCTATCCTATCCTATCCTCTATCCTATCCTATCCTCAACGCTATCCTATCCTCATTCCTATCCTATACTGCATTATATCCTATCCGCTATCCCATCATATCCTCTATCCTATAATATCCTCTATCCTATCCAATCCTCTATCCTATCCTCTATCCTATCCTCTATCCTACCCTATCCTCTATCCTATCCTATCCTCTATCCTATCCTATCCTCTATCCTATCCTATCCTCTATCCTATCCTATCCTCTATCCTATCCTATCCTCTATACTATCCTCTATCCTATCCTCTATCCTATCCTATCCTCTATCCTATCCTATCCTCTATCCTATCCTATCCTCTATCCTATCCTATCCTCTATCCTATCCTATCCTCTATCCTAACCTATCCTCTATCCTATCCTATCCTCTATCCTATCCTATCCTCAACGCTATCCTATCCTCATTACTATCCTATACTCCATTATATCCTATCAGCTATCGTATCATATCCTCTATCCTATAATATCCTCTATCCTATCCTCTATCCTATCCTATCCTCTATCCTCTCCTATCCTTTATACTAACCAATCCTCTATCCTATCCTCTATCCTATCCTATCCTCTATCCTATCCTATCCTCTATCCTATCCTATCCTCTATCCTATCCTATCCTCTATCCTATCCTATCCTCTATCCTATCCTATCCTCTATCCTATCCTATCCTCTATCCTATCCTATGCTCTATCCTATCCTATCCTCTATCCTATCCTATCCTCTATCCTATCCTATCCTCTATCCTATCCTATCCTCTATCCTATCCTATCCTCTATCCTATCCTATCCTATCCTCTATCCTATCCTATCCTCTATCCTATCCTATCCTCTATCCTATCCTATCCTCTTTCCTATTATATCATCTATCCTATCCAATCTCTATCGTCTCCTTTCCTCCATCCTATCCAATCCCCTATCTTATCTTCTATCGTCTCCTGTCCTCTATCCTATACAATCCCCTATCCTATAATCTATCCTATCCTATCCTCTATCCTATCCTACCATCAATCCTATCCTATCCTATGCTCTATCCTATTCTATACTCTATCCTATCCCATCCTCTATCCTATCCTATCCTCTATCCTATCCTATCCTCTATCCTATCCTATCCTCTATCCTAACCTATCCTCTATCCTATCCTATCCTCTATCCTATCCTATCCTGTATCCTATCCTATCCTCTATCCTATCCTATCCTCTATCCTGTCCTATCCTCTATAATATCGTATACTCTATCATATCCTATCCTCTTTCCTATAATATCATCTATCCTATCCAATCTCTATCGTCTCCTTTCCTCTATCCTATCCAATCCCCTATCCTATCTTCTATCGTCTCCTGTCATCTATCCTATCCAATCCCCTATCTTATCTTATATCGTCTCCTGTCCTCTATCCTATCCAATCCTCTATCCTATCCTCTATCCTATCCTATCCTCTATCCTATCCTATCCTCTATCCTATCCTATCCTCTATCCTATCCTATCCTCTATCCTATCCTATCCTCTATCCTATCCTATCCTCTATCCTATCCTATCCTCTATCCTATCCTATCCTCTATCCTATCCTATCCTCTATCCTATCCTATCCTCTATCCTATCCGATCCTCTATCCTATCCTATCCTCTATCCTATCCTATCCTATCCTCTATCGTATCCTATCCTCTATCCTATCCTATCCTCTATCCTATCCTATCCTATCCTCTATCCTATCCTATCCTCTATCCTATCCTATCCTCTATCCTATCCTATCCTCTATCCTATCCTATCGTATCCTCTATCCTATCCTATCCTCTATCCTATCCTATCCTCTATCCTATCCTATCCTCTATGCTATCCTATCCTCTATCCTATCCTATACTCTATCCTAACCTATCCTCTATCCTATCCTATTCTCTATCCTATCCTATCCTCTATAATATCGTATCCTCTATCATATCCTATCCTCTTGCCTATGATATCATCTACCCTATCGTATCCTCTATCCTATCCAATCTCCTACCCTATCCTCTATCCTATCCTATTATCTATCGTCTGCTCTATCCTATTCTATCCACTATCCTATCCCATCCTCAATGCTATCCTATTCTCTATCCTCACCTATCCTTTATACTATCCAATCCTCTATCCTAACCTATCCTCTATCCTATCCTATCCTCTTTCCTATCCTATCCTCTATCCTATCCTATCCTCTATCCCAACCTACCCTCTATCCTATCCTATCCTCTATCCTATCCTATCCTCAACGATATCCTATCCTCATTCCTATCCTATACTCCATTATATCCTATCCGCTATCCTATCATATCCTCTATCCTATAATATCCTCTATCCTATCCAATCCTCTATCCTATCCTCTATCCCATCCTCTATCCTATCCTCTATCCTATCCTATCCTCTATCCTATCCTATCCTCTATCCTATCCTATCCTCTATCCTATCCTATCCTCTATCCTAACCTATCCTCTATCCTATCCTATCCTCTATCCTATCCTATCCTCAACGCTATCCTATCCTCATTACTATCCTATACTCCATTATATCCTATCCGCTATCGTATCATATCCTCTATCCTATAATATCCTCTATCCTATCCAATCCTCTATCCTATCCTCTATCATATCCTCTATCCTATCCTATCCTCTATCCTATCCTCTATCCTATCCTATCCTCTATCCTCTCCTATCCTTTATACTAACCAATCCTCTATCCTATCCTCTATCCTATCCTATCCTCTATCCTATCCTATCCTCTATCCTATCCTATCCTCTATCCTATCCTATCCTCTATCCTATCCTATCCTCTATCCTATCCTATCCTCTATCCTATCCTATCCTCTATCCTATCCTATCCTCTATCCTATCCTATCCTCTATCCTATCCTATCCTCTATCCTATCCTATCGTCTATCCTATCCTATCCTCTATCCTATCCTATCCTCTATCCTATCCTATCCTCTATCCTATCCTATCCTCTATCCTATCCTATCCTCTATCCTATCCTATCCTCTATCCTATCCTATCCTCTATCCTATCCTATCCTCTATCCTATCCTATCCTCTATCCTATCCTATCCTCTATCCTATCCCATCCTATCCTCTATCCTATCCTATTATGTATCCTAACCTATCCTCTATCCTATCCTATCCTCTATCCTATCCTATCCTCTATCCTATCCTATCCTCTATCCTATCCTATCCTCTATCCTATCCTATCCTCTATCCTATCCTATCCTCTATCCTATCCTATCCTCTATCCTATCCTATCCTCTATCCTATCCTATCCTCTATCCTATCCTCTCCTCTATCCTATCCTATCCTCCATCGTCTCCTATCCTCTATCCTATCCAATCCCCTATCCTATCCTCTATCCTATCCTATCCTCTATCCTATCCAATCCCCTATCTTATCTTATATCGTCTCCTGTCCTCTATCCTATCCAATCCTCTATCCTATCCTCTATCCTATCCTATCCTCTATCCTATCCTATCCTCTATCCTATCCTATCCTCTATCCTATCCTATCCTCTATCCTATCCTATCCTCTATCCTATCCTATCCTCTATCCTATCCTATCCTCTATCCTTTCCTATCTTCTATCCTATCCTATAATCTATCCTATCCTATCCTCTATCCTATCCTATCCTCTATCCTATCCTATCCTCTATCCTATCCTATCCTCTATCCTATGCTATCCTCTATCCTATCCTATCCTCTATCCTATCCTATCCTCTATCCTATCCTATCCTCTATCCTATCCTATCCTATCCTCTATCCTATCCTATCCTCTATCCTATCCTATCCTCTATCCTATCCTATCCTATCCTCTATCCTAACCTATCCTCTATCTTATCCTATCCTCTAACCTATCCTATCCTGAACCCTATCCTATCCTCATTCCTATCCTATACTCCATTATATCCTATCCGCTATCCTATCATATCCTCTATCCTATCCTATCCTCTATAATATCCTATCCTCTATCCTATCCTATCCTCTATCGTCTCCTATCCTCTATCCTATACTATCCGCTATCCTATCCTATCCTCTATCCTATCCTATACTCTATCCTAACCTATCCTCTATCCTATCCTATTCTCTATCCTATCCTATCCTCTATAATAACGTATCCTCTATCATATCCTATCCTCTTGCCTATAATATCATCTACCCTATCCTATCCTCTATCCTATCCAATCTCCTACCCTATCCTCTATCCTATCCTATCCTCTATCGTCTGCTCTATCCTATCCTATCCACTATCCTATCCTATCCTCAATGCTATCCTATTCTCTATCCTCACCTATCCTTTATACTATCCAATCCTCTATCCTATCCTATCCTCTATCCTATCCTATCCTCCATCGTCTCCTATCCTCTATCCTATCCAATCCCCTATCCTATCCTCTATCGTCTGTTCTATCCTATCCTATCCACTATCCTATCCTATCCTCAATGCTATCCTATTCTCTATCCTCACCTATCCTTTATACTATCCTACCCTCTATCCTATCCTATCCTCTATCCTGTCCTATCCTCTATCCTATCCTATCCTCAATCCTATCCTATCCTCTATCCTCTCCTATCCTTTATACTAACCAATCCTCTATCCTATCCTTTATCCTATCCTATCCTATCCTCTATCCTATCCTATCCTCTATCCTTTCCTATCCTCTATCCTATCCTATCCTCTATCCTATCCTATCCTCTATCCTATCCTATCCTATCTTCTATCCTATCCTATCCTCTATCCTATCCTATCCTCTATCCTATCCTATCCTCTATCCTATCCTATCCTCTATCCTATCCTATCCTCTATCCTATCCTATCCTCTATCCTATCCTATCCTCTATCCTATCCTATCCTCTATCCTATCCTATCATCTATCCTATCCTATCCTCTATCCTATCCTATCCTCTATCCTATCCTATCGTCTATTTTTTTTTTTTTTTTTTTTTTCGAGGAGGTAATCTCGTTACGGATACCCGAACCCCCCCGGGGGGGGATGGTCCGGGTTATGTGGGACTCCTCGGCTGGTTGGTGCAACGCCGAGTATACCCACTAACTTCTCCCCGTCCGTCCCTAGACTCCTGGGGGCACCCGTGCTCTGCGCGCGCATGTCAATCCGGTGATCCTATCGTCTATCCTATCCTATCCTCTATTCTATCCTATCCTCTATCCTATCCTATCCTCTATCCTATCCTATCCTCTATCCTATCCTATCCTCTATCCTATCCTATCCTCTATCCTATCCTATCCTCTATCCTATCCTATCCTCTATCCTATCCTATCCTCTATCCTATCCTATCCTCTATCCTATCCCATCCTACCCTCTATCCTATCCTATTTTCTATCCTAACCTATCCTCTATCCTATCCTATCCTCTATCCTATCCTATCCTATCCTATCCTCTATCCTATCCTATCCTCTATCCTATCCTATCCTCTATCCTATCCTATCCTCTATCCTATCCTATCCTCTATCCTATCCTATCCTCTATCCTATCCTATCCTCTATCCTATCCTATCCTCTATCCTATCCTATCCTCTATCCTATCCTATCCTCTATCCTATCCTATCCTCTATCCTATCCTATCCTCTATCCTATCCTATCCTCTATCCTATCCTATCCTCTATCCTATCCTATCCTCTATCCTATCCTATCCTCTATCCTATCCTATCATCTATCCTATCCTATCCTCTATCCTATCCTATCCTCTATCCTATCCTATCGTCTATTTTTTTTTTTTTTTTTTTTTTCGAGGAGGTAATCTCGTTACGGATACCCGAACCCCCCCGGGGGGGGATGGTCCGGGTTATGTGGGACTCCTCGGCTGGTTGGTGCAACGCCGAGTATACCCACTAACTTCTCCCCGTCCGTCCCTAGACTCCTGGGGGCACCCGTGCTCTGCGCGCGCATGTCAATCCGGTGATCCTATCGTCTATCCTATCCTATCCTCTATTCTATCCTATCCTCTATCCTATCCTATCCTCTATCCTATCCTATCCTCTATCCTATCCTATCCTCTATCCTATCCTATCCTCTATCCTATCCTATCCTCTATCCTATCCTATCCTCTATCCTATCCTATCCTCTATCCTATCCTATCCTCTATCCTATCCCATCCTACCCTCTATCCTATCCTATTTTCTATCCTAACCTATCCTCTATCCTATCCTATCCTCTATCCTATCCTATCCTATCCTATCCTCTATCCTATCCTATCCTCTATCCTATCCTATCCTCTATCCTATCCTATCCTCTATCCTATCCTATCCTCTATCCTATCCTATCCTCTATCCTATCCTATCCTCTATCCTATCCTATCCTCTATCCTATCCTATCCTCTATCCTATCCTATCCTCTATCCTATCCTATCCTCTATCCTATCCTATCCTCTATCCTATCCTATCCTCTATCCTATCCTATCCTCTATCCTATCCTATCCTCTATCCTATCCTATCCTCTATCCTATCCTATCCTCTATCCTATCCTATCCTCTATCCTATCCTATCCTATCCTCCATCCTATCCTATCCTCTATCCTGTCCTATCCTCTATCCTATCCTATCCTCTATCCTATCCTATCCTCTATCCTATCCTATCCTCTATCCTATCCTATCCTCTATCCTATCCTATCCACTATCCTATCCTATCCTCTATCCTATCCTATCCTCTATCCTATCCTATCCTCTATCCTATCCTATCCTATCCTCTATCCTAACCTATCCTCTATCTTATCCAATCGTCTATCCTATCCAATCCCCTATCCTATCCTCGATCCTATCCTATCCTCTATCGTCTGCTCTATCCTATCCTATCCACTATCCTATCCTATCCTCAATGCTATCCTATTCTCTATCCTCACCTATCCTTTATACTATCCAATCCTCTATCCTATCCTATCCTCTATCCTATCCTATCCTCCATCGTCTCCTATCCTCTATCCTATCCAATCCCCTATCCTATCCTCTATCCTATCCTATCCTCTATCCTATCCTATCCTCTATCCTATCCTATCCTCTATCCTATCCTATCCTCTATCCTGTCCTATCCTCTATCCTATCCTATCCTCTATCCTATCCTATCCTCCATCCTATCCTATCCTCTATCCTATCCTATCCTCTATCCTGTCCTATCCTCTATAATATCGTATCCTCTATCATATCCTATCCTCTTTCCTATTATATCATCTATCCTATCCAATCTCTATCGTCTCCTTTCCTCCATCCTATCCAATCCCCTATCTTATCTTCTATCGTCTCCTGTCCTCTATCCTATACAATCCCCTATCCTATAATCTATCCTATCCTATCCTCTATCCTATCCTACCATCAATCCTATCCTATCCTATGCTCTATCCTATTCTATACTCTATCCTATCCCATCCTCTATCCTATCCTATCCTCTATCCTATCCTATCCTCTATCCTATCCTATCCTCTATCCTAACCTATCCTCTATCCTATCCTATCCTCTATCCTATCCTATCCTGTATCCTATCCTATCCTCTATCCTATCCTATCCTCTATCCTGTCCTATCCTCTATAATATCGTATACTCTATCATATCCTATCCTCTTTCCTATAATATCATCTATCCTATCCAATCTCTATCGTCTCCTTTCCTCTATCCTATCCAATCCCCTATCCTATCTTCTATCGTCTCCTGTCATCTATCCTATCCAATCCCCTATCCTATCCTCTATCCTATCCTATCCTCTATCCTACCCTCAATCCTATCCTATCCTATGCTCTATCCTATCCTATCCTCTATCCTATCCTATCCTCTATCGTATCCTATCCTCTATCCTATCCTATCCTCTATCCTATCCTATCCTCTATCCTATCCTATCCTCTATCCTATCCTATCCTCTATCCTATCCTATCCTCTATCCTATCCTATCCACTATCCTATCCTATCCTCTATCCTATCCTATCCTCTATCCTATCCTATCCTCTATCCTATCCTATCCTCTATCCTATCCTATCCTCTATCCTATCCTATCCTCTATCCTATCCTATCCTCTATCCTATCCTATCCTATCCTCTATCCTATCCTCTCCTCTATCCTATCCTATCCTCCATCGTCTCCTATCCTCTATCCTATCCAATCCCCTATCATATCCTCTATCCTATCCTATCCTCTATCCTATCCAATCCCCTATCTTATCTTATATCGTCTCCTGTCCTCTATCCTATCCAATCCTCTATCCTATCCTCTATCCTATCCTATCCTCTATCCTATCCTATCCTCTATCCTATCCTATCCTCTCTCCTATCCTATCCTCTATCCTATCCTATCCTCTATCCTATCCTATCCTCTATCCTATCCTATCCTCTATCCTATCCTATCCTCTATCCTATCCTATCCTCTATCCTATCCTATCCTCTATCCCAACCTATCCTCTATCCTATCCTATCCTCTATCCTATCCTATCCTCAACGCTATCCTATCCTCATTACTATCGTATACTCCATTATATCCTATCCGCTATCGTATCATATCCTCTATCCTATAATATCCTCTATCCTATCCAATCGTCTATCCTATCCTCTATCATATCCTCTATCCTATCCTATCCTCTATCCTATCCTATCCTTTATCCTATCCTATCCTCTATCCTATCCTATCCTCCATCCTATCCTATCCTCTATCCTATTTTATCCTCTATCCTGTCCTATCCTCTATAATATCGTATCCTCTATCATATCCTATCCTCTTTCCTATTATATCATATATCCTATCCAATCTCTATCGTCTCCTTTCCTCCATCCTATCCAATCCCCTATCTTATCTTCTATCGTCTCCTGTCCTCTATCCTATACAATCCCCTATCCTATAATCTATCCTATCCTATCCTCTATCCCATCCTACCATCAATCCTATCCTATCCTATGCTCTATCCTATTCTATACTCTATCCTATCCCATCCTCTATCCTATCCTATCCTCTATCCTATCCTATCCTCTATCCTATCCTATCCTCTATCCTAACCTATCCTCTATCCTATCCTATCCTCTATCCTATCCTATCCTGTATCCTATCCTATCCTCTATCCTATCCTATCCTCTATCCTGTCCTATCCTCTATAATATCGTATACTCTATCATATCCTATCCTCTTTCCTATAATATCATCTATCCTATCCAATCTCTATCGTCTCCTTTCCTCTATCCTATCCAATCCCCTATCCTATCTTCTATCGTCTCCTGTCATCTATCCTATCCAATCCCCTATCCTATCCTCTATCCCATCCTATCCTCTATCCTACCCTCAATCCTATCCTATCCTAATCTCTATCCTATCCTATCCTCTATCCTATCCTATCCTCTATCGTATCCTATCCTCTATCCTATCCTATCCTCTATCCTATCCTATCCTCTATCCTATCCTATCCTCTATCCTATCCTATCCTCTATCCTATCCTATCCTCTATCCTATCCTATCCTCTACCCTATCGTATCCTCTATCCTATCCAATCTCCTACCCTATCCTCTATCCTATCCTATCCTCTATCGTCTGCTCTATCCTATCCTATCCACTATCCTATCCTATCCTAAATGCTATCCTATTCTCTATCCTCACCTATCCTTTATACTATCCAATCCTCTATCCTAACCTATCCTCTATCCTATCCTATCCTCTTTCCTATCCTATCCTCTATCCTATCCTATCCTCTATCCTAACCTACCCTCTATCCTATCCTATCCTCTATCTTATCCTATCCTCAACGCTATCCTATCCTCATTCCTATCCTATACTCCATTATATCCTATCCGCTATCCTATCATATCCTCTATCCTATAATATCCTCTATCCTATCCAATCCTCTATCCTATCCTCTATCCTATCCTCTATCCTATCCTCTATCCTATCCTCTATCGTATCCTCTATCCTATCCTATCCTCTATCCTATCCTCTATCCTATCCTCTATCCTATCCTATCCTCTATCCTATCCTATCCTCTATCCTATCCTATCCTCTATCCTATCCTATCCTCTATCCTATCCTATCCTCTATCCTAACCTATCCTCTATCCTATCCTATTCTCTATCCTATCCTATCCTCAACGCTATCCTATCCTCATTCCTATCCTATACTCCATTATATCCTATCCGCTATTCTATCATATCCTCTATCCTATAATATCCTCTATCCTATCCAATCCTCTATCCTATCCTCTATCCTATCCTCTATCCTATCCTCTATCCTATCCTCTATCCTATCCTATCCTCTATCCTATCCTATCCTCTATCCTATCCTATCCTCTATCCTATCCTATCCTCTATCCTATCCTATCCTCTATCCTAACCTGTCCTCTATCCTATCCTATCCTCTATCCTATCATATCCTCAACGCTATCCTATCCTCATTACTATCCTATACTCCATTATATCCTATCCTCATTACTATCCTATACTCCATTATATCCTATCCGCTATCGTATCATATCCTCTATCCTATAATATCCTCTATCCTATCCAAACCTCTATCCTATCCTCTATCATATCCTCTATCCTATCCTCTATCCTATCCTCTATCCTATCCTATCCTCTATCCTCTCCTATCCTTTATACTAACCAATCCTCTATCCTATCCTCTATCCTATCCTTTCCTCTATCCTATCCTATCCTCTATCCTATCCTATCCTCTATCCTATCCTATCCTCTATCCTCTCCTATCCTCTATCCTATCCTATCCTCTATCCTATCCTATCCTATCCTCTATCCTAACCTATCCTCTATCTTATCCTATCCTCTATCCTATGCTATCCTGAACCTATCCTATCCTCTATCGTCTCCTATCCTCTATCCTATCCTATCCTCTATCCTATCCTATCCTCTATCCTATCCTATCCTCTATCCTATACTAACCGCTATCCTATCCTTTCCTCTATCCTATCCTATCCTCTATCCTATCCTATCCTCTATCCTATCCTATCCTCTATCCTCTCCTATCCTCTATCCTATCCTATCCTCTATCCTATCCTATCCTATCCTCTATCCTAACCTATCCTCTATCTTATCCTATCCTCTATCCTATCCTATCCTGAACCCTATCCTATCCTCATTCCTATCCTATACTCCATTATATCCTATCCGCTATCCTATCATATCCTCTATCCTATCCTCTATCCTATCCTTTATCCTATCCTATCCTCTATCCTATCCTATCCTCTATCCTATCCTATCCTCTATCGTCTCCTATCCTCTATCCTATCCTATCCTCTATCCTATCCTATCCTCTATCCTATCCTATCCTCTATCCTATACTATCCGCTATCCTATCCTATCCTCTATCCTATCCTATACTCTATCCTAACCTATCCTCTATCCTATCCTATTCTCTATCCTATCCTATCCTGAACCCTATCCTATCCTCATTCCTAACCTATACTCCATTATATCCTATCCGCTATCCTATCATATCCTCTATCCTATCCAATCCTCTATCCTATCCTGTCCTCTATCCTATCCTATCCTCTATCCTATTCTATCCTCTATCCTATCCTATCCTCTATCCTATAATATCCTCTATCCTATCCAATCCTCTGTCCTATCCTATATCCTATCCTCTATCCTATCCTCTATCCTATCCTCTATCCTATCCTCTATCCTATCCTCTATCCTATCCTATCCTCTATCGTATCCTATCCTCTATCCTATCCTATCCTCTATCCTATCCTATCCTCTATCCTCTCCTATCCTCTATCCTATCCTATCCTATCCTCTATCCTAACCTATCCTCTATCTTATCCAATCGTCTATCCTATCCTATCCTCTATCCTATCCTATCCTCCATCGTCTCCTATCCTCTATCCTATCCAATCCCCTATCCTATCCTCGATCCTATCCTATCCTCTATCGTCTGCTCTATCCTATCCTATCCACTATCCTATCCTATCCTCAATGCTATCCTATTCTCTATCCTCACCTATCCTTTATACTATCCAATCCTCTATCCTATCCTATCCTCTATCCTATCCTATCCTCCATCGTCTCCTATCCTCTATCCTATCCAATCCCCTATCCTATCCTCTATCCTATCCTATCCTCTATCCTATCCAATCCCCTATCTTATCTTATATCGTCTCCTGTCCTCTATCCTATCCAATCCTCTATCCTATCCTCTATCCTATCCTATCCTATCTTCTATCCTATCCTCTATCCTATCCTATCCTCTATCCTATCCTATCCTCTATTCTATCCTATCCTCTATCCTATCCTATCCTCTATCCTATCCTATCCTATCCTCTATCCTATCCTATCCTCTATCCTATCCTATCCTATCCTATCCTCTATCCTATCCTATCCTCTATCCTATCCTATCCTCTATCCTATCCTATCCTCTATGCTATCCTATCCTCTATCCTATCATATCCTCTATCCTATCCTATCCTCTATCCTATCCTATCCTCTATGCTATCCTATCCTCTATCCTATCCTATACACTATCCTAACCTATCCTCTATCCTATCCTATTCTCTATCCTATCCTATCCTCTATAATATCGTATCCTCTATCATATCCTATCCTCTTGCCTATGATACCATCTACCCTATCGTATCCTCTATCCTATCCAATCTCCTACCCTATCCTCTATCCTATCCTATCATCTATCGTCTGCTCTATCCTATCCTATCCACTATCCTATCCTATCCTCAATGCTATCCTATTCTCTATCCTCACCTATCCTTTATACTATCCAATCCTCTATCCTAACCTATCCTCTATCCTATCCTATCCTCTTTCCTATCCTATCCTCTATCCTATCCTATCCTCTATCCTAACCTACCCTCTATCCTACCCTATCCTCTATCATATCCTATCCTCAACGCTATCCTATCCTCATTCCTATCCTATACTCCATTATATCCTATCCGCTATCCTATCATATCCTCTATCCTATCCAATCCTCTATCCTATCCTCTATCCTATCCTCTATCCTATCCTCTATCCTATCCTCTATCCTATCCTCTATCCTATCCTATCCTCTATCCTATCCAATCCTCTATCCTATCCTCTATCCTATCCTCTATCCTATCCTCTATCCTATCCTATCCTCTATCCTATCCTACACTCTATCCTATCCTATCCTCTATCCTATCCTATCCTCTATCCTATCCTCTCCTCTATCCTATCCTATCCTCCATCGTCTCCTATCCTCTATCCTATCCAATCCCCTATCCTATCCTCTATCCTATCCTATTCTCTATCCTATCCAATCCCCTATCTTATCTTATATCGTCTCCTGTCCTCTATCCTATCCAATCCTCTATCCTATCCTCTATCCTATCCTATCCTCTATCCTATCCTATCCTCTATCCTATCCTATCCTCTATCCTATCCTATCCTCTATCCTATCCTATCCTCTATCCTATCCTATCTTCTATCCTATCCTATAATCTATCCTATCCTATCCTCTATCCTATCCTATCCTCTATCCTAGCCTATCCTCTATCCTATCCTATCCTCTATCCTATGCTATCCTCTATCCTATCCTATCCTCTATCCTATCCTATCCTCTATCCTATCCTATCCTCTATCCTATCCTATCCTATCCTCTATCCTATCCTATCCTCTATCCTATCCTATCCTCTATCCTATCCTATCCTATCCTCTATCCTAACCTATCCTCTATCTTATCCTATCCTCTAACCTATCCTATCCTGAACCCTATCCTATCCTCATTCCTATCCTATACTCCATTATATCCTATCCGCTATCCTATCATATCCTCTATCCTATCCTCTATCCTATCCTCTATCCTATCCTATCCTCTATAATATCCTATCCTCTATCCTATCCTATCCTCTATCGTCTCCTATCCTCTATCCTATACTATCCGCTATCCTATCCTATCCTCTATCCTATCCTATACTCTATCCTAACCTATCCTCTATCCTATCCTATTCTCTATCCTATCCTATCCTCTATAATAACGTATCCTCTATCATATCCTATCCTCTTGCCTATAATATCATCTACCCTATCCTATCCTCTATCCTATCCAATCTCCTACCCTATCCTCTATCCTATCCTATCCTCTATCGTCTGCTCTATCCTATCCTATCCACTATCCTATCCTATCCTCAATGCTATCCTATTCTCTATCCTCACCTATCCTTTATACTATCCAATCCTCTATCCTATCCTATCCTCTATCCTATCCTATCCTCCATCGTCTCCTATCCTCTATCCTATCCAATCCCCTATCCTATCCTCTATCGTCTGTTCTATCCTATCCTATCCACTATCCTATCCTATCCTCAATGCTATCCTATTCTCTATCCTCACCTATCCTTTATACTATCCTACCCTCTATCCTATCCTATCCTCTATCCTACCCTCAATCCTATCCTATCCTATGCTCTATCCTGTCCTATCCTCTATCCTATCCTATCCTCAATCCTATCCTATCCTCTATCCTCTCCTATCCTTTATACTAACCAATCCTCTATCCTATCCTTTATCCTATCCTATCCTATCCTCTATCCTATCCTATCCTCTATCCTTTCCTATCCTCTATCCTATCCTATCCTCTATCCTATCCTATCCTCTATCCTATCCTATCCTATCTTCTATCCTATCCTATCCTCTATCCTATCCTATCCTCTATCCTATCCTATCCTCTATCCTATCCTATCCTCTATCCTATCCTATCCTCTATCCTATCCTATCCTCTATCCTATCCTATCCTCTATCCTATCCTATCCTCTATCCTATCCTATCCTCTATCCTATCCTATCATCTATCCTATCCTATCCTCTATCCTATCCTATCCTCTATCCTATCCTATCGTCTATTTTTTTTTTTTTTTTTTTTTTCGAGGAGGTAATCTCGTTACGGATACCCGAACCCCCCCGGGGGGGGATGGTCCGGGTTATGTGGGACTCCTCGGCTGGTTGGTTCAACGCCGAGTATACCCACTAACTTCTCCCCGTCCGTCCCTAGACTCCTGGGGGCACCCGTGCTCTGCGCGCGCATGTCAATCCGGTGATCCTATCGTCTATCCTATCCTATCCTCTATCCTATCCTATCCTCTATCCTATCCTATCCTCTATCCTATCCTATCCTCTATCCTATCCTATCCTCTATCCTATCCTATCCTCTATCCTATCCTATCCTCTATCCTATCCTATCCTCTATCCTATCCTATCCTCTATCCTATCCTATCCTCTATCCTATCCTATCCTCTATCCTATCCTATCCTCTATCCGATCCTATCCTCTATCCTATCCCATCCTACCCTCTATCCTATCCTATTCTCTATCCTAACCTATCCTCTATCCTATCCTATCCTCTATCCTATCCTATCCTATCCTATCCTCTATCCTATCCTATCCTCTATCCTATCCTATCCTCTATCCTATCCTATCCTCTATCCTATCCTATCCTCTATCCTATCCTATCCTCTATCCTATCCTATCCTCTATCCTATCCTATCCTCTATCCTATCCTATCCTCTATCCTATCCTATCCTCTATCCTATCCTATCCTCTATCCTATCCTATCCTCTATCCTATCCTATCCTCTATCCTATCCTATCCTCTATCCTATCCTATCCTCTATCCTATCCTATCCTCTATCCTATCCTATCCTCTATCCTATCCTATCCTATCCTCCATCCTATCCTATCCTCTATCCTGTCCTATCCTCTATCCTATCCTATCCTCTATCCTATCCTATCCTCTATCCTATCCTATCCTCTATCCTATCCTATCCTCTATCCTATCCTATCCACTATCCTATCCTATCCTCTATCCTATCCTATCCTCTATCCTATCCTATCCTCTATCCTATCCTATCCTATCCTCTATCCTAACCTATCCTCTATCTTATCCAATCGTCTATCCTATCCAATCCCCTATCCTATCCTCGATCCTATCCTATCCTCTATCGTCTGCTCTATCCTATCCTATCCACTATCCTATCCTATCCTCAATGCTATCCTATTCTCTATCCTCACCTATCCTTTATACTATCCAATCCTCTATCCTATCCTATCCTCTATCCTATCCTATCCTCCATCGTCTCCTATCCTCTATCCTATCCAATCCCCTATCCTATCCTCTATCCTATCCTATCCTCTATCCTATCCTATCCTCTATCCTATCCTATCCTCTATCCTATCCTATCCTCTATCCTGTCCTATCCTCTATCCTATCCTATCCTCTATCCTATCCTATCCTCCATCCTATCCTATCCTCTATCCTATCCTATCCTCTATCCTGTCCTATCCTCTATAATATCGTATCCTCTATCATATCCTATCCTCTTTCCTATTATATCATCTATCCTATCCAATCTCTATCGTCTCCTTTCCTCCATCCTATCCAATCCCCTATCTTATCTTCTATCGTCTCCTGTCCTCTATCCTATACAATCCCCTATCCTATAATCTATCCTATCCTATCCTCTATCCTATCCTACCATCAATCCTATCCTATCCTATGCTCTATCCTATTCTATACTCTATCCTATCCCATCCTCTATCCTATCCTATCCTCTATCCTATCCTATCCTCCATCCTATCCTATCCTCTATCCTATCCTATCCTCTATCCTGTCCTATCCTCTATAATATCGTATCCTCTATCATATCCTATCCTCTTTCCTATTATATCATCTATCCTATCCAATCTCTATCGTCTCCTTTCCTCCATCCTATCCAATACCCTATCTTATCTTCTATCGTCTCCTGTCCTCTATCCTATACAATCCCCTATCCTATAATCTATCCTATCCTATCCTCTATCCTATCCTACCATCAATCCTATCCTATCCTATGCTCTATCCTATTCTATACTCTATCCTATCCCATCCTCTATCCTATCCTATCCTCTATCCTATCCTATCCTCTATCCTATCCTATCCTCTATCCTAACCTATCCTCTATCCTATCCTATCCTCTATCCTATCCTATCCTGTATCCTATCCTATCCTCTATCCTATCCTATCCTCTATCCTGTCCTATCCTCTATAATATCGTATACTCTATCATATCCTATCCTCTTTCCTATAATATCATCTATCCTATCCAATCTCTATCGTCTCCTTTCCTCTATCCTATCCAATCCCCTATCCTATCTTCTATCGTCTCCTGTCATCTATCCTATCCAATCCCCTATCCTATCCTCTATCCTATCCTATCCTCTATCCTACCCTCAATCCTATCCTATCCTATGCTCTATCCTATCCTATCCTCTATCCTATCCTATCCTCTATCGTATCCTATCCTCTATCCTATCCTATCCTCTATCCTATCCTATCCTCTATCCTATCCTATCCTCTATCCTATCCTATCCTCTATCCTATCCTATCCTCTATCCTATCCTATCCACTATCCTATCCTATCCTCTATCCTATCCTATCCTCTATCCTATCCTATCCTCTATCCTATCCTATCCTCTATCCTATCCTATCCTCTATCCTATCCTATCCTCTATCCTATCCTATCGTATCCTCTATCCTATCCTCTCCTCTATCCTATCCTATCCTCCATCGTCTCCTATCCTCTATCCTATCCAATCCCCTATCATATCCTCTATCCTATCCTATCCTCTATCCTATCCAATCCCCTATCTTATCTTATATCGTCTCCTGTCCTCTATCCTATCCAATCCTCTATCCTATCCTCTATCCTATCCTATCCTCTATCCTATCCTATCCTCTATCCTATCCTATCCTCTCTCCTATCCTATCCTCTATCCTATCCTATCCTCTATCCTATCCTATCCTCTATCCTATCCTATCCTCTATCCTATCCTATCCTCTATCCTATCCTATCCTCTATCCTATCCTATCCTCTATCCCAACCTATCCTCTATCCTATCCTATCCTCTATCCTATCCTATCCTCAACGCTATCCTATCCTCATTACTATCGTATACTCCATTATATCCTATCCGCTATCGTATCATATCCTCTATCCTATAATATCCTCTATCCTATCCAATCGTCTATCCTATCCTCTATCATATCCTCTATCCTATCCTATCCTCTATCCTATCCTATCCTTTATCCTATCCTATCCTCTATCCTATCCTATCCTCCATCCTATCCTATCCTCTATCCTATCCTATCCTCTATCCTGTCCTATCCTCTATAATATCGTATCCTCTATCATATCCTATCCTCTTTCCTATTATATCATATATCCTATCCAATCTCTATCGTCTCCTTTCCTCCATCCTATCCAATCCCCTATCTTATCTTCTATCGTCTCCTGTCCTCTATCCTATACAATCCCCTATCCTATAATCTATCCTATCCTATCCTCTATCCCATCCTACCATCAATCCTATCCTATCCTATGCTCTATCCTATTCTATACTCTATCCTATCCCATCCTCTATCCTATCCTATCCTCTATCCTATCCTATCCTCTATCCTATCCTATCCTCTATCCTAACCTATCCTCTATCCTATCCTATCCTCTATCCTATCCTATCCTGTATCCTATCCTATCCTCTATCCTATCCTATCCTCTATCCTGTCCTATCCTCTATAATATCGTATACTCTATCATATCCTATCCTCTTTCCTATAATATCATCTATCCTATCCAATCTCTATCGTCTCCTTTCTTCTATCCTATCCAATCCCCTATCCTATCTTCTATCGTCTCCTGTCATCTATCCTATCCAATCCCCTATCCTATCCTCTATCCCATCCTATCCTCTATCCTACCCTCAATCCTATCCTATCCTAATCTCTATCCTATCCTATCCTCTATCCTATCCTATCCTCTATCGTATCCTATCCTCTATCCTATCCTATCCTCTATCCTATCCTATCCTCTATCCTATCCTATCCTCTATCCTATCCTATCCTCTATCCTATCCTATCCTCTATCCTATCCTATCCTCTACCCTATCGTATCCTCTATCCTATCCAATCTCCTACCCTATCCTCTATCCTATCCTATCCTCTATCGTCTGCTCTATCCTATCCTATCCACTATCCTATCCTATCCTCAATGCTATCCTATTCTCTATCCTCACCTATCCTTTATACTATCCAATCCTCTATCCTAACCTATCCTCTATCCTATCCTATCCTCTTTCCTATCCTATCCTCTATCCTATCCTATCCTCTATCCTAACCTACCCTCTATCCTATCCTATCCTCTATCTTATCCTATCCTCAACGCTATCCTATCCTCACTCCTATCCTATACTCCATTATATCCTATCCGCTATCCTATCATATCCTCTATCCTATAATATCCTCTATCCTATCCAATCCTCTATCCTATCCTCTATCCTATCCTCTATCCTATCCTCTATCGTATCCTCTATCCTATCCTATCCTCTATCCTATCCTCTATCCTATCCTCTATCCTATCCTATCCTCTATCCTATCCTATCCTCTATCCTATCCTATCCTCTATCCTATCCTATCCTCTATCCTATCCTATCCTCTATCCTAACCTATCCTCTATCCTATCCTATTCTCTATCCTATCCTATCCTCAACGCTATCCTATCCTCATTCCTATCCTATACTCCATTATATCCTATCCGCTATTCTATCATATCCTCTATCCTATAATATCCTCTATCCTATCCAATCCTCTATCCTATCCTCTATCCTATCCTCTATCCTATCCTCTATCCTATCCTCTATCCTATCCTATCCTCTATCCTATCCTATCCTCTATCCTATCCTATCCTCTATCCTATCCTATCCTCTATCCTATCCTATCCTCTATCCTAACCTGTCCTCTATCCTATCCTATCCTCTATCCTATCATATCCTCAACGCTATCCTATCCTCATTACTATCCTATACTCCATTATATCCTATCCTCATTACTATCCTATACTCCATTATATCCTATCCGCTATCGTATCATATCCTCTATCCTATAATATCCTCTATCCTATCCAAACCTCTATCCTATCCTCTATCATATCCTCTATCCTATCCTCTATCCTATCCTCTATCCTATCCTATCCTCTATCCTCTCCTATCCTTTATACTAACCAATCCTCTATCCTATCCTCTATCCTATCCTTTCCTCTATCCTATCCTATCCTCTATCCTATCCTATCCTCTATCCTATCCTATCCTCTATCCTCTCCTATCCTCTATCCTATCCTATCCTCTATCCTATCCTATCCTATCCTCTATCCTAACCTATCCTCTATCTTATCCTATCCTCTATCCTATCCTATCCTGAACCTATCCTATCCTCTATCGTCTCCTATCCTCTATCCTATCCTATCCTCTATCCTATCCTATCCTCTATCCTATCCTATCCTCTATCCTATACTAACCGCTATCCTATCCTTTCCTCTATCCTATCCTATCCTCTATCCTATCCTATCCTCTATCCTATCCTATCCTCTATCCTCTCCTATCCTCTATCCTATCCTATCCTCTATCCTATCCTATCCTATCCTCTATCCTAACCTATCCTCTATCTTATCCTATCCTCTATCCTATCCTATCCTGAACCCTATCCTATCCTCATTCCTATCCTATACTCCATTATATCCTATCCGCTATCCTATCATATCCTCTATCCTATCCTCTATCCTATCCTCTATCCTATCCTATCCTCTATCCTACCCTATCCTCTATCCTATCCTATCCTCTATCGTCTCCTATCCTCTATCCTATCCTATCCTCTATCCTATCCTATCCTCTATCCTATCCTATCCTCTATCCTATACTATCCGCTATCCTATCCTATCCTCTATCCTATCCTATACTCTATCCTAACCTATCCTCTATCCTATCCTATTCTCTATCCTATCCTATCCTGAACCCTATCCTATCCTCATTCCTAACCTATACTCCATTATATCCTATCCGCTATCCTATCATATCCTCTATCCTATCCAATCCTCTATCCTATCCTGTCCTCTATCCTATCCTATCCTCTATCCTATTCTATCCTCTATCCTATCCTATCCTCTATCCTATAATATCCTCTATCCTATCCAATCCTCTATCCTATCCTATATCCTATCCTCTATCCTATCCTCTATCCTATCCTCTATCCTATCCTCTATCCTATCCTCTATCCTATCCTATCCTCTATCGTATCCTATCCTCTATCCTATCCTATCCTCTATCCTATCCTATCCTCTATCCTCTCCTATCCTCTATCCTATCCTATCCTATCCTCTATCCTAACCTATCCTCTATCTTATCCAATCGTCTATCCTATCCTATCCTCTATCCTATCCTATCCTCCATCGTCTCCTATCCTCTATCCTATCCAATCCCCTATCCTATCCTCGATCCTATCCTATCCTCTATCGTCTGCTCTATCCTATCCTATCCACTATCCTATCCTATCCTCAATGCTATCCTATTCTCTATCCTCACCTATCCTTTATACTATCCAATCCTCTATCCTATCCTATCCTCTATCCTATCCTATCCTCCATCGTCTCCTATCCTCTATCCTATCCAATCCCCTATCCTATCCTCTATCCTATCCTATCCTCTATCCTATCCAATCCCCTATCTTATCTTATATCGTCTCCTGTCCTCTATCCTATCCAATCCTCTATCCTATCCTCTATCCTATCCTATCCTATCTTCTATCCTATCCTCTATCCTATCCTATCCTCTATCCTATCCTATCCTCTATTCTATCCTATCCTCTATCCTATCCTATCCTCTATCCTATCCTATCCTATCCTCTATCCTATCCTATCCTCTATCCTATCCTATCCTATCCTATCCTCTATCCTATCCTATCCTCTATCCTATCCTATCCTCTATCCTATCCTATCCTCTATGCTATCCTATCCTCTATCCTATCATATCCTCTATCCTATCCTATCCTCTATCCTATCCTATCCTCTATGCTATCCTATCCTCTATCCTATCCTATACACTATCCTAACCTATCCTCTATCCTATCCTATTCTCTATCCTATCCTATCCTCTATAATATCGTATCCTCTATCATATCCTATCCTCTTGCCTATGATACCATCTACCCTATCGTATCCTCTATCCTATCCAATCTCCTACCCTATCCTCTATCCTATCCTATCATCTATCGTCTGCTCTATCCTATCCTATCCACTATCCTATCCTATCCTCAATGCTATCCTATTCTCTATCCTCACCTATCCTTTATACTATCCAATCCTCTATCCTAACCTATCCTCTATCCTATCCTATCCTCTTTCCTATCCTATCCTCTATCCTATCCTATCCTCTATCCTAACCTACCCTCTATCCTACCCTATCCTCTATCATATCCTATCCTCAACGCTATCCTATCCTCATTCCTATCCTATACTCCATTATATCCTATCCGCTATCCTATCATATCCTCTATCCTATCCAATCCTCTATCCTATCCTCTATCCTATCCTCTATCCTATCCTCTATCCTATCCTCTATCCTATCCTCTATCCTATCCTATCCTCTATCCTATCCAATCCTCTATCCTATCCTATCCTCTATCCTAACCTGTCCTCTATCCTATCCTATCCTCTATCCTATCATATCCTCAACGCTATCCTATCCTCATTACTATCCTATACTCCATTATATCCTATCCGCTATCCTATCATATCCTCTATCCTATCCTCTATCCTATCCTATCCTCTATCCTATCCTATCCTCTATCCTATCCTATCCTCTATCGTCACCTATCCTCTATCCTATCCTATCCTCTATCCTATCCTATCCTCTATCCTATCCTATCCTCTATCCTATACTATCCGCTATCCTATCCTATCCTCTATCCTATCCTATACTCTATCCTAACCTATCCTCTATCCTATCCTATTCTCTATCCTATCCTATCCTGAACCCTATCCTATCCTCATTCCTAACCTATACTCCATTATATCCTATCCGCTATCCTATCATATCCTCTATCCTATCCAATCCTCTATCCTATCCTGTCCTCTATCCTATCCTATCCTCTATCCTATTCTATCCTCTATCCTACCCTATCCTCTATCCTATCCTATCCTCTATCCTATCCTATCCTATCCTATCCTCTATCCTCTATCCTATCCTATCCACTATCCTATCCTATCCTCTATCCTATCCTATCCTATCCTCTATCCTATCCTATCCTCTATCCTATCCTATCCTCTATCCTATCCTATCCTCTATCCTATCCTATCCTCTATCCTATCCTATCCTCTATCCTATCCTATCCTCTATCCTATCCTATCCTCCATCCTATCCTATCCTCTATCCTATCCTATCCTCTATCCTATCCTATCCTCTATCCTATCCTATCCTCTATCTGATCCTATCCTCTAGCCTATCCTATCCTCTATCCTATCCTATCCTCTATAATATCGTATCCTATATCACATTCTATCCTCTTTCCTATAATATCATCTATCCTATCCTATCCTCTATCCTATACTATCCTCTATCGTCTCCTGTCCTCTATCCTATCCAATCCCCTATCCTATCCTCTGTCGTATCCTATCCGATACTCTATCCTATCCTATCCTCTATCCTATCCTATCCTCTATCCTATCCTATCCGCTATGCTATCCTATCCTCTATCCTATCCTATCCTCTATCCTATCCTATCCTCTATCCTATCCTATCCTCTACCCTATCCTATCCTCTATCCTATCCTATCCTCTAGCCTATCCTATCCTCTATCCTATCCTATCCTCTATCGTATCCTATCCTCTATCCTATCCTCTATCCTATCCAATCCTACATCCTATCCTATCTTCCATCGTCTCCTATCCTCTATCCTATCCAATCCCCTATCCTATTCTCTATCCTATCCTATCCTCTATCCTATAATATCATCTATCCTATCCAATCTCTATCGTCCCCTGTCCTCTATCCTAGCAAATCCCCTAACTTATCCTCTATCGTCACATGCCCTCTATCCTATCCAATCCCCAACCTATCCTCTATCCTATCCTATCCTCAATCCTATCCTATCCTATGCTCTTTCCTATTCTATACTCTATCCTATCCTATCCTCTATTCTATCCTATCCTCTATCCTATCCTATCCTCTATCCTATCCTATCCTCTATCCTATCCTATCCTCTATCCTATCCTATCCTCTATCCTAGCATATCCTCTATCCTATCCTATCCTCTATCCTATCCTATCCTCAATCCTATCCTGTCCTGTATCCTCTCCTATCCTATATACTAACCAATCCTCTATCCTATCCTCTATCCTATCCTATCGTCCATCGTCTCCTATCCTCTATCCTATCCAATCCCCTACCCTATCCTCTATCCTATCCTATCCTCTATCCTATCCAATCCTACATCCTATCCTATCCTCCATCGTCTCCAATCCTCTATCCTATCCAATCCCCTATCCTATCCTCTATCCGATCCTATCCTCTATCCTATCCTATCCTCTATAATATCGTATCCTCTATCATATTCTATCCACTTGCCTGTAATATCATCTATTCTATCCTATTCTCTATCCTATCCTATCCTCTATCCTATACTATCCTCTATCGTCTCCTGTCCTCTATCCTATCCAATCCCCTATCCTATCCTCTGTCCTATCCTATCCGATACTCTATCCTATCCTATCCTCTATAATATCGTATCCTCTATCATATCCTATCCTCTTGCCTATAACATCATCTATCCTATCCTATTCTCTATCCTATCCTATCCTCTATCCTATCCTCTATCCTATCCTCTATCCTATCCTCGATCCTATCCTCGATCCTATCCAATCCCCTTTCCAATCCTCTATCCTATCGTATCCTCTATAATATCGTATCCTCTATCATATTCTATCCTCTATCCTATAATATCATCTATCCTATCCTATCCTCAATCCTATCCTATCCTATCCTCTATCCTATCCTATCCTCTATCCTATGCTTTCCTCTATCATATCCTATCCTCTATCCTATCCTATCCTCAATCCTATCATATCCTCTATCCTCTCCTATCCTTTATACTAACCAATCCTCTATCCTATCCTCTATCCTATCCTATCCTCCATCGTCTCCTATCCTCTATCCTATCCAATCCCCTACCCTATCCTCTATCCTATCCTATCCTCTATCCTATCCAATCCTACATCCTATCCTATCCTCCATCGTCTCCTATCCTCTATCCTATCCAATCCCCTAACCTATCCTCTATCCTATCCTATCCTCTATCCTATCCTCTATCCTATCCTCTATCCTATCCTATCCTCTATCCTATCCTATCCTCTATCCTATCCTATCCTCTATCTGATCCTATCCTCTAGCCTATCCTATCCTCTATCCTATCCTATCCTCTATAATATCGTATCCTCTATCATATCCTATCCTCTTGCCTATAATATCATCTATCCTATCCTATTCTCTATCCTATCCTATCCTCTATCCTATCCTATCCTCTATCCTATCCTATCTTCTATCCTATCCTATCCTCTATCCTATCCTATCCTCTATCCTATCCTATCTTCTATCCTATCCTATCCTCTATCCTATCCTATCCTCTATCCTATAATATCATCTATCCTATCCAATCTCTATCGTCTCCTGCCCTCTATCCTATCCAATCCCCTATCCTATCCTCTGTCGTATCCTATCCGATACTCTATCCTATCCTATCCTCTATCCTATCCTATCCTCTATCCTATCCTATCCGCTATGCTATCCTATCCTCTATCCTATCCTATCCTCTATCCTATCCTATCCTCTATCCTAACCTATCCTCTATCCTATCCTATTCTCTATCCTATCCTATCCTCAACGCTATCCTATCCTCATTCCTATCCTATACTCCATTATATCCTATCCGCTATTCTATCATATCCTCTATCCTATAATATCCTCTATCCTATCCAATCCTCTATCCTATCCTCTATCCTATCCTCTATCCTATCCTCTATCCTATCCTCTATCCTATCCTATCCTCTATCCTATCCTATCCTCTATCCTATCCTATCCTCTATCCTATCCTATCCTCTATCCTAACCTGTCCTCTATCCTATCCTATCCTCTATCCTATCATATCCTCAACGCTATCCTATCCTCATTACTATCCTATACTCCATTATATCCTATCCTCATTACTATCCTATACTCCATTATATCCTATCCGCTATCGTATCATATCCTCTATCCTATAATATCCTCTATCCTATCCAAACCTCTATCCTATCCTCTATCATATCCTCTATCCTATCCTCTATCCTATCCTCTATCCTATCCTATCCTCTATCCTCTCCTATCCTTTATACTAACCAATCCTCTATCCTATCCTCTATCCTATCCTTTCCTCTATCCTATCCTATCCTCTATCCTATCCTATCCTCTATCCTATCCTATCCTCTATCCTCTCCTATCCTCTATCCTATCCTATCCTCTATCCTATCCTATCCTATCCTCTATCCTAACCTATCCTCTATCTTATCCTATCCTCTATCCTATCCTATCCTGAACCTATCCTATCCTCTATCGTCTCCTATCCTCTATCCTATCCTATCCTCTATCCTATCCTATCCTCTATCCTATCCTATCCTCTATCCTATACTAACCGCTATCCTATCCTTTCCTCTATCCTATCCTATCCTCTATCCTATCCTATCCTCTATCCTATCCTATCCTCTATCCTCTCCTATCCTCTATCCTATCCTATCCTCTATCCTATCCTATCCTATCCTCTATCCTAACCTATCCTCTATCTTATCCTATCCTCTATCCTATCCTATCCTGAACCCTATCCTATCCTCATTCCTATCCTATACTCCATTATATCCTATCCGCTATCCTATCATATCCTCTATCCTATCCTCTATCCTATCCTCTATCCTATCCTATCCTCTATCCTATCCTATCCTCTATCCTATCCTATCCTCTATCGTCTCCTATCCTCTATCCTATCCTATCCTCTATCCTATCCTATCCTCTATCCTATCCTATCCTCTATCCTATACTATCCGCTATCCTATCCTATCCTCTATCCTATCCTATACTCTATCCTAACCTATCCTCTATCCTATCCTATTCTCTATCCTATCCTATCCTGAACCCTATCCTATCCTCATTCCTAACCTATACTCCATTATATCCTATCCGCTATCCTATCATATCCTCTATCCTATCCAATCCTCTATCCTATCCTGTCCTCTATCCTATCCTATCCTCTATCCTATTCTATCCTCTATCCTATCCTATCCTCTATCCTATAATATCCTCTATCCTATCCAATCCTCTATCCTATCCTATATCCTATCCTCTATCCTATCCTCTATCCTATCCTCTATCCTATCCTCTATCCTATCCTCTATCCTATCCTATCCTCTATCGTATCCTATCCTCTATCCTATCCTATCCTCTATCCTATCCTATCCTCTATCCTCTCCTATCCTCTATCCTATCCTATCCTATCCTCTATCCTAACCTATCCTCTATCTTATCCAATCGTCTATCCTATCCTATCCTCTATCCTATCCTATCCTCCATCGTCTCCTATCCTCTATCCTATCCAATCCCCTATCCTATCCTCGATCCTATCCTATCCTCTATCGTCTGCTCTATCCTATCCTATCCACTATCCTATCCTATCCTCAATGCTATCCTATTCTCTATCCTCACCTATCCTTTATACTATCCAATCCTCTATCCTATCCTATCCTCTATCCTATCCTATCCTCCATCGTCTCCTATCCTCTATCCTATCCAATCCCCTATCCTATCCTCTATCCTATCCTATCCTCTATCCTATCCAATCCCCTATCTTATCTTATATCGTCTCCTGTCCTCTATCCTATCCAATCCTCTATCCTATCCTCTATCCTATCCTATCCTATCTTCTATCCTATCCTCTATCCTATCCTATCCTCTATCCTATCCTATCCTCTATTCTATCCTATCCTCTATCCTATCCTATCCTCTATCCTATCCTATCCTATCCTCTATCCTATCCTATCCTCTATCCTATCCTATCCTATCCTATCCTCTATCCTATCCTATCCTCTATCCTATCCTATCCTCTATCCTATCCTATCCTCTATGCTATCCTATCCTCTATCCTATCATATCCTCTATCCTATCCTATCCTCTATCCTATCCTATCCTCTATGCTATCCTATCCTCTATCCTATCCTATACACTATCCTAACCTATCCTCTATCCTATCCTATTCTCTATCCTATCCTATCCTCTATAATATCGTATCCTCTATCATATCCTATCCTCTTGCCTATGATACCATCTACCCTATCGTATCCTCTATCCTATCCAATCTCCTACCCTATCCTCTATCCTATCCTATCATCTATCGTCTGCTCTATCCTATCCTATCCACTATCCTATCCTATCCTCAATGCTATCCTATTCTCTATCCTCACCTATCCTTTATACTATCCAATCCTCTATCCTAACCTATCCTCTATCCTATCCTATCCTCTTTCCTATCCTATCCTCTATCCTATCCTATCCTCTATCCTAACCTACCCTCTATCCTACCCTATCCTCTATCATATCCTATCCTCAACGCTATCCTATCCTCATTCCTATCCTATACTCCATTATATCCTATCCGCTATCCTATCATATCCTCTATCCTATCCAATCCTCTATCCTATCCTCTATCCTATCCTCTATCCTATCCTCTATCCTATCCTCTATCCTATCCTCTATCCTATCCTATCCTCTATCCTATCCAATCCTCTATCCTATCCTCTATCCTATCCTCTATCCTATCCTCTATCCTATCCTATCCTCTATCCTATCCTACACTCTATCCTATCCTATCCTCTATCCTATCCTATCCTCTATCCTATCCTATCCTCTATCCTAACCTGTCCTCTATCCTATCCTATCCTCTATCCTATCATATCCTCAACGCTATCCTATCCTCATTACTATCCTATACTCCATTATATCCTATCCGCTATCGTATCATATCCTCTATCCTATAATATCCTCTATCCTATCCAAACCTCTATCCTATCCTCTATCATATCCTCTATCCTATCCTATCCTCTATCCTATCCTCTATCCTATCCTATCCTCTATCCTCTCCTATCCTTTATACTAACCAATCCTCTATCCTATCCTCTATCCTATCCTTTCCTCTATCCTATCCTATCCTCTATCCTATCCTATCCTCTATCCTATCCTATCCTCTATCCTCTCCTATCCTCTATCCTATCCTATCCTCTATCCTATCCTATCCTATCCTCTATCCTAACCTATCCTCTATCTTATCCTATCCTCTATCCTATCCTATCCTGAACCCTATCCTATCCTCATTCCTATCCTATACTCCATTATATCCTATCCGCTATCCTATCATATCCTCTATCCTATCCTCTATCCTATCCTATCCTCTATCCTATCCTATCCTCTATCCTATCCTATCCTCTATCGTCACCTATCCTCTATCCTATCCTATCCTCTATCCTATCCTATCCTCTATCCTATCCTATCCTCTATCCTATACTATCCGCTATCCTATCCTATCCTCTATCCTATCCTATACTCTATCCTAACCTATCCTCTATCCTATCCTATTCTCTATCCTATCCTATCCTGAACCCTATCCTATCCTCATTCCTAACCTATACTCCATTATATCCTATCCGCTATCCTATCATATCCTCTATCCTATCCAATCCTCTATCCTATCCTGTCCTCTATCCTATCCTATCCTCTATCCTATTCTATCCTCTATCCTACCCTATCCTCTATCCTATCCTATCCTCTATCCTATCCTATCCTATCCTATCCTCTATCCTCTATCCTATCCTATCCACTATCCTATCCTATCCTCTATCCTATCCTATCCTATCCTCTATCCTATCCTATCCTCTATCCTATCCTATCCTCTATCCTATCCTATCCTCTATCCTATCCTATCCTCTATCCTATCCTATCCTCTATCCTATCCTATCCTCTATCCTATCCTATCCTCCATCCTATCCTATCCTCTATCCTATCCTATCCTCTATCCTATCCTATCCTCTATCCTATCCTATCCTCTATCTGATCCTATCCTCTAGCCTATCCTATCCTCTATCCTATCCTATCCTCTATAATATCGTATCCTATATCACATTCTATCCTCTTTCCTATAATATCATCTATCCTATCCTATCCTCTATCCTATACTATCCTCTATCGTCTCCTGTCCTCTATCCTATCCAATCCCCTATCCTATCCTCTGTCGTATCCTATCCGATACTCTATCCTATCCTATCCTCTATCCTATCCTATCCTCTATCCTATCCTATCCGCTATGCTATCCTATCCTCTATCCTATCCTATCCTCTATCCTATCCTATCCTCTATCCTATCCTATCCTCTACCCTATCCTATCCTCTATCCTATCCTATCCTCTAGCCTATCCTATCCTCTATCCTATCCTATCCTCTATCGTATCCTATCCTCTATCCTATCCTCTATCCTATCCAATCCTACATCCTATCCTATCTTCCATCGTCTCCTATCCTCTATCCTATCCAATCCCCTATCCTATTCTCTATCCTATCCTATCCTCTATCCTATAATATCATCTATCCTATCCAATCTCTATCGTCCCCTGTCCTCTATCCTAGCAAATCCCCTAACTTATCCTCTATCGTCACATGCCCTCTATCCTATCCAATCCCCAACCTATCCTCTATCCTATCCTATCCTCAATCCTATCCTATCCTATGCTCTTTCCTATTCTATACTCTATCCTATCCTATCCTCTATTCTATCCTATCCTCTATCCTATCCTATCCTCTATCCTATCCTATCCTCTATCCTATCCTATCCTCTATCCTATCCTATCCTCTATCCTAGCATATCCTCTATCCTATCCTATCCTCTATCCTATCCTATCCTCAATCCTATCCTGTCCTGTATCCTCTCCTATCCTATATACTAACCAATCCTCTATCCTATCCTCTATCCTATCCTATCGTCCATCGTCTCCTATCCTCTATCCTATCCAATCCCCTACCCTATCCTCTATCCTATCCTATCCTCTATCCTATCCAATCCTACATCCTATCCTATCCTCCATCGTCTCCAATCCTCTATCCTATCCAATCCCCTATCCTATCCTCTATCCGATCCTATCCTCTATCCTATCCTATCCTCTATAATATCGTATCCTCTATCATATTCTATCCACTTGCCTGTAATATCATCTATTCTATCCTATTCTCTATCCTATCCTATCCTCTATCCTATACTATCCTCTATCGTCTCCTGTCCTCTATCCTATCCAATCCCCTATCCTATCCTCTGTCCTATCCTATCCGATACTCTATCCTATCCTATCCTCTATAATATCGTATCCTCTATCATATCCTATCCTCTTGCCTATAACATCATCTATCCTATCCTATTCTCTATCCTATCCTATCCTCTATCCTATCCTCTATCCTATCCTCTATCCTATCCTCGATCCTATCCTCGATCCTATCCAATCCCCTTTCCAATCCTCTATCCTATCGTATCCTCTATAATATCGTATCCTCTATCATATTCTATCCTCTATCCTATAATATCATCTATCCTATCCTATCCTCAATCCTATCCTATCCTATCCTCTATCCTATCCTATCCTCTATCCTATGCTTTCCTCTATCATATCCTATCCTCTATCCTATCCTATCCTCAATCCTATCATATCCTCTATCCTCTCCTATCCTTTATACTAACCAATCCTCTATCCTATCCTCTATCCTATCCTATCCTCCATCGTCTCCTATCCTCTATCCTATCCAATCCCCTACCCTATCCTCTATCCTATCCTATCCTCTATCCTATCCAATCCTACATCCTATCCTATCCTCCATCGTCTCCTATCCTCTATCCTATCCAATCCCCTAACCTATCCTCTATCCTATCCTATCCTCTATCCTATCCTCTATCCTATCCTCTATCCTATCCTATCCTCTATCCTATCCTATCCTCTATCCTATCCTATCCTCTATCTGATCCTATCCTCTAGCCTATCCTATCCTCTATCCTATCCTATCCTCTATAATATCGTATCCTCTATCATATCCTATCCTCTTGCCTATAATATCATCTATCCTATCCTATTCTCTATCCTATCCTATCCTCTATCCTATCCTATCCTCTATCCTATCCTATCTTCTATCCTATCCTATCCTCTATCCTATCCTATCCTCTATCCTATCCTATCTTCTATCCTATCCTATCCTCTATCCTATCCTATCCTCTATCCTATAATATCATCTATCCTATCCAATCTCTATCGTCTCCTGCCCTCTATCCTATCCAATCCCCTATCCTATCTTCTATCGTCTCCTGTCCTCTATCCTATCCAATCCCCTATCCTGTCCTATCCTCTATCCTATCCTATCCTCAATCCTATCCTATCCTATCCTCTATCCTATCCTATCCTCTATCCTATCCTATCCTCTATCCTATCCTTTCCTCTATCATATCCTATCCTCTATCCTATCCTATCCTCAATCCTATCATATCCTCTATCCTCTCCTATCCTTTATACTAACCAATCCTCTATCCTATCCTCTATCCTATCCTATCCTCCATCGTCTCCTATCCTCTATCCTATCCAATCCCCTACCCTATCCTCTATCCTATCCTATCCTCTCTCCTATCCAATCCTACATCCTATCCTATCCTCCATCGTCTCCTATCCTCTATCCTATCCAATCCCCTATCCTATCCTCTATCCTATCCTATCCTCTATCCTATCCTATCCTCTATCCTATCCTATCCTCTATCCTATCCTATCCTCTATCCTATCCTCTATCCTATCCTCTATCCTATCCTATCCTCTATCCTATCCTATCCTCTATCCTATCCTATCCTCTATCTGATCCTATCCTCTAGCCAGCCTATCCTCTATCCTATCCTATCCTCTATAATATCGTATCCTCTATCATATCCTATCCTCTTGCCTATAATATCATCTATCCTATCCTATTCTCTATCCTATCCTATCCTCTATCCTATCCTATCCTCTATCGTCTCCTATCCTCTATCCTATCCAATCCCCTATCCAATCCTCTATCCTATCGTATCCTGTATAATATCGTATCCTCTATCATATTCTATCCTGTATCCTATAATATCATCTATCCTATCCTATCCTCTATCCTATCCTATCCTCTATCCTATCCAATCCTACATCCTATCCTATCCGCTTTGCTATCCTATCCTCTATCCTATCCTATCCTATCCGCTTTGCTATCCTATCCTCTATCCTATCCTATCCTCTCTCCTATCCTATCCTCCATCGTCTCCTATCCTCTATCCTATCCAATCCCCTACCCTATCCTCTATCCTATCATATCCTCTATCCTATCCAATCCTACATCCTATCCTATCCCCCATCGTCTCCTGTCCTCTATCCTATCCAATCCCCTATCCTATCCTCTGTGCTATCGTATCCTCTATAATATCGTAACCTCTATCATATTCTATCCTCTATCCTATAATATCATCTATCCTCTATCCAATCCTATCCTCTATCCTATCCTATCCTCTATCCTATCCTATCCTCTATCCTATCCTATCCTCTATCCTATCCTATCCTCTATCTGATCCTATCCTCTAGCCTATCCTATCCTCTATCCTATCCTATCCTCTATAATATCGTATCCTCTATCATATCCTATCCTCTTGCCTATAATATCATCTATCCTATCCTATTCTCTATCCTATCCTATCCTCTATCGTCTCCTATCCTCTATCCTATCCAATCCCCTATCCAATCCTCTATCCTATCGTATCCTGTATAATATCGTATCCTCTATCATATTCTATCCTCTATCCTATAATATCATCTATCCTATCCTCTCCTCTATCCTATCCTACCCTCTATCCTATCCTATCGTATCCTCTATCCTATCCTATCGTATCCTCTATCCTATCCTATCGTATCCTCTATCCTATCCTATCCTCTATCCTATCCTATCCTCTATCCTATCCTATCCTCTATCCTATCCTCTATCCTATCCTCTATCCTATCCTCTATCCTATCCTATCCTCTATAATATCGTATCCTCTATCATATCCTATCCTTTTACCTATAATATCATCTACCCTATCCTATCCTCTATCCTATCCAATCCCCTACCCTATCCTCTATCCTATCCTATCCTCTATCGTCTGCTCTATCCTATCCTATCCACTATCCTATCCTATCCTCAATGCTATCCTATTCTCTATCCTCACCTATCCTTTATAGTATCCAATCCTCTATCCTATCCTATCCTCTATCCTATCCTATCCTCCATCGTCTCCTATCCTCTATCCTATCCAATCCCCTATCCTATCCTCTATCCTATCCTATCCTCCATCCTATCCTATCCTCTATCCTGTCCTATCCTCTATAATATCGTATCCTCTATCATATCCTATCCTATCCGAGTTTGTTACATATATATACATTAATGTTGGTGACGATCGATCGTCGGCAGTCAGCTGGGACGATCTGACATTCATCCGTTTGTCTCGTCTGCTCGTTTCACTGGTAACCGGTTGTCATTACAAGCCGACGATCGATTTGTTTATAACAACCTGATGTTTGAGCGTGAACAGCGTAACACCAGAATTTGTAAAACCGTCAAACAATAAAGATCTTCTTCCTACAATATCCTATCCTCTTTCCTATAATATCATCTATCCTATCCAATCTCTATCGTCTCCTTTCTTCTATCCTATCCAATCCCCTATCTTATCTTCTATCGTCTCCTGTCCTCTATCCTATCCAATCCCCTATCCTATCCTCTATCCTATCCTATCCTCTATCCTATCCTACCCTCAATCCTATCCTATCCTATGCACTATCCTATTCTATACTCTATCCTATCCTATCCTCTATCCTATCCTATCCTCTATCGTATCCTATCCTCTATCCTTTCCTATCCTCTATCCTATCCTATCCTCTATCCTATCCTATCCTCTATCCTATCCTATCCTCTATCCTATCCTATCCTCTATCCTATCCTATCCTCTATCCTATCCTATCCTCTATCCTATCCTATCCTCTATCCTATCCTATCCTCTATCCTATCCTATCCTCTATCCTATCCTATCCTCTATCCTATCCTATCCTATCCTCTATTCTATCCTATCCTCTATCCTATCCTCTATCCTATCCTATCCTCTATCCTATCCTATCCTCTATCCTATCCTATCCTATCCTCTATCCTATCCTATCCTCTATCCTGTCCTATCCTCTATAATATCGTATCCTCTATCATATCCTATCCTCTGTCCTATTATATCACCTATCCTATCCAATCTCTATCGTCTCCTTTCCTCCATCCTATCCAATCCCCTATCTTATCTTCTATCGTCTCCTGTCCTCTATCCTATACAATCCCCTATCCTATCCTCTATCCTATCCTATCCTCTATCCTATCCTACCCTCAATCCTATCCTATCCTATGCTCTATCCTATTCTATACTCTATCCTATCCCATCCTCTACCCTATCCTATCCTCTATCCTATCCTATCCTCTATCCTATCCTATCCTCTATCCTAACCTATCCTCTATCCTATCCTATCCTCTATCCTATCCTATCCTGTATCCTATCCTATCCTCTATCCTATCCTATCCTCTATCCTGTCCTATCCTCTATAATTTCGTATTCTCTATCATATCCTATCCTCTTTCCTATAATATCATCTATCCTATCCAATCTCTATCGTCTCCTTTCCTCTATCCTATCCAATCCCCTATCCTATCTTCTATCGTCTCCTGTCATCTATCCTATCCAATCCCCTATCCTATCCTCTATCCTATCCTATCCTCTATCCTACCCTCAATCCTATCCTAACCTATGCTCTATCCTATCCTATCCTCTATCCTATCCTATCCTCTATCCTATCCTATCCTCAATCCTATCCTATCCTCTATCCTCTCCTATCCTTTATACTAACCAATCCTCTATCCTATCCTCTATCCTATCCTATCCTCTATCCTATCCTATCCTCTATCCTATCCTATCCTCTATCCTATCCTATCCTCTATCCTATCCTATCCTCTATCCTATCCTATCCCCTACCCTGTCCTATCCTCTATCCTATCCTATCCTATCCTCTATCCTATCCTATCCTCTATCCTATCCTATCCTCTATCATATCCTATCCTCTATCCTATCCTATCCTCTATCCTATCCTATCCTATCCTATCCTATCCTCTATCCTATCCTACCCTCTATCCTATCCTATCCTCTATCCTATCCTATCCTCTATGCTATCCTATCCTCTATCCTATCCAATCCCCTATCTTATCTTCTATCGTCTCCTGTCCTCTATCCTATCCAATCCCCTATCCTATCCTCTATCCTATCCTATCCTCTATCCTATCCTACCCTCAATCCTATCCTATCCTATGCTCTATCCTATTCTATACTCTATCCTATCCTATCCTCTATCCTATCCTATCCTCTATCCTAACCTATCCTCTATCCTATCCTATCCTCTTTCCTATCCTATCCTCAACGCTATCCTATCCTCATTCCTATCCTATACTCCATTATATCCTATCCGCTATCCTATCATATCCTCTATCCTATAATATCCTCTATCCTATCCAATCCTCTATCCTATCCTCTATCCTATCCTCTATCCTATCCTATCCTCTATCCTATCCTATCCTCTATCCTATCCTATCCTCTATCCTATCCTATCCTCTATCCTATCCTATCCTCTATCCTATCCTATCCTCTATCCTATCCTATCCTCTATCCTATCCTATCCTCTATCCTATCCTATCCTCTATCCTATCCTATCCTCTATCCTATCCTATCCTCTATCCTATCCTATCCTCTATCCTATCCTATCCTCTATCCTATCCTATCCTCTATCCTATCCTATCCTCTATCCTATCCTATCCTCTATCCTATCCTATACTCCATTATATCCTATCCGCTATCCTATCATATCCTCTATCCTATAATATCCTCTATCCTATCCTCTATCCTACCCTCTATCCTATCCTATCCTCTATCCTATCCTCCATCTTATCCTAACCTCTATCCTATCCTATCCTCTATCCTATCCTATCCGCTATCCTATCATATCCTCTATCCTACCCAATCCTCTATCCTCACCTATCCTTTATACTATCCAATCCTCTATCCTAACCTATCCTCTATCCTATCCTATCCTCTTTCCTATCCTATCCTCTATCCTATCCTATCCTCTATCCTATCCTATCCTCTATCCTATCCTATCCTCTATCCTATCCTATCCTCTATCCTATCCTATCCTCTATCCTATCCTATCCTCTATCCTACCCTATCCTCTATCCTATCCTATCCTCTATCCTATCCTATCCTCTATGCTATCCTATCCTCTATCCTATCCTATCCTCTTTCCTATCCTATCCTCAACGCTATCCTATCCTCATTCCTATCCTATACTCCATTATATCCTATCCGCTATCCTATCATATCCTCTATCCTATAATATCCTCTATCCTATCCAATCCTCTATCCTATCCTCTATCCTATCCTCTATCCTATCCTATCCTCTATCCTATCCTATCCTCTATCCTATCCTATCCTCTATCCTATCCTATCCTCTATCCTATCCTATCCTCTATCCTATCCTATCCTCTATCCTATCATATCCTCTATCCTACCCAATCCTCTATCCTATCCTGTCCTCTATCCTATCCTATCCTCTATCCTATCCTATCCTCTATCCTATCCTATCCTATCCTCTATCCTCTCCTATCCTATCCTCTATCCTCTATCCTATCCTATCCTCTATCCTATCCTATCCTCTATCCTATCCTATCCTCTATCCTATCCTATCCTCTATCCTATCCTATCCTCTATCCTATCCTATCCTCTATCCTATCCTATCCTCTATCCTATCCTATCCTCTATCCTATCCTATCCTCTATCCTATCCTATCCTCTATCCTATCCTATCCTCTATCCTATCCTATCCTCTATCCTATCCTATCCTCTATCCTATCCTATCCTCTATGCTATCCTATCCTCTATCCTATCCAATCCCATATCTTATCTTCTATCGTCTCCTGTCCTCTATCCTATCCAATCCCCTATCCTATCCTCTATCCTATCCTATCCTCTATCCTATCCTACCCTCAATCCTACCCTATCCTATGCTCTATCCTATTCTATACTCTATCCTATCCTATCCTCTATCCTATCCTATCCTCTATCCTATCCTATCCTCTATCCTATCCTATCCTCTATCCTATCCTATCCTCTATCCTATCCTATCCTCTATCCTATCCTATCCTCTATCCTATCCTATCCTCTATCCTATCCTATCCTCTATCCTATCCTATCCTCTATCCTATCCTATCCTCTATCCTATCCTATCCTCTATCCTATCCTATCCTCTATCCTATCCTATCCTCTATCCTATCCTATCCTATCCTCTATTCTATCCTATCCTCTATCCTATCCTCTATCCTATCCTATCCTCTATCCTATCCTATCCTCTATCCTATCCTATCCTATCCTCTATCCTATCCTATCCTCTATCCTGTCCTATCCTCTATAATATCGTATCCTCTATCATATCCTATCCTCTTTCCTATTATATCACCTATCCTATCCAATCTCTATCGTCTCCTTTCCTCCATCCTATCCAATCCCCTATCTTATCTTCTATCGTCTCCTGTCCTCTATCCTATACAATCCCCTATCCTATCCTCTATCCTATCCTATCCTCTATCCTATCCTACCCTCAATCCTATCCTATCCTATGCTCTATCCTATTCTATACTCTATCCTATCCCATCCTCTATCCTATCCTATCCTCTATCCTATCCTATCCTCTATCCTATCCTATCCTCTATCCTAACCTATCCTCTATCCTATCCTATCCTCTATCCTATCCTATCCTGTATCCTATCCTATCCTCTATCCTATCCTATCCTCTATCCTGTCCTATCCTCTATAATTTCGTATTCTCTATCATATCCTATCCTCTTTCCTATAATATCATCTATCCTATCCAATCTCTATCGTCTCCTTTCCTCTATCCTATCCAATCCCCTATCCTATCTTCTATCGTCTCCTGTCATCTATCCTATCCAATCCCCTATCCTATCCTCTATCCTATCCTATCCTCTATCCTACCCTCAATCCTATCCTAACCTATGCTCTATCCTATCCTATCCTCTATCCTATCCTATCCTCTATCCTATCCTATCCTCAATCCTATCCTATCCTCTATCCTCTCCTATCCTTTATACTAACCAATCCTCTATCCTATCCTCTATCCTATCCTCTATCCTATCCTATCCTCTATCCTATCCTATCCTCTATCCTATCCTATCCTCTATCCTATCCTATCCTCTATCCTATCCTATCCTCTATCCTATCCTATCCTCTACCCTGTCCTATCCTCTATCCTATCCTATCCTATCCTCTATCCTATCCTATCCTCTATCCTATCCTATCCTCTATCATATCCTATCCTCTATCCTATCCTATCCTCTATCCTATCCTATCCTATCCTATCCTCTATCCTATCCTACCCTCTATCCTATCCTATCCTCTATCCTATCGTATCCTCTATGCTATCCTATCCTCTATCCTATCCAATCCCCTATCTTATCTTCTATCGTCTCCTGTCCTCTATCCTATCCAATCCCCTATCCTATCCTCTATCCTATTCTATCCTCTATCCTATCCTACCCTCAATCCTATCCTATCCTATGCTCTATCCTATTCTATACTCTATCCTATCCTATCCTCTATCCTATCCTATCCTCTATCCTAACCTATCCTCTATCCTATCCTATCCTCTTTCCTATCCTATCCTCAACGCTATCCTATCCTCATTCCTATCCTATACTCCATTATATCCTATCCGCTATCCTATCATATCCTCTATCCTATAATATCCTCTATCCTATCCAATCCTCTATCCTATCCTCTATCCTATCCTCTATCCTATCCTATCCTCTATCCTATCCTATCCTATCCTCTATCCTAACCTATCCTCTATCCTATTATATCCTCTATCCTATCCTATCCTCAACGCTATCCTATCCTCATTACTATCCTATACTCAATTATATCCTATCCGCTATCGTATCATATCCTCTATCCTATAATATCCTCTATCCTATCCAATCCTCTATCCTATCCACTATCATATCCTCTATCCTATCCTATCCTCTATCCTATCCTCTATCCTATCCTATCCTCTAACCTATCCTATCCTCTATCCTATCCTATCCTCTATCCTATCCTATCCTCTATCCTATCCTATCCTCTATCCTATCCTATTCTCTATCCTATCCTATCCTATCCTCTATCCTATCCTATCCTCTATCCTATCCTATCCTCTATCCTATCCTATCCTCTATCCTATCCTATCCTCTATCCTATCCTATCCTCTATCCTATTCTATTCTCTATCCTATCCTATCCTCTATCCTATCCTATCCTCTGTGCTATCCTATCCTCTATCCTATCCTATACTCTATCCTAACCTATCCTCTATCCTATCCTATTCTCTATCCTATCCTATCCTCTATAATATCGTATCCTCTATCATATCCTATCCCCTTGCCTATGATATCATCTATCCTATCGTATCCTCTATCCTATCCAATGTCCTACCCTATCCTCCATCCTATCCTATCCTCTATCGTCTGTTCTATCCTATCCTATCCACTATCCTATCCTAACCTCAATGCTATCCTATTCTCTATCCTCACCTATCCTTTATACTATCCAATCCTCTATCCTAACCTATCCTCTATCCTATCCTATCCTCTTTCCTATCCTATCCTCTATCCTATCCTATCCTCTATCCTATCCTATCCTATCCTCTATCCTATCCTCTATCCTCTCCTATCCTATCCTCTATCCTCTATCCTCTATCCTATCCTATCCTCTATCCTATCCTATCCTCTATCCTATCCTATCCTCTATACTATCCTATCCTCTATCCTATCCTATCCTCTATCCTATCCTATCCTCTATCCTATCCTATCCTCTATCCTATCCTATCCTCTATCCTATCCTATCCTCTATCCTATCCTATCCTATCCTCTATTCTATCCTATCCTCTATCCTATCCTCTATCCTATCCTATGCTCTATCCTATCCTATCCTCTATCCTATCCTATCCTATCCTCTATCCTATCCTATTCTCTATCCTATCCTATCCTCTATCCTATCCTATCCTCTATGCTATCCTATCCTCTATCGTATCCCATACTCTATCCTAACCTATCCTCTATCCTATCCTATTCTCTATCCTATCCTATCCTCTATAATATCGTATGCTCTATCATATCCTATCCTCGTGCCTATGATATCATCTACCCTATCGTATCCTCTATCCTATCCTATCCTCTATCCTTTCCTATACTCTATCCTATCCTATCCTCTATCCTGTCCTATCCTCTATAATATCGTATCCTCTATCATATCCTATCCTCTTTCCTATTATATCACCTATCCTATCCAATCTCTATCGTCTCCTTTCCTCCATCCTATCCAATCCCCTATCTTATCTTCTATCGTCTCCTGTCCTCTATCCTATACAATCCCCTATCCTATCCTCTATCCTATCCTATCCTCTATCCTATCCTACCCTCAATCCTATCCTATCCTATGCTCTATCCTATTCTATACTCTATCCTATCCCATCCTCTATCCTATCCTATCCTCTATCCTATCCTATCCTCTATCCTATCCTATCCTCTATCCTAACCTATCCTCTATCCTATCCTATCCTCTATCCTATCCTATCCTGTATCCTATCCTATCCTCTATCCTATCCTATCCTCTATCCTGTCCTATCCTCTATAATTTCGTATTCTCTATCATATCCTATCCTATCCTCTATCCTATCCTATTCTCTATCCTATCCTATCCTCTATCCTATCCTATCCTCTATGCTATCCTATCCTCTATATTATCCTATACTCTATCCTAACCTATCCTCTATCCTATCCGATTCTCTATCCTATCCTATCCTCTATAATATCGTATGCTCTATCATATCCTATCCTCTTGCCTATGATATCATCTACCCTATCGTATCCTCTATCCTATCCTATCCTCTATCCTTTCCTATACTCTATCCTATCCTATCCTCTATCCTGTCCTATCCTCTATAATATCGTATCCTCTATCATATCCTATCCTCTTTCCTATTATATCACCTATCCTATCCAATCTCTATCGTCTCCTTTCCTCCATCCTATCCAATCCCCTATCTTATCTTCTATCGTCTCCTGTCCTCTATCCTATACAATCCCCTATCCTATCCTCTATCCTATCCTATCCTCTATCCTATCCTACCCTCAATCCTATCCTATCCTATGCTCTATCCTATTCTATACTCTATCCTATCCCATCCTCTATCCTATCCTATCCTCTATCCTATCCTCTCCTCTATCCTATCCTATCCTCTATCCTAACCTATCCTCTATCCTATCCTATCCTCTATCCTATCCTATCCTGTATCCTATCCTATCCTCTATCCTATCCTATCCTCTATCCTGTCCTATCCTCTATAATTTCGTATTCTCTATCATATCCTATCCTCTTTCCTATAATATCATCTATCCTATCCAATCTCTATCGTCTCCTTTCCTCTATCCTATCCAATCCCCTATCCTATCTTCTATCGTCTCCTGTCATCTATCCTATCCAATCCCCTATCCTATCCTCTATCCTATCCTATCCTCTATCCTACCCTCAATCCTATCCTATCCTATGCTCTATCCTATCCTATCCTCTATCCTATCCTATCCTCTATCCTACCCTCAATCCTATCCTATCCTATGCTCTATCCTATCCTATCCTCTATCCTATCCTATCCTCTATCCTATCCTATCCTCAATCCTATCCTATCCTCTATCCTCTCCTATCCTTTATACTAACCAATCCTCTATCCTATCCTCTATCCTATCCTATCCTCTATCCTATCCTATCCTCTATCCTATCCTATCCTCTATCCTATCCTATCCTCTATCCTATCCTATCCTCTATCCTATCCTATCCTCTATGCTATCCTATCCTCTATCCTATCCAATCCCCTATCTTATCTTCTATCGTCTCCTGTCCTCTATCCTATCCAATCCCCTATCCTATCCTCTATCCTATCCTATCCTCTATCCTATCCTACCCTCAATCCTATCCTATCCTATGCTCTATCCTATTCTATACTCTATCCTATCCTATCCTCTATCCTATCCTATCCTCTATCCTAACCTATCCTCTATCCTATCCTATCCTCTTTCCTATCCTATCCTCAACGCTATCCTATCCTCATTCCTATCCTATACTCCATTATATCCTATCCGCTATCCTATCATATCCTCTATCCTATAATATCTTCTATCCTATCCAATCCTCTATCCTATCCTCTATCCTGTCCTCTATCCTATACAATCCCCTATCCTATCCTCTATCCTATCCTATCCTCTATCCTATCCTACCCTCAATCCTATCCTATCCTATGCTCTATCCTATTCTATACTCTATCCTATCCCATCCTCTATCCTATCCTATCCTCTATCCTATCCTATCCTCTATCCTATCCTATCCTCTATCCTAACCTATCCTCTATCCTATCCTATCCTCTATCCTATCCTATCCTGTATCCTATCCTATCCTCTATCCTATCCTATCCTCTATCCTGTCCTATCATCTATAATTTCGTATTCTCTATCATATCCTATCCTCTTTCCTATAATATCATCTATCCTATCCAATCTCTATCGTCTCCTTTCCTCTATCCTATCCAATCCCCTATCCTATCTTCTATCGTCTCCTGTCATCTATCCTATCCAATCCCCTATCCTATCCTCTATCCTATCCTATCCTCTATCCTACCCTCAATCCTATCCTATCCTATGCTCTATCCTATCCTATCCTCTATCCTATCCTATCCTGTATCCTATCCTATCCTCTATCCTATCCTATCCTCTATCCTGTCCTATCCTCTATAATTTCGTATTCTCTATCATATCCTATCCTCTTTCCTATAATATCATCTATCCTATCCAATCTCTATCGTCTCCTTTCCTCTATCCTATCCAATCCCCTATCCTATCTTCTATCGTCTCCTGTCATCTATCCTATCCAATCCCCTATCCTATCCTCTATCCTATCCTATCCTCTATCCTACCCTCAATCCTATCCTATCCTATGCTCTATCCTATCCTATCCTCTATCCTATCCTATCCTCTATCCTACCCTCAATCCTATCCTATCCTATGCTCTATCCTATCCTATCCTCTATCCTATCCTATCCTCTATCCTATCCTATCCTCAATCCTATCCTATCCTCTATCCTCTCCTATCCTTTATACTAACCAATCCTCTATCCTATCCTCTATCCTATCCTATCCTCTATCCTATCCTATCCTCTATCCTATCCTATCCTCTATCCTATCCTATCCTCTATCCTATCCTATCCTGTATCCTATCCTATCCTCTTTCCTATCCTATCCTCAACGCTATCCTATCCTCATTCCTATCCTATACTCCATTATATCCTATCCGCTATCCTATCATATCCTCTATCCTATAATATCTTCTATCCTATCCAATCCTCTATCCTATCCTCTATCCTATCCTCTATCCTATCCTATCCTCTATCCTATCCTATCCTCTATCCTATCCTATCCTCTATCCTATCCTATCCTCTATCCTATCCTATCCTCTATCCTAACCTATCCTCTATCCTATCCTATCCTCTATCCTATCCTATCCTCTATCCTATCCTATCCTCTATCCTATCCTATCCTCTATCCTATCCTATCCTCTATCCTATCCTATCCTCTATCCTATCCTATCCTCTATCCTATCCTCTATCCTATCCTATCCTCTATCCTATCCTATCCTATCCTCTATCCTAACCTATCCTCTATCCTATTATATCCTCTATCCTATCCTATCCTCAACGCTATCCTATCCTCATTACTATCCTATACTCCATTATATCCTATCCGCTATCGTATCATATCCTCTATCCTATAATATCCTCTATCCTATCCAATCCTCTATCCTATCCTATCCTCTATCCTATCCTCTATCCTATCCTCTATCCTATCCTATCTTCTATCCTCTCCTATCCTTTATACTAACCAATCCTCTATCCTATCCTCTATCCTATCCTATCCTCTAACCTATCCTATCCTCTATCCTATCCTATCCTCTATCCTATCCTATCCTCTATCCTATCCTATCCTCTATCCTATCCTATCCTCTATCCTATCCTATCCTCTATCCTATCCTATCCTATCCTCTATCCTATCCTATCCTCTATCCTATCCTATCCTCTATCCTATCCTATCCTCTATCCTATCCTATCCTCTATCCTATCCTATCCTCTATCCTATCCTATCCTATCCTCTATCCTATCCTATCCTCTATCCTATCCTATCCTCTATCCTCTCCTATCCTATCCTCTATCCTCTATCCTATCCTATCCTCTATCCTATCCTATCCTCTATCCTATCCTATCCTCTATCCTATCCTATCCTCTATCCTATCCTATCCTCTATCCTATCCTATCCTCTATCCTATCCTATCCTCTATCCTATCCTATCCTCTATCCTATCCTATCCTCTATCCTATCCTATCCTCTATCCTATCCTATCCTCTATCCTATCCTATCCTATCCTCTATTCTATCCTATCCTCTATCCTATCCTCTATCCTATCCTATCCTCTATCCTATCCTATCCTCTATCCTATCCTATCCTCTATCCTATCCTATCCTCTATCCTATCCTATCCTATCCTCTATCCTATCCTATTCTCTATCCTATCCTATCCTCTATCCTATCCTATCCTCTATGCTATCCTATCCTCTATCCTATCCTATACTCTATCCTAACCTATCCTCTATCCTATCCTATTCTCTATCCTATCCTATCCTCTATAATATCGTATGCTCTATCATATCCTATCCTCTTGCCTATGATATCATCTACCCTATCGTATCCCCTATCCTATCCTATCCTCTATCCTTTCCTATACTCTATCCTATCCTATCCTCTATCCTGTCCTATCCTCTATAATATCGTATCCTCTATCATATCCTATCCTCTATCCTATCCTATCCTCTATCCTATCCTATCCTCTATCCTATCCTATCCTCTATCCTATCCTATCCTCTATCCTATCCTATCCTCTATCCTATCCTATCCTCTACCCTGTCCTATCCTCTATCCTATCCTATCCTATCCTCTATCCTATCCTATCCTCTATCCTATCCTATCCTCTATCATATCCTATCCTATCCTCTATCCTATCCTATCCTCTATCCTATCCTATCCTATCCTATCCTCTATCCTATCCTACCCTCTATCCTATCCTATCCTCTATCCTATCCTATCCTCTATGCTATCCTATCCTCTATCCTATCCAATCCCCTATCTTATCTTCTATCGTCTCCTGTCCTCTATCCTATCCAATCCCCTATCCTATCCTCTATCCTATCCTATCCTCTATCCTATCCTACCCTCAATCCTATCCTATCCTATGCTCTATCCTATTCTATACTCTATCCTATCCTATCCTCTATCCTATCCTATCCTCTATCCTAACCTATCCTATCCTCTTTCCTATCCTATCCTCAACGCTATCCTATCCTCATTCCTATCCTATACTCCATTATATCCTATCCGCTATCCTATCATATCCTCTATCCTATAATATCTTCTATCCTATCCAATCCTCTATCCTATCCTCTATCCTATCCTCTATCCTATCCTATCCTCTATCCTATCCTACCCTCAATCCTATCCTATCCTATGCTCTATCCTATTCTATACTCTATCCTATCCTATCCTCTATCCTATCCTATCCTCTATCCTAACCTATCCTATCCTCTTTCCTATCCTATCCTCAACGCTATCCTATCCTCATTCCTATCCTATACTCCATTATATCCTATCCGCTATCCTATCATATCCTCTATCCTATAATATCTTCTATCCTATCCAATCCTCTATCCTATCCTCTATCCTATCCTCTATCCTATCCTATCCTCTATCCTATCCTATCCTCTATCCTATCCTATCCTCTATCCTATCCTATCCTCTATCCTAACCTATCCTCTATCCTATCCTATCCTCTATCCTATCCTATCCTCTATCCTATCCTATCCTCTATCCTATCCTATCCTCTATCCTATCCTATCCTCTATCCTATCCTATCCTCTATCCTATCCTATCCTCTATCCTATCCTATCCTCTATCCTATCCTATCCTCTATCCTATCCTATCCTCTATCCTATCCTATCCTCTATCCTATCCTATCCTCTATCCTATCCTATCCTCTATCCTATCCTATCCTATCCTCTATCCTAACCTATCCTCTATCCTATTATATCCTCTATCCTATCCTATCCTCAACGCTATCCTATCCTCATTACTATCCTATACTCCATTATATCCTATCCGCTATCGTATCATATCCTCTATCCTATAATATCCTCTATCCTATCCAATCCTCTATCCTATCCTCTATCATATCCTCTATCCTATCCTATCCTCTATCCTATCCTCTATCCTATCCTATCTTCTATCCTCTCCTATCCTTTATACTAACCAATCCTCTATCCTATCCTCTATCCTATCCTATCCTCTAACCTATCCTATCCTCTATCCTATCCTATCCTCTATCCTATCCTATCCTCTATCCTATCCTATCCTCTATCCTATCCTATCCTCTATCCTATCCTATCCTCTATCCTATCCTATCCTATCCTCTATCCTATCCTATCCTCTATCCTATCCTATCCTCTATCCTATCCTATCCTCTATCCTATCCTATCCTCTATCCTATCCTATCCTATCCTCTATCCTATCCTATCCTCTATCCTATCCTATCCTCTATCCTCTCCTATCCTATCCTCTATCCTCTATCCTATCCTATCCTCTATCCTATCCTATCCTCTATCCTATCCTATCCTCTATCCTATCCTATCCTCTATCCTATCCTATCCTCTATCCTATCCTATCCTCTATCCTAACCTATCCTCTATCCTATCCTATCCTCTATCCTATCCTATCCTGAACCCTATCCTATCCTCATTCCTATCCTATACTCCATTATATCCTATCCGCTATCCTATCATATCCTCTATCATATCCAATCCTCTATCCTATCCTCTATCCTATCCTATCCTCAACCCTATCCTATCCTCATTCCTATCCTATACTCCATTATATCCTATCCGCTTTCCTATCATATCCTCTATCCTATCCAATCCTCTATCCTATCCTCTATCCTATCCTGTATCCTATCCTCTCCTCTATCCTATCCTACCCTCTATCCTATCCTATCGTATCCTCTATCCTATCCTATCGTATCCTCTATCCTATCCTATCCTCTATCCTATCCTATCCTCTATCCTATCCTATACTCTATCCTAACATATCCTCTATCCTATCCTATTCTCTATCCTATCCTATCCTCTATAATATCGTATCCTCTATCATATCCTATCCTCTTGCCTATAATATCATCTACCCTATCCTATCCTCTATCCTATCCATTCCCCTACTCTATCCTCTATCCTATCCTATCCTCTATCGTCTGCTCTATCCTATCCTATCCACTATCCTATCCCATCCTCTATCCTATCCTATCCTCTATCCTATCCTATCCTCTATCCTATCCTATCCTCTATCCTATCCTATCCTCTATCCTATCCTATCCTCTACCCTGTCCTATCCTCTATCCTATCCTATCCTATCCTCTATCCTATCCTATCCTCTATCCTATCCTATCCTCTATCATATCCTATCCTCTATCCTATCCTATCCTCTATCCTATCCTATCCTATCCTCTATCCTATCCTACCCTCTATCCTATCCTATCCTCTATCCTATCCTATCCTCTATGCTATCCTATCCTCTATTCTATCCAATCCCCTATCTTATCTTCTATCGTCTCCTGTCCTCTATCCTATCCAATCCCCTATCCTATCCTCTATCCTATCCTATCCTCTATCCTATCCTACCCTCAATCCTATCCTATCCTATGCTCTATCCTATTCTATACTCTATCCTATCCTATCCTCTATCCTATCCTATCCTCTATCCTAACCTATCCTCTATCCTATCCTATCCTCTTTCCTATCCTATCCTCAACGCTATCCTATCCTCATTCCTATCCTATACTCCATTATATCCTATCCGCTATCCTATCATATCCTCTATCCTATAATATCCTCTATCCTATCCAATCCTCTATCCTATCCTCTATCCTATCCTCTATCCTATCCTATCCTATCCGCTTTGCTATCCTATCCTCTATCCTATCCTATCCTCTCTCCTATCCTATCCTCCATCGTCTCCTATCCTCTATCCTATCCAATCCCCTACAACATCCTCTATCCTATCATATCCTCTATCCTATCCAATCCTACATCCTATCCTATCCCCCATCGTCTCCTATCCTCTATCCTATCCAATCCCCTATCCTATCCTCTATCCTATCCTATCCTCTATCCTATCCTATCCTCTATCATATCCTACTCTCGATCGTCTCCTGTCCTCTATTCTATCAAATCCCCTATCTTATCCTCTATCGTGTCCTGCCCTCTATCCTCTCCAATCCCCTATCCTATCCTCTATCCTATCGTATCCTCTATAATATCGTAACCTCTATCATATTCTATCCTCTATCCTATAATATCATCTATCCTATCCTATACTCTATCCTATCCTATCCTCTATCCTATCCAATCTCTATCGTCCCCTGTCCTCTATCCTGGCAAATCCCCTATCTTATGATCTATCGTCACCTGCCCTCTATCCTATCCAATCCCCTATCTTATCTTCTATCGTCTCCTGTCCTCTATCCTATCCAATCCCCAACCTATCCTCTGTCCTATCATATCCTCAATCCTATCCTATCCTATGCTCTTTCCTATTCTATCCTCTATCGCATCCTATCCTCTATCCTATCCAATCCTACATCCTATCCTATCCGCTATGCTATCCTATCCTCTATCCTATCCTATCCTCTATCCTATCCTATCCTCTCTCCTATCCTATCCTCTACCCTATCCTATCCTCTATCCTATCCTATCCTCTAGCCTATCCTATCCTCTATCCTATCCTATCCTCTATCGTATCCTATCCTCTATCCTATCAAATCCTACATCCTATCCTATCTTCCATCGTCTCCTATCCTCTATCCTATCCAATCCCCTATCCTATTCTCTATCCTATCCTATCCTCTATCCTATCCTATCATCTATCCTATCCTATCCTCTATCCTATCCTATCCTCTATCCTATCCTATCCTCTATCCTATCCTACCCTCTATCCTATCCTATCCTCTATCCTATCCTATCCTCTATCCTATCCTATCCTCTATCCTATCCTATCCTCTATCCTATCCTATCCTCTATCATATCCTATCCTCTTTCCTATAATATCCTCTATCCTACCCTATCCCCTATCCTATCCTATCCTATCCCCTATCCTATCCTATCCTATCCTATCCCCTATCCTATCCTATCCTCAATCCTATCCTATCCTATGCTCTATCCTATTCTATACTGTATCCAATCCTATCCTCTATCCTATCCTATTCTCTACACTATCCTAACCTCTATCCTATCCTATCCTCAACCCAGCCTATCCTCATTCCTATCCTATACTCCATTATATCCTATCCTCTATCCTATCCCATCCTCTATTCTATCCTATCCTCTATCCTATCCTATCCTCTATCCTATCCTATCCTCTATCCTATCCTATCCTCTATCCTAACCTATCCTCTATCCTATCCTATCCTCTATCCTATCCTATCCTGAACCCTATCCTATCCTCATTCCTATCCTATACTCCATTATATCCTATCCGCTATCCTATCATATCCTCTATCATATCCAATCCTCTATCCTATCCTCTATCCTATCCTATCCTCAACCCTATCCTATCCTCATTCCTATCCTATACTCCATTATATCCTATCCGCTTTCCTATCATATCCTCTATCCTATCTAATCCTCTATCCTATCCTCTATCCTATCCTGTATCCTATCCTCTCCTCTATCCTATCCTATCGTATCCTCTATCCTATCCTATCGTATCCTCTATCCTATCCTATCCTCTATCCTATTATATCCTCTATCCTATCCTATCCTCTATCCTATCCTATCCTCTATCCTATCCTATCGTATCCTCTATCCTATCCTATCCTCTATCCTATCCCATCCTCTATCCTATCCTATCCTCTATCCTATCCTATCCTCTATCCTATCCTATCCTCTATTCTATCCTATCCTCTATCCTATCCTATCCTCTATCCTATCCTATCCTCTATCCTATCCTATCCTCTATCCTAACCTATCCTCTATCCTATCCTATCCTCTATCCTATCCTATCCTGAACCCTATCCTATCCTCATTCCTATCCTATACTCCATTATATCCTATCCGCTATCCTATCATATCCTCTATCATATGCCATCCTCTATCCTATCCTCTATCCTATCCTAACCTCAACCCTATCCTATCCTCATTCCTATCCTATACTCCATTATATCCTATCCGCTATCCTATCATATCCTCTATCCTATCCAATCCTCTATCCTATCCTCTATCCTATCCTCTATCCTATCCTCTCCTCTATCCTATCCTATCGTATCCTCTATCCTATCCTATCCTCTATCCTATTATATCCTCTATCCTATCCTATCCTCTATCCTATCCTATCCTCTATCCTATCCTATCCTCTATCCTATCCTATCCTCTATCCTAACCTATCCTCTATCCTATCCTATCCTCTATCCTATCCTATCCTCAACGCTATCCTATCCTCATTCCTATCCTATACTCCATTATATCCTATCCGCTATCCTATCATATCCTCTATCCTATAATATCCTCTATCCTATCCAATCCTCTATCCTATCCTCTATCCTATCCTCTATCCTATCCTATCCTCTATCCTATCCTCTATCCTATCCTATCCTCTATCCGAACCTATCCTCTATCCTAGCCTATCCTCAATCCTATCCTATCCTCTATCCTATCCTATCCTCAATCCTATCCTATCCTCTATCCTCTCCTATCCTTTATACTAACCAATCCTCTATCCTATCCTCTATCCTATCCTATCCTCTATCCTATCCTATCCTCTATCCTATCCTATCCTCTATCCTATCCTATCCTCTATCCTCTCCTATCCTCTATACTATCCTATCCTCTATCCTATCCTATCCTATCCTCTATCCTAACCTATCCTCTATCTTATCCTATCCTCTATCCTATCCTATCCTCTATCCTATCCTATCCTCAATCCTATCCTATCCTCTATCCTATCCTATCCTCTATCCTGTCCTATCCTCTATAATATCGTATCCTCTATCATATCCTATCCTCTTTCCTATAATATCATCTATCCTATCCAATCTCTATCGTCTCCTTTCCTCTATCCTATCGTATCCTCTATCCTATCCTATCCTCTATCCTGTCCTATCCTCTTTAATGTCGTATCCTCTATCCTAACCTATCCTCTGTCCTATCCTATCCTCTATCCTATCCTGTCCTGTATCCTATCCTGTCCTCTATCCTATCCTATCCTCTATCATGTCCTATCCTCTATAATATCGTATCCTCTATCATATCCTATCCTCTTCCCTATAATATCATCTATCCTATCCAATCTCTATCGTCTCCTTTCCTCTATCCTATCCAATCCCCTATCCTATCTTCTATCGTCTCCTGTCCTCTATCCTATCCAATCCCCTATCCTATCCTCTATCCTATCCTATCCTCTATCCTATCCTATCCTCTATCCTGTCCTATCCTCTTTAATGTCGTATCCTCTATCATATCCTATCCTCTTTCCTATTATATCATCTATCCTATCCAATCTCTATCGTCTCCTTTCCTCTATCCTATCCAATCCCCTATCTTATCTTCTATCGTCTCCTGTCCTATATCCTATCCAATCCCCTATCCTATCTTCTATCGTCTCCTGTCCTCTATCCTATCCAATAACCTATCCTATCCTCTATCCTATCCTATCCTCTATCCTATCCTATCCTCTATCCTATCCTATCCTCTATCCTATCCTATCCTCTATCCTATCCTATCCTCTATCCTATCCTATCCTCTATCCTATCCTATCCTCTATCCTATCCTATCCTCTATCCTATCCTATCCTCTATCCTATCCTATCCTCTATCCTATCCTATCCTCAATCCTATCCTATCCTCTCCTATCCTTTATACTAACCAATCCTCTATCCTATCCTCTATCCTATCCTATCCTCTATCCTATCTTATCCTCTATCCTATCCCATCCTCTATCCTATCCAATCCTCTATCCTATCCTCTATCCTATCCTCTATCCTATCCTATCCTCTATCCTATCCTATCCTCTATCCTATCCTATCCTCTATCCTATCCTATCCTCTATCCTATCCTATCCTCTATCCTATCCTATCCTCTATCCTAACCTATCCTCTATCCTATCCTATCCTCTATCCTATCCTATCCTCTATCCTATCCTATCCTCTATCCTATCCTATCCTCTATCATATCCTATCCTCTATCCTTTCCTATCCTCTATCCTATCCTATTCTCTATCCTATCATCTACCCTATCCTATCCTCTATGTTATCCAATCACCTATCCCATCCTCTATACGATCCTATCCTCTATCCTATCTTATCCTCTATCCTATAATATCATCTATGCTATACTATTCTCTATCCTATCCTATCCTATCCTGTATCCTATCCAATCCCCTATCCTATCCACTATCCTATCCTATCCTCAATCCTATCCTTTCCTCAACCCTATCCTATCCTCTATCCTATCCTATTCTATCCTCTATCCTATCCTATCCTCTATCCTATAATATCCTCTATCCTATCCTATCCTCTATCATATCCTCTATCCTATCCAATCCCCTATCCTATCTTCTATCCTATCCTATCATCTATCCTATCCTATCCTCTATCCTATAATATCCTCTATCCTATCCAATCCTCTATCCTATCCTATTCTCTGTCCTATCCTCTACCCTATCCTATCCTCTATCCTATAATATCATCTATCCTATACTATCCTCTATCCGATCCTATCCTCTATCCTATCCTATCCTCTATCCTATCCTCTATACTATACTATCCTCTATCGTCTCCTATCCTCACTCCTATCCAATCCCCTATCCTATCCTATCCTCTTTCCTATCCTATTCTCTATCCTATCCTCTACCCTATCCTATCCTCTATCCTATCCTATCCTCTATCGTCTCCTCTATTCTATCCTATCCTCTATCGTCTCCTCTATCCTATCCTATCCTCTATCCTATAATATCATCTACCCTATACTATTCTCTATCCTATCCTATTCTCTATCCTATCCTCTATCCTATCTTATCCTCTATCCTATCCTATTCTGTATCCTATACTCTACCCTATCCTATCCTCTATCCTATCCTATCCACTATCCTATCCTATCCTCAATCCTATCCTATCATCTATCCAATCCAATCACCTATCCTATCCTCTATCCTATACAATCCCCTATCCAATCCTCTATCCGATCCAATCCTCTATCCTATCCTATCCTCTATACTATCCTATTCTCTATCCTATCCTCTATCCGATCCTATCCTCTATCCTATCCTATCCTCAATCCTATCCTATCCTCTATCCTATCCAATCACCTGTCCAATCCTATATACGATCCTATCCTCTATCCTATCCTATCCTCTATCCGATCCTATCCTCTATCCGATCCACTACCCTATCCTATCCTCTATCCTATCCAATCCCCTATCCTATCCTCTATCCGATCCTATCCTCTACCCTATCCTATCCTCTATCTTATCCAATCCCCTATCCTATCCTCTATCCGATCCTATCCTCTACCCTATCCTATCCTCTATCTTATCCTATCCTATCCTATCCTCTACCCTATCCTATCCTCTATCCTCTATCCTATCCTATCCTCTTTCCTATCCTATCCTCTATCCTATCCAATCCCCTATCCTATCCTCTATCCGATCCTATCCTCTATCCTATCCTATCCTCTATAATGTCGTATCCTCTATCCTATCCAATCCTCTATCCTATAATATCCTCTATCCTATCCTATCCTCTAACCTATCCAATCCCCTATCCTATCCTCTATCCGATCCTATCCTCTATCCTATCCTGTCGTCAATCCTATCCTATCCTCTACCCTATCGTATCCTCTATCCTATCCTATCCTATCCTCTACCCTATCCTATCTTCTATTCTATCATATCCTCTATCCTATCCAATCCCCTATCCTATCCTCTATCCTATGCTATCCTCTATCCTATCCTATCCTCTATCCTATCCGATCCTCTATCCTATCCTATTCTCTATCCTATGCTATCGTCTGTACTATCCAATCCCCTATCCTATCCTCTATCCGATCCTATCCTCTATCCTATCCTATCCTCTATCCTGTCCTATTCTCTATCCTATCATCTACCCTATCCTATCATCTACCCTATCCTATACTCTATCCTATCCAATCACCTATCCTATCCTCTATACGATCCTAGCCTCTACCCTATCCTATCCTCTATCCTATCCTATCCTCTTTCCTATCCTCTATCCGATCCTATCCTCTATCCTATCCTATCCTCTATCCTATCCTATTCTCTATCCTATCATCTACCCTATCCTATCCTCTATCCTATCCTATCCTCTATTCTATCCAATCCCCTATCCTATCCTGTATCCGAACCTATCCTTTATCCTCTCCTATCCTCTATCCTATAATATCATATATCCTGTACTTTTCTCTATACTATCTTATCCTCTATCCTATACTATCCTCTATCGTCTCGTATCTTCTATCATATCCAATCCCCTATCCTATCCTCTACCCTATCCTATCCTCTATCCTATCGTATCCTCTATCATATCGTATCCTCTATCCTATCCAATCCCCTATCCAATCAACTATCCGATCCTATCCTCTACCCTATCCTATCCTCTATCCTATCCTATCCTCTATCCTATCCAATCCCCTATCCTATCCACTATCCGATCCTATCCTCTATCCTATCCTATCCTCTATCCTATCCTATCCTATATCCTATCCTATCCTCTATCCTATCCGATCATTTATCCTATCCTATCCTCTATCCTATCCAATCACCTATCCTATCCTCTATACGATCCTATCCTCTATCCTATAATATCATCTATCATATACTATTCTCTATCCTATCCTATCCTATTCTGTATCCTATACTCTACTCTATCCTATCCTCTATCCTATCCTATCCTCTATCCTATCCTATCCTCTACCCTATCCTATCCTCTATCCTATCCTATTCTCTATCCTATCCTCTACCCTATCCTATCCTCTATCATATCCTATTCTCTATCCGATCATCTACCCTATCCTATCCTCTATCCTATCCAATCACATATCCTATCCTCTGTACGATCCTATCCTCTATCCTATCCTATCCTCTATCCTATCCTATCCTCTATCCTATCCGATCCTCTATCCTATCCTATCCTCTATCCTATCCAATCCTCTATCCTATAATATCTTCTATCCTATCCTATCCTCTACCCTATCCAATCGCCTATCCTATCCTCTATTCGATCCTATCCTCTATCCTATCCAATCCTCTATCCTATAATGTCTTTTATCCTATCCTATCCTCTACCCTATCCAATCGCCTATCCTATCCTCTATCCGATCCTATCCTCTATCCTATCCAATCACATATCCTATCCTCTGTACGATCCTATCCTCTATCCTATCCTATCCTCTATCCTATCCTATCCTCTATCCTATCCGATCCTCTATCCTATCCTATCCTCTATCCTATCCGATCCTCTATCCTATCCTATCCTCTATCCTATCCAATCCTCTATCCTATAATATCTTCTATCCTATCCTATCCTCTACCCTATCCAATCGCCTATCCTATCCTCTATCCGATCCTATCCAATCCTCTATCCTATAATGTCTTCTATCCTATCCTATCCTCTACCCTATCCAATCGCCTATCCTATCCTCTATCCTACCCTATCCTCAATCCTATCCTATCCTCAACCCTATCCTATCCTCTATCCTATCCTATCCTCTATCCTATCCTATCCTCTATCCTATCCTATCCTCTATCCTATCCTATCCTCTATACGATCCTATCCTCTATCCTATCCTATCCTCTATCCTATAATATCATATATCCTATACTATTCTCTATCCTATCCTATCCTCTATCCTATCCTATCCTCTATCCTATCCTATCCTCTATCCTATCCTATCCTCTATACGATCCTATCCTCTATCCTATCCTATCCTCTATCCTATAATATCATATATCCTATACTATTCTCTATCCTATCCTATCCTCTATCCTATACTATCCTCTATCGTATCCTACCCTCTATCCGATCCTATCCTCTATGCTATCCTATCCTCTATCCTCTACCCTATCCTATCCTCTATCCTATCCTATCCTCTTTCCTCTCCTATTCTCTATCCTATTTTTTTTTTTCCGAGGAGGTAATCTCGTTACGGATACCCGAACCCCCCGGTGGGGGGGGGGCTGGTCCGGGTTATGTGGGACTCCTCGGCTGGTTGGTGCAACGCCGAGTATACCCACTAACTCCTCCCCGTCCGTCCCTAGACTCCTGGGGGCACCCGTGCTCTGCGCGCGCATGTCAATCCGGTGTGCCCCCTCCTTAGCATACCACCCAGGGGGGGGACGCGGCCCCCTCCCGTACCTACTCTATCCGAAGGCACCACGCAACGGACGACGTGGCGCCTTCCCCCCTGTTAGGCCGCCCGATGAGCATCCGAGCCCCCGCTCGAGATGCCCGGCGGCCTCCGGGGACGCCGTTGGTGACCGAGTGTAAGGGGATATCCGATCCCCCGCCTCGAGATCATCAAGGGCGTCCCCGCTCGCGTCAGAGGCGTCACAACGGGGGTACGCCCCCGGGGCGTACCCTGCGCCGCCTCCGCCCCCCCTTCGGCCGGGATCGTGATTACGCTCCCGATCCCGTTCCGCAGCCTCCTTCCGCAGCATAACCCGCTCGCAGAAGGAAGCGAACCCCCTCCACGCCTCCTCGCCACCGGCTGCCGCAGCGACGACAGCCGGGAGCGAGAGGTCGTGGCCCACCGCGCGCCGCAGGGCACGGCGCTCTCCCCCCCCCCATGCCGGACACTCCTCCAGAGTGTGTTGCGCCGTGTCCCGCGGTTCGCCGCAGTGGTGACACGCCTCCTCGGTCTCCCTCCCGATGCGACACAGGTAGTCGCCGAAGCACCCGTGCCCGCTCATCACCTGCGTCACACGGTAGGAGACCCTATGCCCCATCCATCCCCTGTTCCATTGATCGAACACCGGGAGGATGGCCCGAACGGCCCGCCTCTCGCCCTCCCTCGTCCCGGGAAGGCTATCGCGCCACTCCCGGGCTGCGTGCCGCCGAGCATGTCGCCTGAGCTCATCCACCATGAGCCGCGCCTGATCCGGGGCCACCCCCCGGAGCCGGAGTTCCCTGGAGTGCGTATGTACATCCGCCAACACGCGGGCCTCCAGCTCGAGGGGGATCAGCCCCGACATCACCATCGCCGTCGCGTATGAAATGGTGCGGTACCCCCGCACGATGCCTATGGCCAGCCTGCGCTCGATGCGACGCAGCAGCGACCGTGTGCCGCCACTGCGCCCCCTAGCCAAGACATCGTGCGCCCATACAGGGGCTCCGTACAGGACCAAAACTCGCACCACCACCGCGAACAGACGACGCACCCGTCCACAGGGTCCCCCGAGATTCTCTTGACCATCCTTGACCATCCCCTCCCCCACGCAGATCCAGCACTGGGGAGGCGCCGCCAACCGGGCCGAGCGGAGAAACCACATGGCCCTGGTTTTCTCGACGGACACCTCTAGGCCCAGCGACCGGATCGCGCGCACCGCGCGCCACGCGCCGCGCTCCGCCAGGCAGATGGCCTCCTTCGCATACCTCCCGGTGGCCAATACCAGCGTGTCGTCGGCGTAACACGTCAGGCTGACCCCGGGAGGCATCTCCTCCCGCAGGACGCGATCGTACGCAAGATTCCACAGCAACGGTCCCAACACCGAGCCCTGCGCACCATCCCGTACCGGCCGGGATACTCTATACCCCTGTCGGAGAGATAGCTCCCGATCACCCTTCTGAGATACAGAGGCACCCGGTGGAAGACCAGGGCCTCCATTATCCGATCCCAGGGGACGGTGTTGAACGCGTTAGCGATATCCAAGGATATCGCCAACGCAACACCGCCCCCCCTCGTACAGGCCTCCGAGAGAGCCCTCACCCGCCGAATAGCGTCGACGGTGGAGAGACCCTCCCGGAAGCCGAATTGAACCCCGCTCAGATCGGGGACCCCTCCCGCCGACAGGTGCCGGACGAGGCGTCCAACGAGTACGCGCTCGAACAACTTCCCCGCCTCGTCCAGCAGACAAATTGGCCGGTACCCTGAGGGCGAGTCCCGGGACTTGCCCCCCTTCGGAAGGAGGACCAACCTGCCCGACTTCCACTCCGTGGGGAACACCCCCTCCCTCAGACAGCCGTTATACAGCTGCCGGAGTTCGGCGGCGAGTCCCCCCTCCAGGGCCAAGACCAACGCGCGGCCCGGCACCCCGTCCGGGCCCGGGGCCTTGCGGCCCACCCGCCGCGCCCTTGCCATCGCCTCGCCCAGCTCGCCGGCCGACACCTCCCACTCTGCGGACCAGGAGAGAGGCTCCTGTTCCCAATGGGAGCGGCGCAGTTGTCCCCCCTCTCGCGGGAAGAGGGACGCCACCACTCCCTCGAGCAGGTGGGGGTCCATCGACTCCGTCACCGGAGGCGCCCACGCGCGCAGCTTGTTCATGACAAGCTTGTACGGGCGCCCCCATGGATCGGAGTCCACCATGCCGACGAGCTCCGACCACGCGTCGGCCTTGGCCCGCGCGATAGCCCTGCGGAGAACCCCGAGCGCGGCTCGGTACTCCCCGCCGAGCCTCGCCGTCGCCTCCTCGTCGTCGCGCCTCCTACGCGCTCGGCCGTACCGACGCCGCGCGGCATTGCAGGCACGCCGGAGCTCCGCAATGCCGGCGGACCACCAGTACGCCGCCCTCCTGGGGGCGAACCGGCTGCGGGGCATGGCGGTGTCGCACACCGCCGTCATTACCTCCCGCAGCCGCCTCGCCCCTTGCGCAGGCGCCAGCTCGGACAGGGCCGGCCCCGTCCATGTCGCCGCGGCTACCGCGGCCCCGAACGCGTCCGCGTCCAGCCGCTTCAAGGCCCATCGCGGTCGTCGGTCCCCCCGGCCCGGCCGGGAATCCCGCGCGTGGAGGGTGGGCCACACGTCCATGACGATGGGCGTATGGTCTGACGCAATCTCTATCTCCTCGGCCACCCTCCATCCCGACACCCGGCGCACGGCCGAGGGAGTCCCCCATGTCAGGTCGACAATCGAGACCCCCTGCGGACGCACGCACGTCGGCGTGGATCCCCGGTTAATCAACCGGAGATCCAGGCCGGCCGCCCAGGTTAACACCTCGCTACCCCTAGTGGTCGTCCTGGGACTCCCCCACGATACCGCGTGGGCATTGAAGTCTCCCAAAACGAGAACCGGGCGGGCGCTGCACCGCGCGATGCAGCTGTTCAGCCCACCCAGGAACCCCCGAAATTGATCGAGGCCACAGCTCGGCGAGATGTAGATCCCGACAACCGCGATGTCCCCCCATTGCACCGCCACGAATCCCTCGCCCCGCTCCAGAAGGGAGACCGACGGGGACCCGGGGCGGCTTCCCGCCACTATTACTACGGAGCCGATCTCGTCCCCCACCCAGAAGGGGTTTTCGGGGATTGCGTACGGCTCCGCCGCAACTGCCAGCCCAGCCCCCCACTCGCGCACGGCTTGGACAAACAGGTCCTGTGCCGCGCGCGAGTGGTTGAGGTTCGCCTGCAGAACCGGAGTAGGATTAAAAGTACCTACTCTAACATGGGCTCTGCAGAGTCCCCTCCCTGGGAGGGCCGGGCCCCCGGCGCCGTCTGCGGCCGCTGCGCGGATGCAGCCCCAGACGCGCCCATCTCTTTCGTCGCCGCGCGGCCCCTCTTGGGAGCCGGGGCACACGCTTTGGCCCCGAATCTATGGCCCGATGGTCTCCCCAGGTCCGCGCAGAGCGGACACCTGGGGGCGGCCTTGCAGGCCGAAGCCCGGTGCTCCGCCGCCCCGCAGCGGTAGCACAACGCGCCTCTGTCGACCGCGCTCTTGCATGTCGCCCGCGTGTGCCCCGTCTCCAAGCAACGGAAGCGTTGGAGGGGCCGCTCCCTCAGCGCCTCGACGCGGGCCGAGGACCAGCCGACCAGCAGCCGGCCTCCCGCCACCACTTTCTTGACGGCCGCGAGGGGGCCCTGGGCCCAACAGGAGCCCAGCGCCTGCTCCGAGGCGGGTCTGCGGATCTCGCCGACCCGGAACTCCGCCGCGGAACACCCCCCCCCCCGCCTCCGCCAGCGCCACCGCTACGTCCCCGGACGACACCGAGTCGTCCAGGCCCGCCACGCGCACCTCGCCGCGCTTGACCGCCTGGGAGACCTTAACCCCGGTCCCCCCAAGCGCCTCGGCGATCCTCCCGGAGAGGGCCCGTGCCTTCTCCTGGCACCCCGTGCCCCTGACCTCCAGGAGGATCCCGCCGGTTTTCGACCGCCTGGGAAGCACCCCCGACTCGATCCCGATAGCCTTGAGGTCCACCCTCTCTTTTGCCCTGGCCATCACCTCCGAATAAGTGAGCTTGCAGCTCTCGGAGATGGTGATGGCCACTGCTCCGGTTCTGGGGGTGCGTCCCAGGCCACCGTCCCTCCCGGCGGCGGGCTTCGCCGCGCTCGCGCCGCCCTGCACTCGTGCGCCGCCCGCCGCCCTCGGCTCCCTCGCAGCCTGCAGCCGTGAAGCGGCGTCAGCTGCCTCGGCCGCGACTGCTCTCGCCGCAGCCTCCTCCGCGGCCATCTTCTTCTTGGCCCTCTTCGCCGCCTTGCTCGTCACCTCCATCCACGAGGCCGGGACGACCGGTGGCGGAATGACAACGGGGGGCACCACCCTCACGTTGGACACGACCACCGGTCCAGTCCCCTTGGTGACAGACGTCGCCGGCAGAGAAGCCACCGGCGTCGCCTCGCGCGCCGATTTACCCTCCGCCCGGAGGGCCGGGGCCAACCCGGCCAGAATCGTCCGGAACCGCTCCTCCATCCGGGCCTCTAGCTCCCGGTTCCTGGCCGTTATCAGCGCGCCGACCCGGAGAAGCAGGGCTTCGGAGTCCAAAACTCCCACTCCCTCCCCCGACGACCCCATCGCCTCCGTCCCCCGCGTACGGACCCCCGCTGTCGAGGAGGCGGGGGGCGCTTCCCCTATTGGCGCATGTCCCGCCCGGCGACCGCTGTCGGTGTTCGCCCGCCGCCCGGCCTCCATTGACCGGAGCCTCGACCGGAGGTCACCCGCCTCCTTCGCGAGGGCCGCGTTCTGCTCGCGGAGACGGGCCACCTCCTGGCTCCCCTGCCACGCCATCCCGGTAAAGCACCGCTGCATCAAGGTGGTGCAGTGGGCCCTGGCGACTGCAGAACAATCCCGCAAGTCTTTTGCCAGGTCCCCCTTGAGGCCCTTTGAGACGGTGGAGACTCTCTCCACCCTCAACATCGCCTCCTCCACCTCCCCTACTAGCTGCGCTGTCGGCATCCTCCCACCCAGCTCGATGAGGTCACCGACCCTCCTCTTCTGACTCCTCTCGGCGCGGCCGCCGAGGGCCAGATCCATGATGGGCGTCCCCGACGAGCCCTTCCCGGGGTCCGTCCGCGACACCGACCCGCCGCGGGTGTGCTGCCCCCCCCTCTAACCGGGCACGCTTGGGGTCAGAGACCCCAGATGTCGCGCCCCGCTTCTCCGCGCCCCCGCGCGTCACGATCGAGCCGACGGAGCTCGAGATGGAGATGATTGTTTCATCCCCATCCGAGTCCTCGTCCGCGATGACCACGACCGCGTCCTCCCCGGCAGTAACCGCTGCCATCCCCTCCCCCACAACATCGAGATTTTTTTCGTTATTTGATTCCATTTCTGGTCCCACGAGATTGGCAGGAAAAACACGTCCGCCCGGGCAGAGCCTCCTTGCCCGGGTAAGGCTAATTTCCGCTGGAGTTCGCCAGGTATCCAGACGTTGGTGCGCTAGTGGCTGATGTACCCCACCAGCCACGCCCTGTAACAAGGGCGTACCCTCTCACCGCGCACCAAGCTTAGGGTTGGGGATTTTTTATAGAGGTTATCATCCTCGCGGCCCTGCCGGTTAAGGCAAGACCACCGTTCCGGTAAAACATGACCACCGGTTTACGGCAAGGACCCTGCGGCGACCTCCCCGGTCGTTATCGCAGGACCCATTCCGCGGTTTTTCATCCCTCCGTGTGAGCCTTACCGGCAAGGGAGGCCCTGCCAGGATCCGAAGATCCCGCCGGCATCGCCTCACACATCATTAGGACTACTTCCCGCGGAATACCCCTCGCTCCGTTAGCAACACACAACTATGTGTCTTCCCAGGGACCACCACGAGGAGGTGGAGCGTAGAGGATTTTAGGGATATGACCGCCACCACTGTGGCATACCTAGTAGTGGATCCGAGTCACCACTACTAAGCCCATATCCCCTCGGTCCCCTCATCTACCCTATACTATTCTCTATCCTATCCTCTATCCTATCTTATCCTCTATCTTATCCTATTCTGTATCCTATACTCTACCCTATCCTATCCTCTATCCTATCCTATCCACTATACTATCCTATCCTCAATCCTATCCTATCCTCTATCCTATCCAATCACCTATCCTATCCTCTATACGATCCTATCCTCTATCGTATCCTATCCTCTATCCTATCCTATTCTCTATCCTATCCTCTACCCTATCCTATCCTCTATACTATAATATCATCTATCCTATACTGTTCTCTATCCTACCCTATCCTCTATCCTATACTATCCTCTATCCTATCCTCTACCCTATCCTATCCTCTATCCTATCCTATCCTCTACCCTATCCTATCCTTTATCCTATCCTATCCTCTATCCTATCCTATCCTCTATCCTATCCTATCCTCTATCCTATCCTATCCTCTATCCTATCGAATCCCCTATCCTATCCTCTATCCTATCCTATCCTCTTTCCTATAATATCATCTATCCTATACTATTCTCTATCCTATCCTATTCTCTATCCTATCCTCTACCCTATCCTATCCTCCATCCTATAATATCATTTATCCTATACTATTCTCTATCCTATCCTATTCTCTATCCTATCTTATCCTCTATCCTATCCTATTCTCTATCCTATCCTCTACCCTATCCTATCCTATTCTCTATCCAATCCTCTATCGTCTGCTCTATCCTATCCTATCCACTATCCCATCCTATCCTCAATCCTATCCTATCATCTATCCTATCCAATCACCTATCCTATCGTCTATACGATCCTATCCTCTATCCTACCCTATCCTCTATCCGATCCTATCCTCTATCCTATCCTATCCTCTATCCAATAATATCATCTATCCTATACTATTCTCTATCCTATCCTATTCTCTATTATATCCTCTACCCTATCCTATCCTCTATCCTATAATATCATTTATCCTATACTATTCTCTATCCTATCCTATCCTCTATCCTATACTATCCTCTATCCTATCTTATCCTCTACCCTATACTATCATCTATCCTATCCTATTCTCTATCCTATCCTCTATCGTCTGCTCTATCCTATCCTATCCACGATACTATCCTATCCTCAATCCTATCCTATCCTCTATCCTATCCAATCACCTATCCTATCCTGTATACGATCCTATCCTCTATCCTATACTATCCTCTATCGTATCCTATCCTCTATCCGATCCTATCCTCTCCCCTATCCTATCCTCTATCCTATCCTATTCTGTATCCTATACTCTACCCTATCCTATCCTATATCCTATCCTATCCTCTATCCTATCTTATCCTCTATCCTATCCTATTCTCTATCCTATCCTCTACCCTATCCTATCCTCTATCCTATCGTATCCTCTATCCTATCCAATCTTCTATCCTATCCTCTATCCTATCCTCTATCCTACCCTCTATCCTAACCTATCCTGTGTCCTATCCTATACTCTATCCTATCCAATCCCCTATCCTATCCTCTATCCTATGCAATCCCCTATCCTATCCACTATCCTATCCTATCCTCAATCCTATCCAATCCTCAACCCTATCCTATCCTCTATCCTATCCTCTCCTCTATCCTATCCTATCCTCTATCCTATCCTATCCTCTATCCTATCATATCCTCTATCCCAGCCTATCCTCTATCCTATCCTATCCTTTATCCTATCCTATACTCTATCCTATCCTATCCTCTATCCTATCCTATCCTCTATCCTATCCTATCCTCTATCCTATCCTATCCTGTATACTATCCAATCCCCTATCCTATCCTCTATCCGATCCTATCCTCTATCCTATCCTATCCTATTTCCTGTCCTATTCTCTATCCTATCATCTACCCTATCCTATCCTCTATCCTATCCAATCACCTATCCTATCCTCTATACGATCCTATACTCTATCCTATGCTATCCTCTATACTATAATATCATCTATCCTATACTATTCTCTATCCTATCCTATCCTCTATCCTATCCTATCCTCTATCCTATCCTATCCTCTATCCTATCCTATCCTGTATACTATCCAATCCCCTATCCTATCCTCTATCCGATCCTATCCTCAATCCTATCCTATCCTCTACCCTATCCTATCCTCTATCCTATCATATCCTACCCTCTACCCTATCCTATCCTCTATCCTATCATATCCTACCCTCTACCCTATCCTATCCTCTATCCTATTCTATCCTCTATGCTATCCAATTCCCTATCCTATCCTCTATCCGATCCTATCCTCTATCCTATCCTATCCTCTATAATATCGTATCCTCTATCCTATCCTATCCTCAATCCTATCCTATCCTCTACCCTATCCTATCCTCTATCCTATCCTATCCTACCCTCTACCCTATCCTATCCTCTATCCTATCCTATCCTCTATCCTATCCTATCCTCTATCCTATCCTATCCTCTATCCTATCCTATCCTCTATGCTATCCAATTCCCTATCCTATCCTCTATCCGATCCTATCCTCTATCCTATCCTATCCTCTATAATATCGTATCCTCTATCCTATCCTATCCTCAATCCTATCCTATCCTCTACCCTATCCTATCCTCTATCCTATCCTATCCTACCCTCTACCCTATCCTATCCTCTATCCTATCCTATCCTCTATCCTATCCTATCCTCTATCCTATCCTATCTTCTATCCTATCCAATCCCCTATCCTAACCTCTATCCGATCCTATCCTCTATCCTATCCTATCCTCTATAATATCGTATCCTCTATCCTATCCTATCCTCTATCCTATACTATTCTCTATCATATCCTATCCTCTATCCTATACTATCCTCTATCCTATCCTATCCTATTTCCTGTCCTATTCTCTATCCTATCATCTACCCTATCCTATCCTCTATCCTATCCAATCACCTATCCTATCCTCTATACGATCCTATCCTCTATCCTATCCTATCCTCTATACTATAATATCATCTATCCTATACTATTCTCTATCCTATCCTATCCTCTATCCTATCCTATCCTCTATCCTATCCTATCCTCTATCCTATCCTATCCTGTATACTATCCAATCCCCTATCCTATCCTCTATCCGATCCTATCCTCAATCCTATCCTATCCTCTACCCTATCCTATCCTCTATCCTATCATATCCTACCCTCTACCCTATCCTATCCTCTATCCTATCATATCCTACCCTCTACCCTATCCTATCCTCTATCCTATCCTATCCTCTATGCTATCCAATTCCCTATCCTATCCTCTATCCGATCCTATCCTCTATCCTATCCTATCCTCTATAATATCGTATCCTCTATCCTATCCTATCCTCAATCCTATCCTATCCTCTACCCTATCCTATCCTCTATCCTATCCTATCCTACCCTCTATCCTATCCTATCCTCTATCCTATCCTATCCTCTACCCTATCCTATCCTCTATCCTATTCAATCACCTATCCTATCCTCTATACGATCCTATCCTCTATCCGATCCTATCCTCTCCCCTATCCTATCCTCTATCCTATCCTATTCTGTATCCTATACTCTACCCTATCCTATCCTCTATCCTATCCTATCGTCTATCGTCTCCTCTATCCTATCCTATCCTGTATCCTATCCTATCCTCTATCCTATCCAATCCCCTATCCTGTACTCTGTCCAATCCTATCCTCTATCCTATCCTATCCTCTATAATATCGTATTCTCTATCCTATCCTCTATCCTATACTATCATCTAACCTATCCTATTTTCTATCCTATCCTCTATCGTCTGTTCTATCCTATCCTATCCCCTATCCTATCCTATCCTCAATCCTCTCCTATCCTCTATCCTATCCTATCTTCTATCCTATCATATCCTCTATCCTATCCAATCCCCTATCCTATCCTCTATCCTATCTTATCATCTATCCTATCCTATCCTCTATCCTATAATATCCTCTATCCTATCCAATCCTCTATCCTATCCTCTGCCCTATCCTATCCTCTATAATATCGTATCCTCTATCCTATCCTCTATCCTATACTATCATCGAACCTATCGTATTCTCTATCCAATCCTCTATCCGATCCTATCCTCTATCCTATAATATCATCTATCCTATACTATTCTCTACCCTATGATATCCTCTATCCTATACTATCCTCTATCGTCTCCTATCGTCTCTCCTATCCAATCCCCTATATAATCCTCTATGCTATCCTATCCTCTATAATATCGTATTCTCTATCCTATCCTCTATCCTATACTATCATCTAACCTATCCTATTCTCTATCCTATCCTCTATCCTATACTATCATCTAACCTATCGTATTCTCTATCCTATCCTCTATCCTATACTATCATCTAACCTATCCTATTCTCTATCCTATCCTCTATCCTATACTATCATCTAACCTATCGTATTCTCTATCCTATCCTCTATCGTCTGTTCTATCCTATAATATCATCTATCCTATACTATTCTCTATCCTATCCTATCCTCTATCCTATACTATCCTCTATCGTATCCTATCCTCTATCCGATCCTATCCTCTATCCTATCCTATCCTCTATCCTATCCTATTCTCTCTCCTATCCTCTACCCTATCCTATCGTCTATCCTATCGTATCCTCTATCCTATCCAATCCCCTATCCTATCCTCTATCCGAGCCTATTCTCTATCCTATCCTATCCTCTATCCTATCCTATTCTCTATCTTATCCTCTATCCTATCCTATCCTCCATCCTATACTATCATCTATCGTGTCCTATTCTCTATCCTATCCTCTATCGTCTGCTGTGTCCTATCCTATCCAATATCCTATCCTATCCTCAATCCTATCCTATCCTCTATCCTATATTATCATCTATCCTATCCTATCCTATCCTCTATCCTATCCAATCCCCTATCCAATCCTCTATCGTATCCTATCCTCTATAATATCATGTCCTCTATCCTATCCTCTATCCTACAGTATCATCTAACCTATCCTATTCTCTATCCTATCCTCTATCGTATCCTATCCTCTATCCGATCCTATCTTCTATACTATCCTATTCTCTATCCTATCCTCTACCCTATCCTATCCTCTATCGTATCCTATCCTATCCTATCCTCTATCCTATCCTATCCTCTATCCTGTCCTATTCTCTATCCTATCATCTACCCTATCCTATCATCTACCCTATCCTATCCTCTATCCTATCCAATCACCTATCCTATCCTCTATACGATCCTAGGCTCTACCCTATCCTATCCTCTATCCTATCCTATCCTCTTTCCTATCCTCTATCCGATCCTATCCTTTATCCTATCCTATCCTCTATCCTATAGTATCATCTATCCTATACTATTCTCTATCCTATCCAATCTTCTATCCTATCCTCTATCCTATCCTCTATCCTATCCTCTATCCTATCCTCTATCCTATCCTCTATCCTATCCTCTATCTTATCCTCTATCGTATCCTCTATCCTATCCAATCCCCTATTATATCCTCTATCCGATCCTATCCTCTATGCTATCCTATCCTCTATAATATCGTATCCTCTATCCTATCCAATCCTCAATCATATCCTCTATCCTATCCTATCCTATCCTCTATCCTATCCTCTATCCTATCCAATCCCCTATCCTATCCTCTATCCGATCCTATCCTCTATCCTATCCTATCCTCTATAATGTCGTATCCTCTATCCGATCCTCTCCTCTATCCTATCCTATCCTCTATCCTATCCTATCCTCTACCCTATCCAATCCCCTATCCTATCCTCTATCCGATCCTATCCTCTATCCTATCCTTTCCTCAATGCTATCCTATCCTCTACCCTATCCTATCCTCTATCCTATCCTATCCTAGCCTCTACCCTATCCTATCTTCTATCCTATCATATCCTCTATCCTATCATCTACCCTATCCTATCCTGTATCCTATCCAATCACCTATCCCATCCTCTATACGATCCTATCCTCTATCCTATCCTATCCTCTATCCTATAATATCATCTATGCTACACTATTCTCTATCCTATCCTATCCTATCCTCTATGCTATCCAATCCTCTATCCTATCCACTATCCTATCCTATCCTCAATCCTATCCTATCCTCAACCCTATCCTATCCTGTATCCTATCCTATTCTATCCTCTATCCTATCCTATCCTCTATCCTATAATATCCTCTATCCTATCCGATCCTATCCTCTATCCTATACTATCCACTATCCTATCCTATCCTCTATCCTATCCTATCCTCTATCCTAACCTATCCTCTATCCTATCCTATCCTCTATCCTATCCTATCCTCTATCCTATCCTATCCTCTATCCTATCCTATCCTCTATCCTATCCTATCCTGTATACTATCCAATCCCCTATCCTATCCTCTATCCGATCCTATCCTCTATCCTATCCTATCCTCTATCCTGTCCTATTCTCTATCCTATCATCTACCCTATCCTATCCTCTATCCTATAAAATCACCTATCCTATCCTCTATACGATCCTATCCTCTATCCGATCCTATCCTCTATCCTATCCTATCCTCTATCCTGTCCTATTCTCTATCCTATCATCTACCCTATCCTATCCTCTATCCTATAAAATCACCTATCCTATCCTCTATACGATCCTATCCTCTATCCTATCCTATCCTCCATCCTATAATATCATCTATCCTATACTATTCTCTATCCTATCTGATCCTGTATCCTATCCTATTCTCTATCCTATCCTCTACCCTATCCTATCCTCTATCCTATCGTATCCTCTATCCTATCCAATCCACTATCCTATCAACTATCCGATCCTGTCCTCTATCCTATCCTATCCTCTATCCTATCCTATCCGCCATCCTATCCTATCCTCTATCCTATCCAATCTTCTATCCTATCCTCTATCCTATCCCCTATCCTACCCTCTATCCTAACCTATCCTGTGTCCTATCCTATCCTCTATCCTATCCAATCCCCTATCCTATCCTCTATCCTATCCTATCCTCTATCCTATCCTCTATCCTATCCTATCCTCTATCCTATCCTATCCTCTATCCTATCCTATCCTGTATACTATCCAATCCCCTATCCTATCCTCTATCCGATCCTATCCTCTATCCTACCCTATCCTCTATCCTGTCCTATTCTCTATCCTATCATCTACCCTATCCTATCCTCTATCCTATCCTATCCTCTACCCTATCCTGTCCTCTATCCTATCCTATCCTACCCTCTACCCTATCCTATCCCCTATCCTATCCTATCCTCTATCCTATCCTATCCTCTATCCTATCCAATCCCCTATCCTAACCTCTATCCGATCCTATCCTCTATCCTATCCTATCCTCTATAATATCGTATCCTCTATCCTATCCTATCCTATATCCTATACTATTCTCTATCATATCCTATCCTCTATCCGATCCTATCCTCTATCCTATCCTATCCTCTATCCTATCCTATTCTCTATCCTATCATCTACCCTATCCTATTCTGTATCCTATCCAATCACCTATCCCATCCTCTATACGATCCTATCCTCTATCCTATCCTATCCTCTATCCTATAATATCATCTATGCTACACTATTCTCTATCCTATCCTATCCTATCCTCTATGCTATCCAATCCTCTATCCTATCCACTATCCGGTCCTATCCTCAATCCTATCCTATCCTCAACCCTATCCTATCCTCTATCCTATCCTATTCTATCCTCTATCCTATCCTATCCTCTATCCTATCCAATCCCCTATCCTATCCACTATCCTATCCTATCCTCTATCGTATCCTATCCTCTATCCTAACCTATCCTCTATCCTATCCTATCCTCTATCCTATCCTATCCTCTATCCTATCCTATCCTCTATCCTATCCTATCCTGTATACTATCCAATCCCCTATCCTATCCTCTATCCGATCCTATCCTCTATCCTATCCTATCCTCTATCCTGTCCTATTCTCTATCCTATCATCTACCCTATCCTATCCTCTATCCTATAAAATCACCTATCCTATCCTCTATACGATCCTATCCTCTATCCTATCCTATCCTCCATCCTATAATATCATCTATCCTATACTATTCTCTATCCTATCCCATCCTCTATCCTATACTATCCTCTATCGTATATTATCCTCTATCCGATCCTATCCTCTATGCTATCCTATCATCTATCCTCTACCCTATCCTATCCTCTATCCTATCCTATTCTGTATCCTATACTCTACCCTATCCTATCCTCTATCCTATCCTATCCTCTATCCTATCTGATCCTGTATCCTATCCTATTCTCTATCCTATCCTCTACCCTATCCTATCCTCTATCCTATCGTATCCTCTATCCTATCCAATCCACTATCCTATCAACTATCCGATCCTGTCCTCTATCCTATCCTATCCACTATCCTATCCTATCCGCTATCCTATCCTATCCTCTATCCTATCCAATCTTCTATCCTATCCTCTATCCTATCCTCTATCCTACCCTCTATCCTAACCTATCCTGTGTCCTATCCTATCCTCTATCCTATCCAATCCCCTATCCTATCCTCTATCCGATCCTATCCTCTATCCGATCCTATCCTCTATCCTATCCTATCCTCTATCCTATCCTATTCTCTAACCTATCATCTACCCTATCCTATCCTCTATCCTATCCAATCACCTATCCCATCCTCTATACGATCCTATCCTCTATCCTATCCTATCCTCTATCCTATAATATCATCTATGCTATACTATTCTCTATCCTAACCTATCCTATCCTCTATCCTATCCAATCCCCTATCCTATCCACTATCCTATCCTATCCTCAATCCTATCCTATCCTCAACCCTATCCTATCCTCTATCCTATCCTATTCTATCCTCTATCCTATTCCTATCCTCTATCCTATAATATCCTCTATCCTATCCTATCCTATCCTCTATCGTCTCCTCTATCCTATCCTATCCTGTATCCTATCCTATCCTGTATCCTATCCTATCCTCTATCCTATCCAATCCCCTATCCTGTACTCTGTCCAATCCTATCCTCTATCCTATCCTATCCTCTATCCTATCCTATCCTCTATCCTATCCTATCCTCAATCCTATCCTATCCTCTATCCTATCCTATCCTCTATCCTATCCTATCCTCTATCCTATCCTATCCTCTATCCTATCCTATCCTGTATACTATCCAATCCCCTATCCTATCCTCTATCCGATCCTATCCTCTAACCTATCCTATCCTCTTTCCTGTCCTATTCTCTATCCTATCATCTACCCTATCCTATCCTCTATCCTATCCAATCCCCTATCCTATCCTCTATCCGATCCTATCCTCAATGCTATCCTATCCTCTACCCTATCCTATCCTCTATCCTATCCTATCCTAGCCTCTACCCTATCCTATCTTCTATCCTATCATATCCTCTATCCTATCATCTACCCTATCCTATCCTGTATCCTATCCAATCACCTATCCCATCCTCTATACGATCCTATCCTCTATCCTATCCTATCCTCTATCCTATAATATCATCTATGCTACACTATTCTCTATCCTATCCTATCCTATCCTCTATGCTATCCAATCCTCTATCCTATCCACTATCCTATCCTATCCTCAATCCTATCCTATCCTCAACCCTATCCTATCCTGTATCCTATCCTATTCTATCCTCTATCCTATCCTATCCTCTATCCTATAATATCCTCTATCCTATCCGATCCTATCCTCTATCCTATACTATCCACTATCCTATCCTATCCTCTATCCTATCCTATCCTCTATCCTAACCTATCCTCTATCCTATCCTATCCTCTATCCTATCCTATCCTCTATCCTATCCTATCCTCTATCCTATCCTATCCTCTATCCTATCCTATCCTGTATACTATCCAATCCCCTATCCTATCCTCTATCCGATCCTATCCTCTATCCTATCCTATCCTCTATCCTGTCCTATTCTCTATCCTATCATCTACCCTATCCTATCCTCTATCCTATAAAATCACCTATCCTATCCTCTATACGATCCTATCCTCTATCCGATCCTATCCTCTATCCTATCCTATCCTCTATCCTGTCCTATTCTCTATCCTATCATCTACCCTATCCTATCCTCTATCCTATAAAATCACCTATCCTATCCTCTATACGATCCTATCCTCTATCCTATCCTATCCTCCATCCTATAATATCATCTATCCTATACTATTCTCTATCCTATCTGATCCTGTATCCTATCCTATTCTCTATCCTATCCTCTACCCTATCCTATCCTCTATCCTATCGTATCCTCTATCCTATCCAATCCACTATCCTATCAACTATCCGATCCTGTCCTCTATCCTATCCTATCCTCTATCCTATCCTATCCGCCATCCTATCCTATCCTCTATCCTATCCAATCTTCTATCCTATCCTCTATCCTATCCCCTATCCTACCCTCTATCCTAACCTATCCTGTGTCCTATCCTATCCTCTATCCTATCCAATCCCCTATCCTATCCTCTATCCTATCCTATCCTCTATCCTATCCTCTATCCTATCCTATCCTCTATCCTATCCTATCCTCTATCCTATCCTATCCTGTATACTATCCAATCCCCTATCCTATCCTCTATCCGATCCTATCCTCTATCCTACCCTATCCTCTATCCTGTCCTATTCTCTATCCTATCATCTACCCTATCCTATCCTCTATCCTATCCTATCCTCTACCCTATCCTGTCCTCTATCCTATCCTATCCTACCCTCTACCCTATCCTATCCCCTATCCTATCCTATCCTCTATCCTATCCTATCCTCTATCCTATCCAATCCCCTATCCTAACCTCTATCCGATCCTATCCTCTATCCTATCCTATCCTCTATAATATCGTATCCTCTATCCTATCCTATCCTATATCCTATACTATTCTCTATCATATCCTATCCTCTATCCGATCCTATCCTCTATCCTATCCTATCCTCTATCCTATCCTATTCTCTATCCTATCATCTACCCTATCCTATTCTGTATCCTATCCAATCACCTATCCCATCCTCTATACGATCCTATCCTCTATCCTATCCTATCCTCTATCCTATAATATCATCTATGCTACACTATTCTCTATCCTATCCTATCCTATCCTCTATGCTATCCAATCCTCTATCCTATCCACTATCCGGTCCTATCCTCAATCCTATCCTATCCTCAACCCTATCCTATCCTCTATCCTATCCTATTCTATCCTCTATCCTATCCTATCCTCTATCCTATCCAATCCCCTATCCTATCCACTATCCTATCCTATCCTCTATCGTATCCTATCCTCTATCCTAACCTATCCTCTATCCTATCCTATCCTCTATCCTATCCTATCCTCTATCCTATCCTATCCTCTATCCTATCCTATCCTGTATACTATCCAATCCCCTATCCTATCCTCTATCCGATCCTATCCTCTATCCTATCCTATCCTCTATCCTGTCCTATTCTCTATCCTATCATCTACCCTATCCTATCCTCTATCCTATAAAATCACCTATCCTATCCTCTATACGATCCTATCCTCTATCCTATCCTATCCTCCATCCTATAATATCATCTATCCTATACTATTCTCTATCCTATCCCATCCTCTATCCTATACTATCCTCTATCGTATATTATCCTCTATCCGATCCTATCCTCTATGCTATCCTATCATCTATCCTCTACCCTATCCTATCCTCTATCCTATCCTATTCTGTATCCTATACTCTACCCTATCCTATCCTCTATCCTATCCTATCCTCTATCCTATCTGATCCTGTATCCTATCCTATTCTCTATCCTATCCTCTACCCTATCCTATCCTCTATCCTATCGTATCCTCTATCCTATCCAATCCACTATCCTATCAACTATCCGATCCTGTCCTCTATCCTATCCTATCCACTATCCTATCCTATCCGCTATCCTATCCTATCCTCTATCCTATCCAATCTTCTATCCTATCCTCTATCCTATCCTCTATCCTACCCTCTATCCTAACCTATCCTGTGTCCTATCCTATCCTCTATCCTATCCAATCCCCTATCCTATCCTCTATCCGATCCTATCCTCTATCCGATCCTATCCTCTATCCTATCCTATCCTCTATCCTATCCTATTCTCTAACCTATCATCTACCCTATCCTATCCTCTATCCTATCCAATCACCTATCCCATCCTCTATACGATCCTATCCTCTATCCTATCCTATCCTCTATCCTATAATATCATCTATGCTATACTATTCTCTATCCTAACCTATCCTATCCTCTATCCTATCCAATCCCCTATCCTATCCACTATCCTATCCTATCCTCAATCCTATCCTATCCTCAACCCTATCCTATCCTCTATCCTATCCTATTCTATCCTCTATCCTATTCCTATCCTCTATCCTATAATATCCTCTATCCTATCCTATCCTATCCTCTATCGTCTCCTCTATCCTATCCTATCCTGTATCCTATCCTATCCTGTATCCTATCCTATCCTCTATCCTATCCAATCCCCTATCCTGTACTCTGTCCAATCCTATCCTCTATCCTATCCTATCCTCTATCCTATCCTATCCTCTATCCTATCCTATCCTCAATCCTATCCTATCCTCTATCCTATCCTATCCTCTATCCTATCCTATCCTCTATCCTATCCTATCCTCTATCCTATCCTATCCTGTATACTATCCAATCCCCTATCCTATCCTCTATCCGATCCTATCCTCTAACCTATCCTATCCTCTTTCCTGTCCTATTCTCTATCCTATCATCTACCCTATCCTATCCTCTATCCTATCCAATCCCCTATCCTATCCTCTATCCGATCCTATCCTTTATCCTATCCTATCCTCTATCCTATAATATCATCTATCCTATACTATTCTCTATCCTATCTTATCCTGTATCCTATACTATCCTCTATCCTATCCAATCCTGTACCCTATCCTCTATCCTATCCTATCCTCAATCCTATCCTATCATCTACCCTATCCTATCCTCTATCCTATCCTATCACCTATCCTATCCTATCCTCTATCGTATCCAATTCCCTATCCTATCCTCTATCCTATCCAATCACCTATCCCATCCTCCATACGATCCTATCCTCTATCCTATCCTATCCTCTATCCTATAATATCATCTATGCTATACTATTCTCTATCCTATCCTATCCTATCCTGTACCCTATCCAATCCCCTATCCTATCCACTATCCTATCCTATCCTCAATCCTATCCTTTCCTCAACCCTATCCTATCCTCTATCCTATCCTATTCTATCCTCTATCCTATCCTATCCTCTATCCTATAATATCCTCTATCCTATCCTATCCTCTATAATATCGTATTCTCTATCCTATCCTCTATCCTATCCTATTCTGTATCCTATACTCTACCCTATCCTATCCTCTATCCGATCCTATCCTCTATCCTATCCTATCCTCTATCCTATCCTATCCTACATCCTATCCTATCTTCTATACTATCCAATCCCCTATCCTAACCTCTATCCGATCCTATCCACTATCCTATCCTATCCTCAATCCTATCCTTTCCTCAACCCTATCCTATCCTCTATCCTATCCTATTCTATCCTCTATCCTATCCTATCCTCTATCCTATAATATCCTCTATCCTATCCTATCCTCTATAATATCGTATTCTCTATCCTATCCTCTATCCTATCCTATTCTGTATCCTATACTCTACCCTATCCTATCCTCTATCAGATCCTATCCTCTATCCTATCCTATCCTCTATCCTATCCTATCCTACATCCTATCCTATCTTCTATACTATCCAATCCCCTATCCTAACCTCTATCCGATCCTATCCACTATCCTATCCTATCCTCAATCCTCTCCTATCCTCTATCCTATCCTATCTTCTATCCTATCATATCCTCTATCCTATCCAATCCCCTATCCTATCCTCTATCCTATCCTATCATCTATCCTATCCTATCCTCTATCCTATAATATCCTCTATCCTATCCTATCCTGTATAATATCCTATCCTCTATCCTAAAATATCCTCTATCCTATCCAATCCTCTATCCTATCCTATTCTCTATCCTATCCTCTACCCTATCCTATCCTCTATAATATCGTATCCTCTATCCTATCCTATCCTCAATCCTATCGTATCCTCTACCCTATCCTATCCTCTATCCTATCCTATCCTACCCTCTACCCTATCCTATCCCCTATCCTATCCTATCCTCTATCCTATCCTACCCTCTATCCGATCCTATGCTCTATCCTATCCTATCCTCAATGCTATCCTATCCTCTACCCTATCCTATCCTCTATCCTATCCTATCCTATCCTCTACCCTATCCTATCTTCTATCCTATCATATCCTCTATCCTATCCAATCCCCTATCCTATCCTCTATGCTATCCTATCCTCTATCCTATCCTATCCTCTACCCTATTCTATCCTCTACCCTATCCTATCCTCTATCCTATAATATCATCTATCCTATACTATTCTCTATCCTATCCTATCCTCTATCCTATCCTATTCTGTATCCTATCCTCTACCCTATCCTATCCTCTATCCTATCCTATCCTATCCTATCCTCTACCCTATCCTATCCTCTATCCTATCCTATCCTCTATCCTATCCAATCCCCTATCCTATCCTCTATCCTGTCCTAGTCTATATCCTATCCTCTACCCTATCCTATCCTTTATCCTATCCTATCCCCTATCCTATCCTATCCTATCCTCTACCCTATCCTATCCTCTATCCTATCCTATAGTCTATCCTATCCTATCCTCTATCCTATCCTATCCTCTATCCTATCCTATTCTCTATCCTATCCTCTACCCTATCCTATCCACTATCCTATAATATCATCTATCCTATACTATTCTCTATCCTATCCTATCCTTTATCCTATACTATCCTCTATCGTATCCTATCCTCTATCCGATCCTATCCTCTATCCTATCCTATCCTCTATCCTATCCTATTCTGTAATCCTATCCTCTACCCTATCCTATCCTCTATCCTATCCTATCCTATCCTCTACCCTATCCTATCCTCTATCCTATCCTATCCTCTATCCTATCCAATCCCCTATCCTATCCTCTATCCGATCCTTTCCTCTATCATGTCCTAGTCTCTATCCTATCCTCTACCCTATCCTATCCTTTATCCTATCCTATCCCCTATACTACCCAATCCCCTATCCTATCCTCTATCCGATCCTAACCTCTATCCTATACTACCATCTAACCTATCCTATTCTCTATCCTATCCTCTATAGTCTGTTCTATCCTATCCTATCCACTATCCTATCCTATCCACTATCCTATTCTATCCTCAATGCTCTCCTATCCTCTATCCTATCCTATCTTCTATCCTATCATATAATCTATCCTATCCTATCTTCTATCCTATCATATCCTCTATCCTATCCAATCCCCTATCCTATCCTCTATCCTATCCTATCCTCTATCCTATCCTATCCTCTATCCGATCCTATCCTCTATCCTATCCTATCCTCTATCCTATCCTATTCTCTATCCTATCCTCTACCCTATCCTATCCTCTATCCTATCCAATCACTTATCCTATCCTCTATACGATCCTATCCTCTATCCTATCCTATCCTCTATCCTATAATATCATCTATCCTATACTATTCTCTATCCTATCCTATCCTATCCTCTATCCTATCCAATCCCCTATCCTATCCTCTATCCGATACTATCCTCTATCCTATCATATCCTCAATCCTATCCTATCCTCTACCCTATCCTATCCTCTATCCTATCCTATCCTATCCTCTACCCTATCCTATCTTCTATCCTATCATATCCTCTATCCTATCCAATCCCCTATCCTATCCTCTATCCTATCCTATCCTCTATCCTATCCTATCCTCTATCCTATCCTATCCTCTATCCTATCCTATCCTCTATCCTATCCTATTCTATATCCTATCCTCTATAGTCTGTTCTATCCTATCCTAACCACTATCCTAGTCTATCCTCAATGCTCCCCTATCTTCTATCCTATCATATCCTCTATCCTATCCTATCTTCTATCCTATCATATCCTCTATCCTATCCAATCCCCTATCGTATCCTCTATCCTATCCTATCCTCTATCCTATCCTATCCTCTATCCTATCCTATCCTCTATCCGATCCTATCCTCTATCCTATCCTATCCTCTATCCTATACTATTCTCTATCCTATCCTCTACCCTATCCTATACTCTATCCTATCCAATCACCTATCCTATCCTCTATACGATCCTATCCTCTACCCTATCCTATCCTCTATCCTATCCTATCCCCTTTCCTATCCTATTCTCTATCCTATCATCTAGCCTATCCTATCCTCTATCCTATCCAATCCCCTATCCTACCCTCTATCCGATCCTATCCTTTATCCTATCCTATCCTCTATCCTATAGTAACATCTATCCTATACTATACTCTATCCTATCCTATCCTATCCTCTATCCTATCCACTATCCTATCCTATCCACTATCCTATTCTATCCTCAATGCTCTCCTATCCTCTATCCTATCCTATCTTCTATCCTATCATATAATCTATCCTATCCTATCTTCTATCCTATCATATCCTCTATCCTATCCAATCCCCTATCCTATCCTCTATCCTATCCTATCCTCTATCCTATCATATCCTCTATCCTATCCAATCCCCTATCCTATCCTCTATCCTATCCTATCCTCTATCCTATCCTATCCTCTATCCGATCCTATCCTCTATCCTATCCTATCCTCTATCCTATCCTATTCTCTATCCTATCCTCTACCCTATCCTATCCTCTATCCTATCCAATCACTTATCCTATCCTCTATACGATCCTATCCTCTATCCTATCCTATCCTCTATCCTATAATATCATCTATCCTATACTATTCTCTATCCTATCCTATCCTATCCTCTATCCTATCCAATCCCCTATCCTATCCTCTATCCGATACTATCCTCTATCCTATCATATCCTCAATCCTATCCTATCCTCTACCCTATCCTATCCTCTATCCTATCCTATCCTATCCTCTACCCTATCCTATCTTCTATCCTATCATATCCTCTATCCTATCCAATCCCCTATCCTATCCTCTATCCTATCCTATCCTCTATCCTATCCTATCCTCTATCCTATCCTATCCTCTATCCTATCCTATCCTCTATCCTATCCTATTCTATATCCTATCCTCTATAGTCTGTTCTATCCTATCCTAACCACTATCCTAGTCTATCCTCAATGCTCCCCTATCTTCTATCCTATCATATCCTCTATCCTATCCTATCTTCTATCCTATCATATCCTCTATCCTATCCAATCCCCTATCGTATCCTCTATCCTATCCTATCCTCTATCCTATCCTATCCTCTATCCTATCCTATCCTCTATCCGATCCTATCCTCTATCCTATCCTATCCTCTATCCTATACTATTCTCTATCCTATCCTCTACCCTATCCTATACTCTATCCTATCCAATCACCTATCCTATCCTCTATACGATCCTATCCTCTACCCTATCCTATCCTCTATCCTATCCTATCCCCTTTCCTATCCTATTCTCTATCCTATCATCTAGCCTATCCTATCCTCTATCCTATCCAATCCCCTATCCTACCCTCTATCCGATCCTATCCTTTATCCTATCCTATCCTCTATCCTATAGTAACATCTATCCTATACTATACTCTATCCTATCCTATCCTATCCTCTATCCTATCCACTATCCTATCCTATCCACTATCCTATTCTATCCTCAATGCTCTCCTATCCTCTATCCTATCCTATCTTCTATCCTATCATATAATCTATCCTATCCTATCTTCTATCCTATCATATCCTCTATCCTATCCAATCCCCTATCCTATCCTCTATCCTATCCTATCCTCTATCCTATCCTATCCTCTATCCGATCCTATCCTCTATCCTATCCTATCCTCTATCCTATCCTATTCTCTATCCTATCCTCTATCCTATCCTATCCTCTATACTATCCAATCCCGTATCCTATCCACTATCCTATCCTATCCTCAATCCTATCCTATCCTCAACCCTATCCTATCCTCTATCCTATACTGTCCTCTATCCTATACTATCCTCTATCCTATCCGATCCTCTATCCTATCCTATACTCTATCCTATCCAATCCTCTATCCTATAATATCCTCTATCCTAGCCTATCCTCTACCCTATCCAATCCCCTATCCTATCCTCTATCCGATCCTATCCTCTATCCTATCCTCTATCCGATCCTATCCTCTATCCTATCCTATCCTCTATCCTATCCTATCCTCTATCCTATCCGATCCTCTATCCTATCCTATCCTATCCTCTACCCTGTCCTATCTTCTATCCTATCATATCCTCTATCCTATCCAATCCCCTATCCTATCCTCTATCCTATCCTATCCTCTATCCTATCCTATAGTCTATCCTATCCTATCCTCTATCCTATCCTATCCTCTATCCTA